>NC_052069.1:64967666-65288380 GCF_015852505.1 Tachyglossus aculeatus | reverse complement strand
TTGATTGAATGAATGAATGAATGACTGCAGAGAAGGAGAAAGATCAGGGCTGGAGATGTAGATTTAGGAATCCTCTACTTAGAGACAGTAGTGGAAGCCATTAAAATGAATGAGTTGGGCAAGGGAGTGGGTGTAGGTGGAGAATAGGATGGGACCCAAAACTGAGTCTTGAAGGACCCCCACAGTCAGAGGGTGGGAGGCAGAGGAGGAGCCCATGAAAGAAACTGAGGAGTAGTCAGAGATAGGAGGAGAACCAGAAGATGACAGTGTCAGTAAAGCCAAATTTAGATAATGTTTCCAAGAGAAGGGGGCGGTCCACAGTGTTGTAGGCAGCTGGGAAATCAAAGAGGATTAAGATAGAGTAGGGATCATTGGATTTGTCAATAAGGAGATCATTAATGACCTTTGAGAGGGCAATTTCATGGGAGTGAAAGGAGCCAGATTGGAGGGGGTCAAAGAGAGAATTGGAAGAGAGGAATTTGAGACAGCAGGTGTTGACAACTCAGTCAAGGAGTCTGGGGAAGAATGGCAGGAGGAAGATGATGTGAAAACTGGAGGGAGCCATGGGGTCAAAGAAGGATATTTTTAGGGTAGGAGATACATGTGCATGACTGAAAGCAGTAGGGAAGAAGTTATTGTAGAGTGAAGAGTTGAAGATGGTGGTCAGGGAGGAAAGAAAGGGATGGAGTCGGAGGCACAGGTTGAAAGAGCAGATTTTGAGAGGAGGTGGGAGATCTCCTCTTGAGATACTGCTGGGAAAGATGAGAGAATTTAACAAGCAGAAGGAGGAGGGAGGGACTGGAGAGGACCAGGGTAGATTTTAGGGAGATCATGCCTGCTGTCTTCAATTTTCTCAATAAAGCATGTGGCCAGGTCATTAGGGGCAAGAGATGGGGTGAGGGGGGTGGGACAGAGGGTTTGAGCGAGTTAAAAGTCTGAAACAACTGGCAAGGGATTAGGTATGGAAATTGATAATGCTGTCAGGTGGAGGAGAGGACAGAGTTAAAGTAACCAAGGATCAACTGGAGAAGCACAAGGTTGGCCTTGTATCTGGATTTCTGTCAGCAGTGCTCTGCAGCTTGTGCCCAGGAGTGAAGAAAGCAGACTGTTAAGGTGATCCAGGGCTGTGGGTTAGTGGTACAAGACCATCGAAAGGATAAGGGAGAAGCAGCAGCATGGCCTAGCAAAATGAGCACGGGCCTGAGAGTAGGAGGACCTGGGTTCTAATCCAGTTCTGCCAGTTGTTTGCTTGGGCAAGTCACTTAGCAACTCTGTACCTCAACTTCATTCGTAAAATGGGGATTAAATGCCTGTCTCCCTCTTACTTAAACTGTAAACCCACTCAGGGGCATTGTCTGACCTGATTATTTTTATTTACTCCAGTGCTTAGATCAGTGCTTCAGTCATGGTATTTAATGAGTGCTTACTGTGTGCAGAACACTGTACTAAGTGCTTGAGAAAGGCCAGTACAATAGAGTTGGTAAACACAATTCCTGCCCACAAGGAGCTTGGTCTATAGCACACAGTAAGTGCTTAACAAATACCAATATTATCATTGAAATTCTTAAGAAAAGATTGAGTAAACTACATGTTTAAAGACAAGCTAAACTATGATGGCTTCTGTAGGATGCAACTATATGGAAGAATGACACAACTGGACTCCAAAAAAGAGAAGGGTGGAGATCATTTTTTTCTCCACAAGAAGAGAAACTTCAAGCCATTCGAGGAAGCAGAATGTTTGAGCAATGTAATTGCTCAAGATGAAACCCTCCAAACTTACTGAGGAATAGGTCCCCAGATGACGCTATTCAAATATCACCTGCTACTGCTCTGGCTTCATCATTTGGTCCACAGTTCGTGTAAAAAGACAATCAGAGCATAGTAATTTTTTGTATTCTTCAAAGATACCTGTTGAATGAAGGTAGTAGAAAAGGACCATGATGGCACTGGACTCACCCCCACAAGGGCCCAGCCTGCCCCCTGCAAGAGAAGCAGAGCCAGTAGCAGCATGGCATAGCCTGGAAGTCAAAGGGTCACGGGTTCTAATCCCAGCTCCTCCACTTGTCTGCTGTGCGACCTTGGACAAGTCACTTCACTTCTCTGGGCCTCAGTTGCCTCATCTGTAAAATGGGCATTGAGACTGTGAGCCCCACATGGGACAGGGACTGTGTCCAATCCGATTTGCTTGTATCCACTACAGTGCTTGGCACACAGTAAGCGCTTAACAAATACCAGTGCTTAGTACAGTGCTTAGCACATAGTAAGCACTTAACAAATACCATAATTATTATTATTAGCCATACATCTCATGTCCACAGTGCCATTGAATCCTGCCTTCCTAATGGGTACAACTGGTGGAAACTTGGGAAGGCTGAGCCAATAACTGGCCTGATGGGCTGTTTCCTCTGATGTCATAAAATGCTGTCATTCTCACAAAATGTCTGACCACGTCATGCCCCATGCAATGTCTCGATTTCTGAATTAGCTCCCGTTGTTTATGACCTTTCCTTTTTCATGTGTCTAACCTCTCTCCACTTGGATTGTGAGTCTCCTGTAGGACTGACCTGTTTTATTTGTATTTTCAGCATTGCTTAGAACGGTGCTCAGCACACTGTATTTAATGAATACCATAATCAATCAATAAAAACACACCAAAATCCATTTGTTAACTTTTATTGGGTGTTGGCGTCAGTATTTCCTAAATCAAAGTAAAGAAATCGGTAACATCTGAATCTCTCCAAAGGCTTAAGGTTTAAGGAGACAAGTGACCTTAACAGGTTAAGAACACAGTGCCTGTATAGAATTACAATTCTAGCATATATTGGTCATATTTACAATATACAAATACAGTATAAGAACAAAGAACAACATAAGTGACCTTGGGCAAGTGACCTAACCTCTGTATGCTTCAGTTTCCTCAACTGCAAAATGGGGATTCAACATCTGTTCCCCCTCCTACTTAATCTGTGAGCTCCATGTGGGACAGGGACTGTATCTAGCCTAATTAACATGTATCTACCCCAGCACTTAGAATAATGCTTACCACATTGTAAGAGCTTATTAAATACCATTGAGTTGGAATCATATTTACCTACCTAAATTGACACACTGAATCGTTACACCACAACTCCACAACCAGCCTACTTTGAAAATCCAATCTTAGAAGTTGAAATATTTTGATTTTGCTCATCATCGAATTGACTTAAAGACAAAATAGAACATCTCTCTCTCCTTCCACTCTTTCCAACATACCCATATACCCTGATGCTGCAAGTAGTGTTGACTGACACTTGGATATTGCCCTGGACTCTCAATCCTGAAAAGGGCCTAATCTGGGTCATCAGAAAAGTAGAAAGGAGTTGGGGGTACCCTCCTTGGTTCTCTTACAATCAGTGGTGTTTGAGTACTTATTGTGTGCAGAGCACTGTAGTCAGCACTTAGAAGACTATAAAATAATAGAGTAGGAAGACATGATTCCTGCCCACAAAGAGCTTATGGTTCGTGGGGGGAGATAGATATTAAAATCAATTACAGATAGGGAATATGACCTTTACTGAGAGTGCACGTAATTGATTCCCAGCCCCCACCTACAGCACACCAAGTCTCATGAAGCTGGAAGCTATGGAGATATCCTAGGAAGCAGTGTGGTCTAGTGGAAAGAGCACAGGCTTGGGAGTCAGAGATCATGGGTTCTAATCCCGGCTTCGCCACCTGTCAGCTGTGTGACTTTGGACAAGTCACTTCACTTTTCTGGGCCTCAGTTACCTCATCTGTAAAATGGGGATTAAGACTATGAGCCCCACGTGGGACAACCTGATCACCTTGTATCCCCCCCAGCATTTAGAACAGTGCTTCTCACAAGCCTGCAACCTTGGTGTCATCCTTGACTCCACTCTCTCGTTCACCCCTCACATCCAAGCCGTCACCAAAACCTGCTGGTCTCAGCTCCACAACATTGCCAAGATCCGCCTTTTCCTCTCCATCCAAACCGCTACCCTGCTCGTTCAAGCTCTCATCCTATCCCGTCTGGACGACTGTATCAGCCGCCTCTCCTATCTCCCATCCTCCTGTCTTTCCCCACTTCAATCCATACTTCACACTGCTGCCCAGATTGTCTTTGTCCAGAAATGCTCTGGACATGTTAATCCCCTCCTCAAAAATCTCCAGTGGCTACCTGTCAACCTACACATCAGGCAGAAACTCCTCACTTTCAGCTTCAAGGCTGTCCATCACCTTGCCCCCTCCTACCTAACCTCCCTTCTCTCCTTCCGCAGCCCAGCCCGCAGCCTCTGCTCCTCTGCTGCTAATCTCCTCACCGTGCCTCATTCTCACCTGTCCCGTCGTCGACCCCCGGCCCATATCATCCCCCTGGCCTGGAATGCCCTCCTTCCCCACATCCGCCAAGCTAGCTCTCTTCCTCCCTTCAAGGCCCTACTGAGAGCTCACCTCCTCCAGGAGGCCTTCCCAGACTGAGCCTCCTCCTTCCTCTCCCCCTCCCCCCCTCCATCCCCCCTCCTTACCTCCTTCCCTTCCCCACAGCAGCTTTATATATATGTATATGTGTTTGTACGTATTTATTACTCTATTTATTTATTTTACTTGTACATATCTATTCTATTTATTTTATTTTGTTAGTATGTTTGGTTCTGTTCTCTGTCTCCCCCTTCTAGACTGTGAGCCCACTGTTGGGTAGGGACCATCTCTATATTTTGCCAACTTGTACTTCCCAAGCTTAGTACAGTGCTCTGCTCACAGTAAGCACTCAACAAATATGATTGACTGATTGATTGATTGCTTCACACATAGTAAGTGCTTAACAAATACCATTATTATTATTATTGTCTACTGTGTGACCTTGGGCAAGTTGCTTCACTTTTCGAGTACCCAATTACCTCATCTTTAAAATGGGGATTAAGACTGTGAGCCCCACGTGGGACAACCTGATCAACCTTGTATCCCCCCAAGCTCCAGGAACAGTGCTTCACACCTAGTAAGCGCTTAACAAATACCATTATTATTATTATTATTGTCTGCTGTGTGACCTTGGGCAAGTCATTTCACTTCTCTGGTCCTCCATTACCTCATCTGGAAAATGGGGACTAAGACTGTGAGCCCCATGTGGGACAGGGACTGTGACAAGCCTGATTGTCTTGTCTCTATCCCAGGGCTTAGAACACTGCTTGGCACATAGTAAGAGCTTAATAAATACCGTTATTATTATTATTAGTCAAGAACTCCCACTGGGGCATGTGTTCTGGCTGCCAAGTGCCCATTCTTTCCACAGATTTTCTCAGAAAAAGGGTCAAATGGCCCCACACCGAGAGGTTTTAGCGCCCCCTGGCAGGACCCAGGAAACACGG
Source organism: Tachyglossus aculeatus (assembly GCF_015852505.1). NCBI lineage: Eukaryota > Metazoa > Chordata > Mammalia > Monotremata > Tachyglossidae > Tachyglossus > Tachyglossus aculeatus. The sequence goes on along the minus strand of NC_052069.1, from coordinate 65,283,020 downwards.
ATGCACTTTTATATGGTCTCTGATGGGAGAGTGGGGGCCTTTTTAGTCCCACTATATCGGTCTATCCTCAAATATATTCATTCAATCGTATTTATTGAGCGCTTACTGTGTGCAGAGCACTAAGCGCTTATTCTGAGTTCCTTGGGAAAGACCAAAACCTGCCGGTCTCAGCTCCGCAACATTGCCAAGATCCGCCCTTTCCTCTCCATCCATACCGCTACCCTGCTCATTCAAGCTCTCATTCTAACCCGCCTGGACTACTGCATCAGCCTTCTCTCTGATCTCCCATCCTCGTGTCTCTCCCCACTTCAATCCATACTTCATGCTGCTGCCCGGATTATCTTTGTCCAGAAACGCTCTGGGCATATTACTTCCCTCCTCAAAAATCTCCAGTGGCTACCAATCAATCTGCACATCAGGCAGAAACTCCTCACCCTGGGCTTCAATGCTGTCCATCCCCTCGCCCCCTCCTACCTCACCTCCCTTCTCTCCTTCTCCAGCCCAGCCCGCACCCTCCGCTCCTCTGCCGCTAATCTCCTCACCGTACCTCATTCTTGTCTGTCCCGCCATCGACCCCCGGCCCAGGTCATCCCCCGGGCCTGGAATGCCCTCCCTCTGCCCATCCGCCAAGCTAGCTCTCTTCCTCCCTTCAAGGCCCTACTGAGAGCTCACCTCCTCCAGGAGGCCTTCCCAGACTGAGCCCCTTCCTTCCTCTCCCCATCGTCCCCCTCTCCATCCCCCCATCTTACCTCCTTCCCTTCCCCACAGCACCTGTATATATGTATATATGTTTGTACATATTTATTACTCTATTTATTTTACTTGTACATATCTATTCTATTTTATTTTGTAGTATGTTTGGTTTTGTCTCCCCCTTTTAGACTGTGAGCCCACTGTTGGGTAGGGACTGTCTCTATATGTTGCCAATTTGTACTTCCCAAGCGCTTAGTACAGTCCTCTGCACACAGTAAGCGTTCAATAAATACGATTGATGATGATGATGATGATGAATGACCCCCACTCTTCTAACTCAATTTGTTTTCCCCGAGTGGTAGTCCTCAGGAACCAATCTGTTGAGAAATGGGAGGTAGAGAAGGGTCAGAAGTACTCAGAGAAGGTAAAGAACGAGGCGCAGCGGGTCATCCTAAGGCAGTGCTTTTAACCGAGAAGAATAAGTGTCACTAGAGGCACTCTATAGAGCACCAAGTAGTTTCTCCAACTTGGTTATTACGGCTCTCTTCAATTGGAGGTACAGGGTGATGCTGCTGCTATGTAAGAGGCGTTGGGAAAAAAATCGAAAAGCACTCTTCTAAGAAAGGCAAGATTTGGAGATTGGAAAACGACTGCAGGAAACAATGACTGAAAGGAAATGAATGAGGACAGTATAAAAACTTGAATTTTATTGCCAGGTGTCTCAGTGGGTACCAAACCTATCCAAAATGACAAGATTCAAAAGCTACATCTCATTCTATAAGTTGCTATAGTTCTGATTTCTGTCCTACTTTTCCAACACTCTTCAGTTTTCTAGACATCCTATTTGTGGTACAGCTGCCTCTTTAACATCACACTAATACTATAAAGTATTTTGTATTATCTAGATTACTATCATAGCTCATCATAGACTTTAGGAGAAGCAGTGTGGCCAGTGGAAAAAGCATGGACTTGGGAGTCAGAAGTTTCTAATCCCAGCTCCACCACTTGTCTGCCGTCTGACCTTGGGCAAGTGACTGCCTCAGTTACCACATCTGTAAAATGGGGATTAAGACTGTGAGCATTATGTGGGTTGGGGGCTGGGTCCAAACTGATCATCTTGTATCTATCCCAGCATTTAGTACTGAGAGCTCACCACCTCCAGGAGGCCTTCCCAGACTGAGCTCCCTCCTTCCTCTCCCCCTCCTCCCCCTCCCCATCCTCTCCTTACCTCCTTCCCCTCCCCACAGCACCTGTGTATATGTATATATGTTTGTACGTATTTATTAAACTATTTATTTATTTATTTTACTTGTACATATTTATTCTATTTTATTTTGTTAATATGTTTTGTTTTGTTCTCTGTCTCCCCCTTCTAGACTGTGAGCCCGCTGTTGGGTAGGGACAGTCTCTGTATGTTGCCAACTTGTACTTCCCAAGCGCTTCGTACCGTGCTCTGCACATAGTAAGAGTTCAATAAATACGATTGAATGAATGAATGAATGAATGAATTTAGTACAGTGACTGGCACATAGTAAGTGCTTAACAAATTCCACCAAATAAAAAAGCCTATAAGCCCCACAAGTGACATGCTCTGTGTCTAATTACCACCTATATACTCTCCCTGTGCTTCATACAGTTCTCAGCAAACAGTAAACTCTTCATAAGTAATATTACTATTATCTTTATCTTGATAAGTTTCCAGGCTTAGTCCAGTGCTTGGCATGGAAGCAGTTCACAAATACCATAATCATTATTATTTTGTGATGCCCAGGTTTGCCACCTAATACAATATCTCACAGTCACTGAACTGACTTTCTAATATGAACTGTATAGACAAATTTTGTTCGTTTTCATTTAGGGTTAGTTTCAACATATAATCCATAAGTTATATGAAGCAGAAGCAGCATGGCTCAGTGGAAAGAGCCCGGGATTGGGAGTCAGAGGTCATGGGTTCGAATCCTACCTCTGCCACTTGCCAGCTGTGTGACCTTGGGCAAGTCACTTAACTTCTCTGTGCCTCAGATACCTCATCTGTAAAATGGGGATTACGACTGTGAGCCCCATGTGGGACAACCTGATCACCTTGTATCCCCCCAGCACTTAGAACAGTGCTTTGCACATAGTAAGTGCTTAACAAATACCATCATTATTATTATTATTATTATCAGTACTAGTCTCTCTTCCCCCCAAAAAAAGATACAGGGGTCCTATTTTTACTTCTTGTCCCTACACCGAGGCAAAGATTAAACAGTGAGTCCATACCATAAAAAAGTTTGACATTCTTCTCGTTTGTTGACTGTACCTTCCCCTTTTAATCTAGGAGCCTCTACCCCCATGATGTTTTGTAAACTTAAAAGAGTGTTTTGTTTAGCAAAACTGGCTGCCTTGGAAGGTTTGGCTGTCACTTCCCCTAGCCACCGCCGTGATTTGGCTCTGTTCTATGCCTAATTCTAGTGTGGTTACACATCTGTTCACCAACTGCTTCTCAACTGGTGAAGCAAGTTAATACACAAAGGGAAGAAAGACAGTGTCATCTCCTCAACCAGCCCCTAGTTAAACTGTGTGCTACTAATACTTGAATAAATTTGGGTAGATTTCAAAACTGCAGGAGGACAAATGAAAACACTGGGCGGGCAAAGGACACCGGCTTTTCAAGTGAAGAGAAGCAGCAAAGCCTAGTAGATAGAGCATAGGCCCAAGAATCAGAAGGACCTGGGTTCTAATCACTCATTCATTCAATCATATTTATTGAGCACTTACTGTGTGCAGAGCACTGTACTAAACGCTTGGGAAGTACAAGTTGGCAACATATAGAGACGGTCCCTACACAACAGCGGGCTCACAGTCTAGAAGGGGGAGACAGACAACAAAACAAAACATATTAACAAAATAAAATAAATAGAATAGTAAATATGTACAAGAATAAAATAGAATAGTAAATATGTAAAAGAATAAAATAAATAGAATAGTAAATATGTAAAAGACTGTCACTTGTCTGCTGTGTGAACTTGGGCAGGTTACTTCACTTCTCTGTGCCTCGGTTACTTCATCTGTAAAATGAGGATTTATCCATCTAGACTGTGAGCTCGTGGTGGGCAGGAAATGTGTCTGTGTATTGTTCTATTGTATACTCTCTCAAGTGCTTAATACAGTCCTCTGCACATAATAAGCTCTCGATAAATTCATTAATTAATTCATTCATTCAATTGTATTTATTAAGCACTTACTGTGTGCAGAGCACTGTACTAAGCACTTGGGAAGTACAAGTTGGCAACATACAGAGACGGTCCCTACCCAACAATGGGCTCACAGTCTAGAAGGGGGACTCAGACAACAAAACAAAACATGTAGACAGGTGTCAAGTCATCAGAAATAATAGAAAAACATGGAACGCTTCACGAATTTGCATGTCATATGCTTAATTGACTGTGAGCCCCATGTAGGAAATGGACAGTATAATAATAATAATAATGGTGGTATTTGTTAAGTGCTTACTATGTGCAAAGCACTGTTCTGAGCGCTGGGGGATACAAGGTGATCAGGTTGTCCCACTTGGGGCTCACAGTCTTAATCCACATTTTACAGATGAGGTAACTGAGGCACAGAAAAGTTAAGTGGCTTGCCCAAGATCACACAGCTGACAAGTGGCAGATCCGGGATTCGAAACCATGACCTCTGACTCCCAAGCCCGTGCTCTTTCCACTGAGCCATGCTGCTTCCCCAATAATAATGGCATTTATTAAGCGCTTACTAAGTACAAAGCACTGTTCTAAGCCCTGGGGAGGTTACAAGGTGATCAGGTTGTCCCACAGGGGGCTCACAGTCTTCATCCCCATTTTCCAGATGAGGTAACTGAGGCACAGAGAAGTTAAGTGACTTGCCCAAAGTCACACAGCTGACAATTGGCTGAGCCGGGGTTTGAATCCATGACTTCTGACTCCAAAGCCCAGGCTCTTTCCACTGAGCCATGCTGCTTCTCCAATCTAATCTGATTAGCTTGTATGTACCCCTGCATTTAGTACAGTGCCTGGCACGTTATCAGTGAATGACATCAAGTCATTTCTGATTCATAGCAACTCTCTGGATATATTTGCTCCAGAACGTCTTGTCTCCTGCCATAATCCTTAACCTTGCTAACGGTTCTTCCGTTATCATTGTTATGGTCTCTATCCTTCCAGCTGCTGCCCTGCCTCTTCCACCTTTTCCCTGGACTTTTCCTAGCGTTAGTGTCTTCTCCAGAGAATTAGTCCTCCTGAGGCTGGGTGCATTCATTCATTCATTCATTCAATCGTATTTATTGACCACTTACTGTGTGCAGAGCACTGTACTAAGCACTTGGGAAGTACAAGTTGGCAACATTTAGAGACGGTCCCTACCCAACAGTGGGCTCACAGTCTAGAAGGGGGAGACAGAGAACAAAACAAAACATATTAACAGAATAAAATAAATAGAATAAATATGTACAAGTAAAATAAATACAATAGAGTAATAAATGCGTACAAACATATATACATATATACAGGTGCTGTGGAGAAGGGAAGGAGGTAAGGGGGGGCATGGAGGGGGGAGGAATATGCTAATACCTGGCACTTAAGCACTTAAATACCATAAAAAATTTGGAGCCTGTCTATCCCAAATGGCCGCATCTATTTGATTTGTGGCTGCTTGGAGAGGAGAGGCGGCCGATGACCCTCACCGGGGTGACCCTGACCTGCAGCTTGTTATGAGGAGCCCGCTTCCTAGACTGTGAGCCCACTGTTGGGTAGGGACCATCTCTATATGTTGCCAACTTGTACATCCCAAGCGCTTAGTACAGTGCTCTGCACACAGTAAGTGCTCAATAAATACAATTGAATGAATGAATGAGGAGGGAAGGGACAAGGCCTCCTCTGTCAGCGGGCGGCAGCGCAATGATTCATTCATTCATTCACTCAATCGTATTTATGGAGCACTTGCTGTGTGCAGAATACTGTAATAATAATAATAATAATAATGGCATTTTATTAAGCGCTTACTATGTGCAAAGCACTGTTCTAAGCGCTGGGGAGGATACAAGGTAATCAGGTTGTCCCTCGGGGGGCTCACAGTCTTCATCCGCATTTTACAGATGAGGTAACTGAGGCCCAGAGAAGTGAAGTGACTTGCCCAAAGTCACACAGCTGACAGTGGGCGGAGCCGGGATTTGAACCCATGACCTCTGACTCCAAAGCCCGGGCTCTTTCCATTGAGCCACGCTGCTTCCCAAGCGCTTGGGAAAGTACAATCAATCAATCAATCAATCGTATTTATTGAGCGCTTACTGTGTGCAGAGCACTGTACTAAGCGCTTGGGAAGTACAAGTTGGCAACATATAGAGACAGTCCCTACCCAACAGTGGGCTCACAGTCTAAAAGGGGGAGACAGAGAACAAAACCAAACATACTAACAAAATAAAATAAATAGAATAGATATTTTACAAGTAAAATAAATAAATAAATAAATAGAATAATAAATATGTACAAACATATATACATATATACAGGTGCTGTGGGGAAGGGAAGGAGGTAAGATGGGGGGATGGAGAGGGGGATGAGGGGGAGAGGAAGGAAGGGGCTCAGTCTGGGAAGGCCTCCTGGAGGAGGTGAGCTCTCAGTAGGGCCTTGAAGGGAGGAAGAGAGCTAGCTTGGCGGAGGGGCAGAGGGATTGGGGGCATTCCAGGCCCGGGGGATGACGTGGGCTGGGGGTCGACGGCGGGACAGGCGAGAACGAGGCACAGTGAGGAGATCAGTGGCAGAGGAGCAGAGGGTGCGGGCTGGGCTGGAGAAGGAGAGAAGGGAGGTGAGGTAGGAGGGGGCGAGGGGATGGACAGCCTTGAAGCCCAGGGTGAGGAGTTTCTGCCTGATGCGCAGATTGACTGGTAGCCACTGGAGATTTTTGAGGAGGAGAGTAACACGCCCAGAGCGTTTCTGGACAAAGACAATCCGGGCAGCAGCGTGAAGTATGGATTGAAGTGGGGAGAGACACGAGGATGGGAGATCAGAGAGAAGGCTGATGCAGTAGTCCAGACGGGATAGGATGAGAGCTTGAATGAGCAAGGTAGCGGTATGGATGGAGAGGAAAGGGCGGATCTTGGCAATGTTGCGAAGTACAACAACGGTGACATTCCCTGCCCGCAACGAGCTCACAGTCTAGAGGAGGAGATGGACGTTAATATAAATGAATAAATGACAGATATGGATATCAGTGCTGGGAGGGCAAAGGGAGCAAATTGGGGGCCCATAGAAGGGAGTGGGAGACTGTGGGTTGTTCTCGCCTGTCCCTCCGTCGACCCCTGGCCCATGTCCTACCTCTGGCCTGGAATGCCCTCCCTCCTCAACATCCGCCAAACTAGCTCTCTTCCTTCCTTCAAAGCCCTACTGAGAGCTCACCTCCTCCAGGAGGCCTTCCCAGACTGAGCCCCCCTTTTCCTCTGCTCCTCCTCCCCTCCCCGTCACCCCAACTCCCTCCCTCTGCTCTACCCTCTTCCACTCCCCACAGCACGTGTATATTTGTACATATTTAATTACTCTATTAATAATAATGATAATAATCGCATTTGTTAAGCGCTTACTTCGTGCAAAGCACTGTTCTAAGCGCTGGGGAGGTTACAAGGTGATCAGTTGTCTGCCGGGAAACAATAATAATAATAATAATAATAATAATAATAATAATAATGGCATTTGTTAAGTGCTTACTACGTGTAAAGCACTGTTCTAAGCACTGGGGAGGTTACAAGGTGATCAGTTGTCTGCCGGGAAACAATAATAATAATGATCGCATTTGTTAAGCGCTTACTATGTGCAAAGCACTGTTTTAAGCGCTGGGGAGGTTACAAGGTGATCAGTTGTCCACCGGGAAACAACGATAATAATAATAATGATGATGGCATTTGTTAAGCGCTTACTACGTGCAAAGCACTGTTCTAAGCGCTGGGGAGGTTACAAGGTGATCAGTTGTCCGCCGGGAAACAATGATGATGATAATAATAATAATAATAATAATGGCATTTGTTAAGCACTTACTACGTGCAAAGCACTGTTCTAAGCGCTGGGGAGGTTACAAGGTGATCAGTTGTCCGCCGGGAAACAACAATAATAATAATAATAATAATAATAATAATGGCGTTTGTTAAGCGCTTACTACGTGCAAAGCACTATTCTAAGCGCTGGGGAGGTTACAAGATCAGTTGTCCGCCGGGAAACATAATAATAATAATAATAATAATAACAATAATAATAATAATAATAATGGCATTTGTTAAGTGCTTACTACGTGCAAAGCACTGTTCTAAGCGCTGGGGAGGTTACAAGGTGATCAGTTGTCCGCCGGGAAACAACAATAATAATAATAATAATAACGGCATTTGTTAAGCGCTTACTACGTGCAAAACACTGTTCTAAGCACTGGGGAGGTTACAAGGTGTTCAGTTGTCCACCGGGAAACAATAATAAAAATAATGATGGCATTTGTTAAGCGCTTACTACGTGCAAAGCATTGTTCTAAGCGCTGGGGAGGTTACAAGGTGATCAATTGTCCGCCGGGAAACAATAATAATAATAATGATAATATGGTGGCATTTGTTAAGCACTTACCTTAATTATGTATATAGATCTATATTTCTATTTATATTGATGCTATTGATGCCTTTTTACTTGTTTTGATGTCTGTCTCCAACTTCTAGACTGTGAGCCTGTTGTGGGCAGGGATTGTTTCAATTTGAAGTGGAAAGAACCCAGGTTTGGGATTCAGAGGATGTGCGTTCTAATCTGGACTCCCCCACTTGCCTGCTCTGTGACCTTGGCCAAGCCTTTTCACTTCTCTGTGTCTCAGTTTCCTCATCTGTAAAATGGGGATTAAGACTGTGAGCCCCAAGTGGGACAACCTGATAACAATAATAATAATGGCATTTGTTAAGCGCTTACTATGTGCAAAGCACTGTTCTAAGCGCTGGGGGGATACAAGGTGATCAGGTTGTCCCACGTGAGGCTCACAGTCTTAATCCCCATTTTACAGATGAGGTAACTGAGGCTCAGAGTAGTTAAGTGACTTGCCCAAGGTCACACAGCAGGCATGTGGCAGAGCCAGGATTCAAACCCATGACCTCTGACTCCAAAGCCCGTGCTCTTTCCACTGAGCCACACTGCTTCTCAATCACCTGCTCAACTTGTACCTACCCCAATGCTCAGAACAGTCTTCAGCACATAATAGGTGCTTATCAAATACCATCATTATTAATATTTGTTGCTGAATTGTACTTTCCAAGTGCTTAGTACAGTGCTCCACATCCAGTAAGCACTCAATAGATACGATTCAGTGAATGAAAAGTGGGGCTTCATGTGAGAAGCTCAAAGCTCTCCATCACCTCTGCTCCACCACTCCTTCCCTCTGCTCTCCCCCCTTCCCCTCCCCACAGCACTTGTATATATTTGTACATATTTTTATTCTATTTTATTAATGTGTGTATAATTCTTTTTATCTATTTTAATGGTATTGATGCCTACTTGTTTTGTTGTCTGTCTCCCCCTTCTAGACTGTGAGCCCGTTGGTGAGTAGGGATTGTCTCTATATCTGTTGCCACATTGTAATAATAATAACGTTGGTATTTGTTAAGTGCATATGTTCTAAGCGCTGGGGGAGATACAAGGTAATTAGGTTGTCCCAGGTGGGACTCACAGCCTTCATCCCCATTTTGCAGATGCGGTAACTGAGGCACGGAGAAGTGAATTAATTAATTAATGATGGCATCTGTTACGCGCTTACTATGTGCGAAGCACTGTTCTAAGTGCTGGGGGGGGATACAAGGTGATCAGGTTGCCGCACGTGGGGCTCACAGTCTAAATCCTCATTTTACAGATGAGGGAACTGAGGCACAGAGAAGTGAATTAATTAATGATGGCATGTTAACCGCTTACTATGTGCGAAGCACTGTTCTAAACGCTGGGGGAGATACGTGGTGATCATGTTGTCCCACGTGGGGCTCACAGTCTAAATCCCCATTTTACAGATGAGGTAACTGAGGCCCAGAGAAGTTAAGTGACTTGCCCAAAGTCACACAGCTGATAAGTGGTGGGGCTGGGATTTGAACCCATGACCTCTGGCTCCCAAGCCCGGCCTTGAAGCCGAGCCCGTTGTTGGTTAGGGACCGTCTGTATGTGTTGCCGACTTGTACTTCCCAAGCGCTTAGTACAGTGCTCCGCACACAGTAAGCGCCCAATAAATATGACTGAATGAATGAATGAATGAATGGAAACAGTCTTAGTTGGGATGATTCAAAACCCTCTAGACTGTGAGCCCGTTGTTGGGTAGGGACCGTCTCTATGTGTTGCCGACTTGTACTCTCCCAAGTGCTTAGTACAGTGCTGTGCACACAGTAGGCGCTCAATAAGTATGATTGAATGAATGAGAGTGAGGAATTTTTGCTGGATTGGGAGTTTTTGGTTGAAAGGCCCGGGCCTGTGAAGACGACAACGAGAACCCGGCGGATCGAGGAGCTGCACCGGGATGCATGCGCGGTAAGGGCCTCACAGCCCCCCGCGCCCCTTCATTCATTCAATCGTATTTATTGAGCGCTTACTGTGTGCAGAGCACTGTACTAAGCGCTTGGGAAGTACAAGTCGGCAACACATAGAGACGGTCCCTACCAAACAACGGGCTCACAGTCTAGAAGGGGGAGACGGACAACAAAACAAAACATGTAGACAGGTGTCAAAATCCTCAGAACAAATAGAATTATAGCTAGATGCACATCGTTAACAAAATAAATAGAATAGTAAATACATACAAGAAAAATAAATAGAGTAGTCAATCTGTACAAACATATATACAGGTGCTGTGGGGAGGGGGGGTTGGGGAGGGGGAGAGGAAAACTGCTCCCCTCTGTGAGCTGGCCGCGCCCCCGCCCCCCATTGTGTGAGGACCGCGCCCCCTCACAGAAGCAGCGTGGCTCAGTGGAAATCATAATCCCGACAGGATTACTGCATCAGCCTCCTCTCTGATCTCCCATCCTCCTGTCTCTCCCCACTTCAATCCATACTTCACTCTGCTGCCCGGATCTTCTCGGTGCAGAAACGCTCTGGGCATGTTACTCCCCTCCCCAAGAATCTCCAGTGGCTACCAATCAATCTGCGCATCAGAAACTCCTCACCCTGGGCTTCCAGGCTGTCCATCACCTCGCCCCCTCCTGCCTCACCTCCCTTCTCTAGCCCAACCCGCACCCTCCACTCCTCTGCCACCGCTCACCTCCTCACTGGGCCTCGTTCTCGGCTGTCCCACCGTGGACCCCCGGCCCACGTCCTTCCCCTGGCCTGAAATGCCCTCCTTCCGCACATCCGCCAAGCTAGCTCTCTTCCTCCCCTCAAAGCCCTACTGAGAGCTCACCTCCTCCAGGAGGCCTTCCCAGACTGAGCCCCCTTTTTCCCCATCCCCCCCGCTCTACCTCCTTCCCGTCCCCACAGCACCTGTTTAGATATTTGGACAGATTTATTACTCTAATTATTTTACTTGTACATATTTACTATTCTATTTATTTTGTTAATGATGAGCTTATAGCTTTAATTTTATTTGCTCTGACGATTTTGACATCCGTCTACGTGGTTTGTTGTCTGTCTCCCCCTTCTAGACTGTGAGCCCGCTGTTAGGTAAGGACCGTCTCTATCTGTTGCCAACCTGTACTTCCCCAGCGCTTAGTACAGTGCTCTGCACACAGTAAGCGCTCAATAAATACGATTGAACGATTGAATGAATGAATATAGCTTTAATTTTATTTGCTCTGACGATTTTGACACCCGTCTACATGTTTTGTTTTGTCGTCTGTCTCCCTCTTCTAGACTGTGAGCCCGCTGTTGGGTAGGGACCGTCTCTATATGTTGCCGACTTGTACTTCCCAAGCGCTTAGTACAGTGCTTGGCACACAGTAAGCGCTCAATAAAGACTGAATGAATGAATAATAATAACAATGACATTTGTTAAGCGCTTACTATGTGTCAAGCACTGTTCTAAGCGCTGGGGGGGATACAAGGTGATCAGGTTGTCCCACGCGGGGCTCACAGTCTTAATCCCCATTACAGATGAGGTCACTGGGGCCCAGAGAACTTGTGACTTGCCCAAGGTCACACAGCAGACAAGCGCTTAGAACAGTGCTCTGCACATAGTCAGTGCTTAACAAATGCCATCATTATTATTATGTGGCAGAGCTGGATTCGAACCCATGACATCTGACTCCCAAGTCCGGGCTCTTTCCACTGAGCCACGCTGCTTCTCGATGTGGATGGAAAGAGCCCGGGTTTGGGAGTCAGAAGTCGTGGGTTCTAATCCCACCTCCGCCGCTTGTCAGATGAGGGGGACTTTGGGCAAGTCACTTCACTTCTCTGGGCCTCAGTTCCCTCCTCTGTAAAATGGGCATTAAGACTGTGAGCCCCACGCGGGACAACCTGATCACCTTGCATTGTATCCTCCCCAGCGCTTAGAACAGTGCTTTTCACATAGTAAGCGCTTAAGAAATGCCATCGTTATTCATTCATTCATTCAATCGTATTTATTCATTCATTCAATCGTATTTATTGAGCGCTTACTGTGTGCAGAGCATTGTACTAAGCGCTTGGGAAGTACAAGTTGGTAACATATAGAGACGGTTCCTACCCAACAGTGGGCTCACAGTCTAGAAGAGTGGGCTTACAGTCTGGAATCATTATTGTTATCATTATTGTTATCATTATTGTTATCCTTATTGTTATCATTATTAATAAACTCTGGCCCCCGTGCGTTCAACACACACACACACACACACACACACGTATATATGTATATATGTTTGTACATATTTATTACTCTATTTTACTTGTACATATTTATTCTATTTATTTTATTTTGTTAATATGTTTTGTTTTGTTGTCTGTCTCCCCCTTCTAGACTGTGAGCCCGCTGTTGGGTAGGGACCGTCTCTATATGTTGCCAATTTGTACTTCCCAAGCGCTTAGTACAGTGCTCTGCACACAGAAAGAGCTCAATAAATACGATTGTATGAATGAATGAATGAATGAGAGAGGGGCGTGGTCTGACGAGCAATAGGCGGGGCCTGACGAGCGAGGAGCGTGGTCTGACTTAATAATATTGACGATGACATTTATTAAGCGCTTACTATGTGCCGAGCACTGTTCTAAGCGCTGGGGAGGTTACAAGATGATCAGGTTGTACCGCGCGGGGCTCACAGTCTTCATCCACGTTTTACAGATGAGGGAACTGAGGCCCAGAGAAGTGAAGTGACTTGTCCAAAGCACACAGCTGACAAGTGGCATGGCGGGATTTGAACCCATGACCTCTGACTCTAAAGCTCGGGCTCTTTCCGTTGAGGCACGCTGCTTCTCTAATGGGCGGGGTCTGACGAGCGAGGGGCGGGGTCTGAATAATAATAATAATAATAATAATGGTATTTGTTAAGCGCTTACTATGTGCCAAGCACTGTTCTAAGCGCTGAGGAGGTTACAATAATAATAATAATAATGATAGCATTTATTAAGCGCTTACTATGTGCAAAGCACTGTTCTAAGCGCTGAGGAGGTTACAATAATAATAATAATAGCATTTATTAAGCGCTTACTATGTGCAAAGCACTGTTCTAAGCGCTGGGGAGGTTAACAAGGTGATCAGGTAGTCCCACGGGGGGCTCACAGTCTTCATCCCCATGTTCCAGATGAGGTAACTGAGCCCCAGAGAAGTTAAGTGACTTGCCCAAAGTCACACAGCTGATAAGGGGTGGAGCCGGGATTTGAACCCATGACCTCTGACTCCAAAGCCCGGGCTCTTTCCACTGAGCCACGCTGCTTCTCTAGTCTAATCTTCTGATCCACAGTGTCAAAATCAACTAAGAGCAGGGCGCTGTACTAGGCGTTTGGGAGAGTAATAATAATGACGATGATGATAATAACAATAACAATAATAATAATAATGGTATTTTTAAGGCACTTACTGTGTGTCAAGCACTGTATCTCAATCTCCTCTATCTCGTCGCTGGCCTCTCGCCTATATCCTACCTCTGGCCTGGCTGCCCTCCCTCCTCATATCAGACAGATAATTGTTCTCCCCCACTTCAAACCCTTATCAAAGACACGTCTCCTCCAAGAAGCCTTCCCTGACTAAGCCCTCCTCTCCTCTTCTCCCTCTCCCTTCTGTGCTGCTCTTACTTGCTCCTTTATTCATCGTCCCTCCCATTCCCACCGCACATATTTATGGATCTGTACTTTATCTATTTATATTAATGTCTCCCCCTCCAGACTGTGAGCTCGTTGTGGGCAGGAATGTGTCTGTTTGTTGTTCTATTGTACTCTCCCAAGCGCCTAGTACAGTGCTTTACACACAGTAAGTGCTCAATAAATATGATTGAATGAAGCACTGTTTTAAGTGCTAGAGTAGGTACGAGCTACTCAGGTTGGACACAGTCCCTGTTCCCCATGGGGCTCACAGTCTTCATCCCCATTTTACAGATGAGGTCACTGAGGTCCAGAGAAGTGAAGTGACTTGCCCAAAGTCACACAGCTGACAGTTGGCGGAGCGGAGATTAGAACCCATGACCTTCTGCCCCCCACGCCTAGTCTCTGTCCGTTAGGCCGCACTGCTTCTCTTCCAATTTAATGGAGTTGTCAGGCATCCTCCCTGTCCGTAAGAAGCTTAATAATAATAATAATAATGGCATTTATTAAGCACTTACTATGTGCAAAGCACTGTTCTAAGCGCTGGGGAGGTTGCAAGGTGATCAGATTGTCCCACAGGGGCTTACAGTCTTCATCCCCATTTTACAGATGAGGTAACGAGGCCCAGAGAAGTGAAGTGACTTGTCCAAAGTCCCACAGCTGACAATTGGCAGAGCCGAGATTTGAACCCACGACTTCTGACTCCAAAGCCCGTGCTCTTTCCACCGAGCCACGAGTCTACGAGAAGCAGCGTGGCTCGGTGGAAAGAGCCCGGGCTTGGGAGTCAGAGGTCATGGGTTCAAATCCCGGCTGTCAGCTGTGTGACTTTGGGCAAGTCATTTCACTTCTCTATGCCTGAGGTACCTCATCTGTAAAATGGGGATGAAGACTGTGAGCCCCCCGTGGAACAACCTGATCACCTTGTATCCGCCCCAAGCGCTTAGAACAGTCCTTGGCACAGAGTAAGCGCTTAACAAATGCCATTATTATTATTATTATTATTATTATTATTATTATTATTATTATTATTATTATTATTATTACATCCTGGAGGGTGTCCCCTTTCCGCCCCTGGGGTCCGGGCGATGGGGCTTCCCGGCCCGCCGGAGGGTTCCGTAGTAGACCCCCCAACCCCCAGCTCCCGCGGGGTCGCGCCTTGAGACCCGGCGCCCTGGACAAGGGGCATCCAGCGCCCGGACCAACCCCGCTGTTGGGTAGGGACCGTCTCTATATGTTGCCAACTGTACTTCCCAAGCGCTTAGTACAGTGCTCTGCACACAGTAAGCGCTCAATAAATACGATTGATTGATTGATTGCACGCCTGGGCCAACTGTG
The DNA here is from genome assembly GCF_015852505.1 of Tachyglossus aculeatus. Classification (NCBI taxonomy): domain Eukaryota; kingdom Metazoa; phylum Chordata; class Mammalia; order Monotremata; family Tachyglossidae; genus Tachyglossus; species Tachyglossus aculeatus. The sequence goes on along the minus strand of NC_052069.1, from coordinate 65,267,790 downwards.
CGCGTCCGGCCCAACTGTGTGCGTCAGGACCAATTGTGCGCCCCCGGATCAACTGAGAGCGACTAGATGGGCGCCTGGACCAACTGTGAGCGCCTGAATCAACTGTGCGCGTCCGGACCAACTGTGCGCGCCCGGATGCGCGCCCGGATCAACTGTGCGTGTCTGGATGTGCGCCTGGACCAACTGTGCGCGCTTGGACCAACTGTACGCGCCTAGTTGCGCGCCAAGATCAACTGGGCGCGCCTGGATGTGCGCCTGAACCAACTGGGCGCGCCTGAATGTGCGCCTGGACCAACTGTGCGCGCCTGGTTGCGCGCCAAGATCAACTGTGCGCGCCTGGATGTGCGTCTGAACCAACTGTGCTCACCCGGACCAACTGTGCGTGCTTGGATGTGCATCTGGACCAACTGTGAACGCCTGGACCAACTGTGCGCGCCTGGTTGCTCGCCGAGATCAACTGTGCGTGTTTGGATTTGCGCCTGAACCAACTGTGCGCGCCTGGATGAGCACCCGGATCAACTGTGCGCGTCCGGACAACTGTGCGGGTCTGAACCAACTGTGCGCGCCTCGTTGCGCGCCGAGATCAACTGTGCGCGCATGGAAGTGCGCCTGAACCAACTGTGCGTGCCTGGACCAACTGTGCGCGCCGGATGCGCGCCCGGATCAACTGTGCGCGCCCGGACCAACTGTGCGCGCCTTGTTGCTCGCCGAGATCAACTGTGCGCGTCTGGATGTGCGCCTGAACCAACTGTGCTCGCCTGGATCAACTGTGCGCGTCCGGACCATCTGTGTGTGCCCGAATGAACTGTGCGTGCCTGGATGTGCGCCCGGACCAATTGTGCACCCCTGGACCAGCTGTGCGCTTCCGGATCAATTGTGCGCGTCCGGCCCAACTGTGTGCGTCAGGACCAACTGTGCGCCCCCGGATCAACTGAGAGCGCCTGGATGGGCGCCTGGACCAACTGTGCGCGTCCGGACCAACTGTGCGCACCCGGATGGGAGCCTGGACCACCTGTGCGTGCCTGGTTGCGCGCCAAGATTAACTGTGCGCTCCTGGAAGTGCGCCTGGACCAACAGTGCGCGCCCGGATCCTCATCATCATCATCAATCGTATTTATTGAGCGCTTACTATGTGCAGAGCACTGTACTAAGCGCTTGGGAAGTACAAATTGGCAACATATAGAGACAGTCCCTACCCAACAGTGGGCTCACAGTCTAAAAGGGGAGACAGAGAACAAAACCAAACATACTAACAAAATAAAATAATTAGGATAGATAAGTACAAGTAAAATAAATAAATAAATAGAGTAATAAATATGTACAACCATATATACAGGTGCTGTGGGGAAGGGAAGGAGGTAAGATGGGGGGGATGGAGGGGGGACGAGGGGGAGAGGAAGGAAGGGGCTCAGTCTGGGAAGGCCTCCTGGAGGAGGTGAGCTCTCAGCAGGGCCTAGGATCAACTGTGTGCGTCCGGGCCAACTGTACGCGCCCGAATGAACTGTGCGCACCTGGACCAGCTGTGCACGCCTGGATGTGCGGCGCCTGGACCAACTGTATGCGCCTGGATCATCTGTGCGCGTCCGGACCAACTGTGTGTGCACGAATGAACTGTGTGTGCCTGGATGTGCGCCCGTACCAACTGTGCACCCCTGGACCAGCTGTGCGCGTCCGGATCAACTGTGTGCGTCAGGACCAACTGTGCGCCCCCGGAGCAACTGTGCGCGTCCTGACCAACTGTGCGTGTCTGGATGTGCGCCTGTATCAACTGTGTGCGTCCGGACCAACTGTGCGCGCCCGAATGAACTGTGAGTGCCTGGACCAACTGTACGCGCCTGGATCAACTGTGAGCCCCCGGATCAACTGAGAGCTCCTGGATGGGCGCCTGGACCAACTGTGCGCGCCCGGATCAACTGTGCGCGCCTGGTTGTGCGCCTATATCAACTGTGCGCGCCTGGATGTGCGCCTGGACCAACTGTGCCCGCCTGGATCAACTGTGCGCGTCTGGGTGAGCTCCTGGACCATAGAGAAGCAGCGTGGCTCAGTGGAAAGAGCCCGGGCTTTGGAGTCGGAGGTCATTGGTTCAAATCCCGCTCTGCCAATTGTCAGCTGTGTGACTTTGGGCAAGTCACTTCACTTATCTGTGCCTCAGTTACCTCATCTGTAAAATGAGGATTAAGACTGTGAGCCCCCCGTGGGACAACCTGGTCTCCTTGTAACCTCCCCAGCGCTTAGAACAGTGCTTTGCACATAGTAAGCGCTTAATAAATGCCATTATTATCATTATTATTATGTGCGCGCCCGATTGAACTGTGTGCCCATGAATCAATCAATCAATCAATCGTATTTATTGAGCGCTTACTATGTGCAGAGCACTGTACTAAGCGCTTGGGAAGTACAAATTGGCATCACATAGAGACAGTCCCTACCCAACAGTGGGCTCACAGTCTAAAAGGGGGAGACAGAGAACAGAACCAAACATAATAACAAAATAAAATAAGTAGGATAGAAATGTACAAGTAAAATAAATAAATAAATAAATAAATAGAGTAATAAGTATGTATCAACTTTGCAAGCCCGGAGCAACCGTGCGCTCCCGCATTAACTGTGCGCTCTCGGACAGAGGCGCAAAGCGCCTTACGTGCAGTGTCAGTGTCCCTCCGCGAATTCATTCATTCAATCATCATCATCATCATCAATCGTATTTATTGAGCACTTACTGTGTGCAGAGCACTGTACTAAGTGCTTGAGAAGTACAAGTTGGCAACATATAGAGACAGTCCCTACCCAACAGTGGACTCACAGTCTAAAAGGGGGAGACAGAGAACAAAACCAAACATACTAACCAAATAAAATAAATAGAATAGATATGTACAAGTAAAATAAATAAATAAATAAATAGAGTAACAAATATGTACAAGCATATATACATATATACAGGTGCTGTGGGGAAGGGAAGGAAGCGTATTTATTGAGCGCTTACTGTGTGCAGAGCACTGTACTAAGAGCTTGGAAAGTACAATCAATCAATCAATCAATCGTACTTATGGAGCGCATACTGTGTGCAGAGCACTGTACTAAGCGCTTGGGAAGTACAAGTCGGCAACATATAGAGACGGTCCCTACCCAACAACGGGCTCACAGTCTAGAAGGGGGAGACAGACAAGCAAACAAAACACGTAGGCAGGTGATAATGATGGCATTTGTTAAGGGTTTACTATGTGCAAAACACTGTTCTAAGCGCTGGGGAGGATACAAGGTGATCAGGTTGTCCCACGTGGGGCTCACAGTCTTAATCCCCGTTTTACAGATGAGGTAACTGAGGCCCAGAGAAGTGAAGTGACTTGCCCAAAGTCACACAGCTGACAATTGGCGGAGCCGGGATTTGAACCCATGACCTCTGACTCCCAAGCCTGTGCTCTTTCCACTGAGCCAGGTAAGAGTGGTTTCCCCGAGCCGCGCTCAATCAACCACCAATCGATGCTATTCATTGAGCGCTTGCTATGTGCAGAGCACTGTACTAAGAGCTTGGGAGTGTCCAACACAAGAGAATCAGCAGACAGGTTCCCTGCTCGGCGCGGTCTTCCCTTAGCGCTGCCGCACGTGGGGCTGGGCTGGGCAGGTCTGGACCGGATGACCGGGCTCATTTTATTATTATTATTATTATTATTATTATTATTATTATTATTATTATTATTATTATTATTATCATTAATAATAATAATAATAGTATTTGTTAAGCGCTTACTATGTGCCAAGCACTGTCCGACTACTCTGTAGGCCTGGGTGGGCACTGCCGGGGTGCTGGATTCATTCATTCATTCATTCAATCGTATTTATTGAGCTCTTACTGTGTGCAGAGCACTGTACTAAGCGCTTGGATCTGTGCTGCTCTGCAAGAGACACTTGTCAGGTGCCCCCTTGGCGGAGCTTCTTGATCGCCTCCAGCCCTGGACCGGAAAAGGGGACCACAGACAATAATAATAATAATAATAATAATAATAATAATAATAATAATAATAATAATAATAATAATGTATTTGTTAAGCGCTTACTATGTGCCAAGACTGTTCTAAGAGCTAGGAGGGGATGCAAGGTTATCAGATTGTCCCACGCGGGGTTCACAGTCTTAATCCCCGTTTTACAGATGAGGGAACTGAGGCACAGAGAAGGGAAGTGACTGGCCCAAAGTCACACAGTTGACAAGTGGCGGAGCCAGGATTAGAACCCACGACCCCTGACTCCCAAGACCGGGACTTTCCACTAAACCACGCTGCTACCAGAAGACAGAAGAGTGGCCTAGTGGGTAGAGCCCAGGCCTTGGAGTCCAAAGGCCATAATCCCGGCTCTGCCATCTGTCTGCTGGGTGATCTTGGGCAAGTCACTTCACTTAGAGAAGCAGCGTGGCTTAGTGGAAAGAGCACGGGCTTGGAAGACAGAGGACATGGGTTCTAATCCCGCCTCTGCCACTTGTCTGCTGTGTGACCTTGGGCAGGGTCGCTTCCCATCTCTGTGCCTCAGTCACCTCATCTGTAAAATGGGGATTAAGACTGTGAGCCCCTCATGGGACAACCTGATTACCTTATATCTACCCCAGTGGTTAGAACGGTGCTTGGCACCTAGTAAGCACTTAACAAATGCCATCGTTATTATTAATTATTATTCTCTGGGGCTCAGTACCCTCATCTGTGAAATGGGGATCGAGATTGTGAGCTTCACGAGGGACAGGGACTGTGTCCACCCCGATTTGCTTGTATCCAACTCAGCGCTTAGAACAGGGACTGACACATGGTCAGCGCTTGACAAATACTATTAATATTATTATTATTATTGCCCGGGTCAGAGTCATGGGTTCTAATCCCGGCTCCTCCACTTGTCAGCTGTGTGACTTTGGACAAGTCACTTCACTGCTCTGTGTCTCAGTTACCTCACCTGTAAAATGGGGATTAAGACTGTGAGCCTCATGTGGGACAACCTGATTACCTTGCATCTATCCCAGCGCTTAGAACAGTGCTTGACACATAGTAAGTGCTTCACAATTGCCATCATCAAGCACTTAGTACAGTGCTCTGCACACAGTAAGCGCTCAATAAATATGATTGAATGAATATGATTATTATTATTGTTATCATCTGAGCCCCTTCCATCCTCTCCCCCTCGTCCCCCTCTCCATCCCCCACATCTTACCTCCTTCCTTTCCCCACAGCACCTGTATATATGTATATATGTTTGTACATATTTATTACTCTATTTATTTATTTTACTTGTACGTATCTATTCTATTTATTTTATTTTGTTAGTATGTTTGGTTTTGTTCTCTGTCTCCCCCTTTTAGACTGTGAGCCCACTGTTGGGTAGGGACTGTCTCTATATGTTGCCAACTTGTACTTCCCAAGCGCTTAGTACAGTGCTCTGCACACAGTAAGTGCTCAATAAATACGATTGATTGATTGATCATTATTATTAAGATGACGGGGGCGGAGGTGGGCGTTGAGCCCCTGCGGCAGGCGCTGCAGGACAGGCCCTCCGTGTCATTCATTCATTCAATTGTATTTATTGAGAGCTTACTGTGTGAAAACACTGTACTAAGCGCTTGGGAAGTACAAATCAGCAACATACTGAGACGGTCCCTACCCAATAACGGGCTCACAGTCTAGAAGGGGGAGACAGACAACAGAACAAAACAAAACATGTAGAAAGGTGTCAAAATCGTCAGAACAAATGGAATTAAAGCTATGTGCACAGCATTAACAAAATAAATAGAATGGGAAATATGTACACGAGTAAATATGTACAAGAGTCCTGTCTGAGCGGCCTGAACGACTGCTTGAGGAAGAGAAATCCAACAATGACCAGTCACTGGCCACCTGTCCGTCCCTGCTCCTAGCCACGGTGGAGTCGAGCCTGCGGCTACTGGCTGCTCTTCGTCCAGACCTTCCGTCCTCCAGCATGAGGGCCTACCAGCACGCCGAGAGCACCGGCCTGAGCGCAGAAGGTCATGGGTTCTAATCCTGACTCCGCCACTTGTCTGCTGCGTGATCTTGGGCAAGTCACTTCACTTCTCTGGGCCTCGGTTACCTCATCCGGAAAATGAGGATCGAGACTGGGAGCCCCATGGGGGATAGGAACTCTGTCCAACCCGATTTGCTTGTAGCAAATCGCTTAGTACAGTGCCTGGTACATAGTAAGCGCTTAAATACCATTATTGTTATTATTCATTCATTCGTAGTGATTGAGAGCTTACTGTGTGCAGAGCACCATACTAAGCGCTTGGGCGAGTACAATATAACAATAAACAGACCCATTCCTTGCCCACAACGAGCTTTTAAACCGAATGTAACCCTCGCTCCAGGAAGGGATTCATTCACTCATTCATTCAATCGTATTTATTGAGTGCTTACTGTGTGCAGAGCACTGTACTAAGCGCTTGGGAACTACAAGTTGGCAACATATAGAGACGGTCCCTACCCAACAGTAGGCTCACAGTCTAGAAGTGATCCTGAAGCTATAGGAGTATTTTCATAAGATAGAGTTTATAATCTAGAATATTGTGTCCAAGACTTCTTTCTCCTTTTTAATAGTATTTGTTAAGCCCTTACTATGAGCCAGGCACTGTACTGATAGAGTTTATAATCTAGAATATTGTGTCCAAGACTTCTTTCTCCTTTTTAATAGTATTTGTTAAGCCGTTACTATGAGCCAGGCACTGTACTGAGCGCTGGGGTAGATACAAGCTAATCAGGTTGGACGCAGTCCCTGTCCCACGTGGGGCTCAGAGTCTTAATCCTCACTTTACAGACGAGGTAACTGAGGCACAGAGAAGTTAAGGGTCGCAGAACTGCGGCACCTTATAAATAACCCCGGAAATCTCCAGGCCCAGAGAAATACCCAGTTTTGCCCCAGAACCGAGTGTGCTGAAAGCCCAGAGAAATTCCACGGGGCAGTGCCAGCCAACCCATCTCCACCCCGGAGGAGGCCGTGGTATTTATCTTCTCCGCTTACCGAGGCCACTTAGACTTAGTTGAACCGTGATTGGAAATTTCAATGTGCTTCTTCAGCGTTAAAGCTGGGGTGCTAAAAGTTACTTTTGATCAAACAGCAGTTGAAAGCAGTGAGTGTTAATATTTTATAACAATCTTCTTTTCCCTTTAAAATAAAACCAAGAACGTTTCGAAAAGGCAAATGGTATAAAAAGTGCAACGCTGTAAAAACATCAAAAGTACCAAGAAGACTGTAAAATTACAGCAGCCGTTTCTTTCGATTAGCACCTTTCAGAAGGCTTAACCTCTCCCATCCGACTTCCCCTTCAACACACCCATTTACATCTACTCTACTAAGGGAGCACAACCACCTTCAACATCATTCCCATTGCCTATTGTTAAATTACACTAAGCAAGCAAATGAAAAACTACTGAAGCAGAAACTGCTATTACTGCTTAAAAGTTTTGGGGAGAGTCTCTAATGCTTGTTTTCTTATAATTATAATAATGGTATTTGTTAAGCGCTTACTATGTGCCAAGTACCATTCTAAGCGCTGGGATAGTTACAAGGTAATCAGGTTGTCTCACGTGGGGCTCACAGTCTTAATCCCCATTTTAAAGATGAGGTAACTGAGGCACAGAGAAGTGAAGTGGGTTGCCCAAAGTCACACAGCAGACAAGTGGCGAAGGTGGGATTAGAACCCACGTCCTCTGACTCCCAAACCCGGGCTCTTTCCACTAAACCACGCTGCTTCTCTAGTCTTCATTTGCCCTAACGGTTCATCTTCCTTCCACGACGTAAAATTAGATTATGCACAGCGTGTGGATGCATTCAATCACTAATCGCCCATGTGTTGGCTCTTGGGAAGTCTCAGATTTAGGCACCTGAGAGATGAAAGCACAGTGAAGAGACAATGCAATGAACAGACGAAAGAAAGCGTCGGTTTACCAAGTGTTTGCTTTATTACCTTTAAGGCTGGTCCAACAACCTACGTGGATCCAACCACTGGCCTTTGGGTCCTCACCAAAGATGCCCCCTTGCAGAGAGGAAGATGCCGTGGTTCCGCCTGTAGACACGTGAGTAGGAAACTCGTATTATTTCAACGGCAGCTTAAAGCACTTCTGTAACTTCGTAAAGATGGTTTGAAAAAACAAGATCAGGGGACCTAGTGGGCACTCTCTAGAAGCAAGCGAGCCAAGGACAACGAAGTCTTTAAGGGCCAACGGAGGACCTTTAAAGTTAACGGGCTATTGCAACATTTCACATGAATGTCAATTCCTGTTTGAAATGCTGTGATTTGAAATTCACTGGAGTTCTTTATTATAGGGAAAAAAAACCTTTTCAGTGTTACAAGTAAGTTACGTTCACTAGGTAAGCCCAAAGAGCCCATGAAAAGAGGCGGGCGATGTCGCTGACTAAGGCCCCAGAAACAGTGGGTTCGTTTCCCCTCGTTCCTTTTTTTTTAAAAAGGGCCCATTGCCTTTTTCGACCAAGAGTTGGTCAACCTGGATTAATTAAAAAACCACATCTTCCCTGAAAAGTAAATCGCAATAAATGTTGGAGGGGGGCGGGGCGTTGACATCGCCTGGCGCGCTTTTCAAAATAATTGCGGATTCGGGGCACATCACTAGGACGAAAAGTTGAAGAAAGGAAAGAAGAAGGAGCAAAAATCCTTGTTTTCTCTTTTCCAGGTCTAATAGGGAGGTAAGCAAACTAGCAGGGGCAAATGAACTGGTGTCGATTTAGGACAAAAAAGCAACTTAAACGTTGCCCCTTTCAGGTGGGGGGTAAGGGGTTCTGCTCTGACTTTTCAACCGATTTGAAAGTCCAGTTAAAGTCAGTGCTTCTAAAGTGAAATATCAAGTATTTCTTTTTTACTAAGACCCTTTCGAAGAAGTTTGATTAAATGTGTGTGTATGGGGAAAAAAAGCCCAACTGCACGGGACTAGGGTATTCTTGGAAGATAATTTCCTTTGATGGGTCCTTTAAGTAGTTGAAAATAGCCATTAAATGCCTATATTAATGGTAGTCAGAATCGAATTGAAAACGTAACTGGCCTCCTTGCTCATACCTGTGTCATTAGCTTTTTTTGAGAACCCAGTCTTTAGGATGAAGAATGGTATAAGGTCCCAAATAGAGGAGAGTTTTAAAAAAGACTGAATTTAGGACAATAAAATCCCCAAAGTTGGAGAGACATTTAGGAAGTGGTTTCTTGGACACTAATTAGGACCATTTGCTAGAAGCGACCGTTATTTCTCCTTTCAGTCTGGAGGGCACCATAGATCAAATGATTTGTTTAAGGTGATTTACAAAACCTTTTTTTAAAAAAAGCCATAAGCAATGATGTGCTTTTTAATTCTGACTGCTACATGCTGCAACAGTGATTTATTTTATTTCTTCTGCAGTGTCCATTTGGTCAAATCAACGTTAAAGATCCTACCAAAAAGAAGCGATTTAACTCTTTTTTCTATACTTGAAAATAATCGCATTTGTGTCCTCTTACCCTGATTTTACCCTGCGAAAAGCCTAATCCATAGCTGTTCTTTATGGAGTGAGTTTTTAAGCAGTCGTGTTCCATTTGTTGATGTTCTTTTAAAAACTGTAATTACAAATAAAGCTAGCTGTTCGTGTGTGTTGGTATGTTTCAGATGTGACACTATTAATAGTTATTTTCTGTTCTTTTGCTTCATTTTGAAACATATGCTGAATAAAGAAAATAATGATGGTTACATAAAACAAATAGAGATGAGGTCACCGGGTAATTCTCGATTATTCACTGACTTAATTTTTCTTACTAGACATGAACATGAATACGGGAATAGTAATCCAAAGGAGGTTTCTGGCTGTTGCCAAGTAGAAGAGTGTGAGTGGATATTTCATCTTATTTATATCTCAATATCTGGGGATTGTTACAATGCTGTATTCTGGAGCGAGCATGCGAGCGCCCAAGAAGTGCAATTCTGCTGCAGGAAAACTATCTTCTTCCATCAGTTCTCTCGTTAAAAATTGACAATTATTTTCATTTGGGGATTCGCAGGCCGAAGATGTTAGCTTTAGGCGCCCCTCTCCCTTCTTTGTCTCTCATCCTTGCTCCCACAATTTTGGGTTTCTCTCGACCGTGATCTTCTCTCTTTTCTCGAGGGGCCGGCGGGCTGAGGGGAGGAACGGTGCAGGAAATCCAAGTGGACAGCACTTATAATAATGGTATTTGTTAAGCGCCTACTATGTGTCAAGTACCGTTCTAAGCGCTGGGATAGTTACAAGGTGCAGGAAATGCAAGTGTGCCCCTCCGCATACAACCCCTGCCGTCTCGGGTCAGCGTTAAGGGCGTGTGTCTCTCTCCCTCCACCAAAAAGAGATTCCCCTGTTCCTCTAGATCCAGTCTTTGCACCTCTGATGTCATCGTGCAAAAGCTCCACGCAATACCTCAACCGGCCCTCCCCTGTCGCACACAACCACACCTACACACCCACCCACACTCGCACACCCACACCCCTCTGACTTGTCTACTTTGCTTCGCATCCCCCTCCCCTCCACCCGCAAGAGCCAACTTGGCCCCGATTCCCTTTCTGTGAGGAAATAGTGGTCCTGAAGCCCTTGGGAGGGGGTATATATATCTATATCTATACATATGTATATATGTATATCTATATATGTATATATGTATATCTATATATTATAGATTGAATGTATGTGTACATATACATGCATTCAATCTATAATATATAGATACACTTATATGCATATATATAGATATACATATATACATAGATAGATCTATAGATATATACATACATTCAATCTATAATATATAGATAGATAGATACATACATACATACATTCAATCGTATTTATTGAGTGCTTACTGTGTGCAGAGCACTGTACTAAGCCCTTGGGAAGTACAAGTCGGCAACATATAGAGACGGTCCCTACCAAACAACGGACTCACAGTCTAGAAGGTATATACATACATGCATACATTAAATGTCTATATTAACGGAAGTCAGTATTGAATTGAAAACTTAACTGACCTTGCTCATACCTGTGTCATTGGCTTTTTCAGAGAGCACAGTTCTCTGCCACAGAACTATGGCATTGTTCTCTGCTATAGAACTATGGCATATAACATAGGCTTTATATATATATAAAGTAACGCCTCTATATATATAGAGAGAGAGTAACGCCTCTGATTATGGAGGGGGGGAGGGCAAGCTTCAGTTCTGGGCCCCCTTCTCTTCTCCATCTACTTCCACGACTTGTCAGCTGTGTGACTTTGGGCAACGCACTTCACTTCTCTGGGCCTCAGTTCCCACATCTGTAAAATGGGGATTAAGACTGTGAGCCCCACGTGGGACAACCTGATAACCTTGTATCTATCCCAGTGCTTACAACAGTGCTTGGCATACAGTAAGCGCTTAACAAATACTATTATTATTTTTTTTCGACTACCAACTCTATGCGGATGATTCCCAAACTCCCCTCTTCATCCCCGACCTCTTCCTGCAATCTGGCATTTCCTCCTGCCTTCAGGACAACACTGCTTGGATGGCCCCCTTCTAGACTGTAAGCTCTTTGTGGGCAGGGATCGCGTTTATCAATTCTATTATGCATACATTCATTCAATCGAATGAAGCGCTCAGTAGAGCGCTTACTGTGTGCACAACACTGGACTAAACGCTTGGGAAAGTACAATGTGCAATAGAGACAATACCTCTACTTGGTTCTTTTTGGCTTTGTTTTGTTTTTTTGTCTGTCTCCCCCCCTTCTAGACTGTGAGCCCGTTGTTGGGTAGGGATCGACTCTATATGTTGCCTACTTGTACTTCCCAAGCGCTTAGTACAGTGCTCTGCACACAGTAAGCGCTCAAGAAATACGATTGAATGAATGAATGAATGAGTGAATACCTGCCCACAACGAGCTCGTATTCTGGAGGGATGGGGGGGGAGGCGGAGACAGGCATCAATATAAATAAACAGACATTAATATAAAAAAAAATGACAGATATGGACTTCAGTGCTGTGGGGCTGGGAGGGGGGATGGGTAAAGGGAGCAACTCAGGATGACGCAGAAGGACGTGGGAGATGTGGAAAAGTGGGGCTTAGTCTGGGAAGACCTCTTGGAGGAGGTGTCCCAGACGCTTAATACAATGCTCTGCACAGAGTAAGCATTCGTTACCATTGATTGATTAGATTGATTGATTATATCGGCGGCCTCTCCCACTCCCTTTTGCAACGCCCTGACTTGCTCTCTTTATCCATCCCCCCTCCTAGCCCCACAGCACTTATGTTCATTCACTCATTCATTCGTATTTATTGAGGGCTTACTGTGTGCAGAGCACTGCGCTAGCGCTTGGGAAGTACAAGTCGACAACATATAGAGATGGCCCCTACCCAACAACGGGCTCACAGTCTAGAAGATAATAATTATTACACCTAATAATAATGGCATTTGCTAAGCGCTTACTATGTGCGAAGCACTGTTCTAAGCGCTGGGGGATACAAGATGATCAGGTTGTCCCACGTGGGGCTCTCGGCCTTAATTCCCATTTTACAGATGAGGGAACTGAGGCCCAGAGAAGTGAAGTGACTTGCCCAAAGTCACACAGCTGACAAGTGGCGGAGTGAGGATTAGAACCCATGACCTCTGGCTCCCAAGCCCGGGCTCCTTCCACTGAGCCACGCTGCTTCTCTTCTGTCCATATCTGTCATTTATTTGTTTATATTAATGTCTGCCTTTCTTCTCCTCCCTCCCCCCTTCCTCCTCGAGACTGTAAGCTCGTTGTGGGCAGGGAATGTGTCTGTTTAGTGTTGCACTGTACTCTCCCAAGCGCTTAGCACAGTGCTCTCCATGTAGTAAGTGCTCAATAAATACGATTGAGCCTGCAAGCAATTGCTCACTGTCTCGGCCGCTGCCAGTGCGCTCCTTTGGGCCTGGAGGGGAGACCTCGGCGGCGGGGGGACCTCGGGAGGATGCTTCACACATTAATTAATTCATCCATCCATCCATCCATCCATCCATCCATCCATCCAGTCGAATTTATTGAGAGCTTACTGTGTGCAGAGCACTGTACTAAGCGCTTGGGAAGTACAAGTCGGCAACATATAGAGACGGTCCCTACGCAACAACGGGCTCACGGTCTAGAAGGGGGAGACAGACAACAAAACAAAACATGTAGGCAGGTGTCAAAATCATCAGAACAAATAGAATTAAAGCTATATGCACATCATTAACAAAATAAATTGAATAGTAAATATGTACAAGTAAAATAAATAGAGTAATAAATCTGTACAAATATATATACAGGTGCTGTGGGGAGGGGAAGGAGGTAGGGCGGGGGGATGGGGAGGGAGAAGAGGGGGAGAGGAAGGAGGGGGCTCAGTCTGGGAAGGCCTCCTGGAGGAGGTGAGTTCTCAGTAGGGCTTTGAAGGGAGGAAGAGAGCTAGCTTGGCGGATGCGTGGAAGGAGGGCATTTCAGGCCAGGGGAAGGACGTGGGCCGGGGGTCCACGGTGGGACAGCCGAGAACGAGGCCCAGTGAGGAGGTTAGCGGCAGAGGAGCGGAGGCGAATTATGCAGGCGCCCACGACGTGGAGTCTAAACGTTGCGCCACATAGGGTCTGGAAGGGAGACAGGAGCGAACGGCCCATCTGGAGAGAGGGGTATTAGCGCCACGGCTTCCACATTAAGGAGAATATAGCCACATAAACCGACCCACTGAAGGAACTCTAAGCTATATTGTATTCGCACGTCGTAAAGTAAAAACGCGGGGTTGTTACTGGCTCTGCAGCTGCCCACGCACTCCCACAAACGCACACTGACTCACTCACTCACTCACACGTAAAGGTAGTTTACAAGAAACCCGGCCTGGCAGAAGATTTTAGCCCTAGTGAGAAGCTCCAGCCCTTCTCCCGGAACAGAAAATCAAATGGGAGTTCGCATCAATCTCGTCGTGGAGAAGCAGCATGGTCAGAAGGTCATAATGATAATAGTAATAATGGCATTTGCTAAGCGCTTACTATATGCAAAGCGCTGTTCTAGGCGCTGGGGGAATACAATGTGAGCCCTCTGGTGGGTAGGGACCGTCTCTATATGTTGCCGACTTGTACTTCCCAAGAGTTTAGTACAGTGCTCTGCAAACAGTGCTCAATAAATACGATTGAATGATTAAACGAACATAGTGATCAGGTTGTCCCACGTGGGGTTTACAATCTTAATCCCCATTTTACAGATGAGGGAACTGAGGCCCAGAGAAGCAAAGTGACTTGCCCAAAGTCACACAGCTGACAAGTGGCGGAGTCGGGATTAGAACCCAAGACCTCTGACTCTCAAGCCCTGGCTCTTGTCACTGAGCCACGCTGTTCCAATCCTAGCTCCGCCACTTTTCTGCTATGTGACTTTAGGTAAATCGCTTCACTTCTCTGGGCCTCAAATCCCTCATCTGTAAAATGGAGATTAGGACGAAGAGCCCCATGGGGAACAGGGACTGTGTCCAAACTGATTATCTCGTACCTACCCCAGCGCTTAGAACAGTGCTTGGCTCGTATTCATTCATTCAATCGTATTTATTGAGCGCTTACTGTGTGCAGAGCACTGTACTAAGCTCTTGAGAAGTACAAGCTGGCAACATATAAAGACGGTCCCTACACAACAGTGGGCTCACAGTCTAGAAGGGGGAGACAGAGAGCAAAACAAAACATATTAACCAAATAAATAGAGTAAATATGTACAAATAAAATAAATAAATAAATAGGGTAATAAATACGTACAAATATATATATATATACATATATACAGGTGCTGTGGGGAGGGGAAGGAGGTAAGGTGGGGTGATGGGGGGAGGAGGGGGAAAGGAAGGAGCGGGCTCAGTCTGGGAAGGCCTCCTGGAGGAGGTGAGCCTCGTAGTAAGCCCTTAACACGTACCATATTTTTTTTTATAAATAATTATGCTCATCATCAGCATAATGCACTCAGTACAGTGCTTTGCACACAGTGAGCGCTCAATAAATACGCTTGAATGAATCTGCTAACTAAAGCGACCCTAATCAGCCCCTCTTGCGGGTTCGAGGATTCAAGTCAACCCGCCTGTCGGAATGGTTATTCACTCAGTCGTATTTATTGAGCCCTTACTGCGTACAGAACACTGGACTAAGCGCTTGGGAAAGTACAATACAGCAATAAAGAGAGACAATCCGTGCCCGTGTAGAGTTCACAGTCCAGAGGGGGGGGGAGACAGACATCAATATAAATAAACAGACATCAATAGAAATAAATCCAGCGCTTAGAACAGTGCTTTGCACATAGTAAGCGCTTAATAAATGCCATTATTATTAAATGAAATGACAGGTACATACCTAGGTGTCGTGGGGCGGGGAGAGGGGGGAAGAGCAAAGGGAGCAAATCATGGTGACGCAGAAAGGAGTGGGAGATGAGGAAAAGAGGGGTTTAGTCTTCGCACATAAAAGCCCGAGGCAGGGATAAAGTGAAAGCCAGAAGGGGGACGGGGGTCTCCAGCTGCCAGTTCATTCACTCATTCATTCACGCCGTTGTATTTATTGAGCGCTTACTGTGTACAAAGCACACAAAGCGCATGGGAGAGTAAAACAGAGCAATGAACAGACGCATTCCCTGCCCACGACGAGTTTACAGCTAATCTTCTTAGTCGCTCAGAGCGTCCGGCTTCTCTGTTAATCAGTCAATCAGTCAATGATTGACTGTTAGTCAATCAATCAGTGATATTTATTGATCGCTTACCATGTGCAGAACACCGTACTAAGCGCTTGGGAGAGCACAATACAACCCAACTGGCAGGCACGTTCCCTGCCCACCAGGAGCTTCAACGTTGAGCTAGGCGCTGCGCCAAACCGTGTCTCCCAAAGCCCAGTGAAACAGCAGGAGTTGGTAATAATAATAATAATAATAATAATAATAATAATGGTATTTGTTAAGCGCTTACTATGTGCCCAGCACTGTTCTAAGCACTGGGATAAGTACGAGGTAATCAGGTTGCCCCATGTGGGGCTCACAGTCTTATCCCTATTTTGCAGATGAGATAACTAAGGTACAGAGAAGTTAAGATGCTTGTTCAAGGTCACACAGCAGATAAATGGCGGATCCGGGATTAGAACCCACGTCCTCTGACTCTCAAGCCAGGGCTCTTTCTACTAAGCCACGCTGAGTGGGGAAGGGGGACGGCTGGCGACCCCCGGACACGGCCACCCCGAGACCACCCGGCCGACCTCGGGGCCCAGGCCAGCGAAGGGTTTGCCACTGGGGGCGAGGTGCGTGGCGAATCCTGGGAACGGGGAGTAGCGGTAATAATAATAATAATACTGGTGTTTGTTAAGCGCTTACTATTTGTCAAGCACTGTTCTGAGAGCTGGGGTAATAATAATAATAATAATGGCATTTATTAAGCGCTTACTATGTGCAAAACTCTGTTCTAAGCGCTGGGGAGGTTACAAGGTGTTCAGGTTGTCCCACGTGGGGCTCACGGTCTTAATCACCATTTTACAGATGCGGGAACTGAGGCCCAGAGAAGTGAAGTGACTTGCCCAAAGTCACACAGCTGACAATTGGCGGAGCTGGGATTTGAACCCATGACATCTGACTCCAAAGCCTGTGTTCTTTCCACTGAGCCACGCTGCTGTCTTTATAGGCTTGGCCCTGGACCTTCCCAGTTCCCCTCTGCACTGTGGGCCCGTACTGGACCATCTCCTTCCCTGTAGCAATCAATCGGTGGTGTTTACTGAGCACTTACCGTGTGCAGAGCACTATACTAAGATCTTGGAAGAATGCAATAGAGAAGGTCGACTTGATCCCTGTCCTCAAGGAACGTATCATCTAGCCGGGGAGATAGGCATTAAAATAAGTTACAGGTAGGAAAAGCAAGCCAGTATAAGATATGGACACGAGTGCTCTTGGAGAGGTGGTAGAGTGAATACCAAAGTGTTTCAGGGGTACAGACCCAAATTCATAGGTGGCAGAGAATCTGATGGGGAGATGATGATGAGGATGGTGATGATAGCACTTGTTAGTGCTTACTATGTGCCAAGCATACGTGGTAGAGTCGATAGATGCAAGATAATCAGCCATAAAGGGCTCACAGTCTAAGTGGGAGGGAGAATAGGTATTGAATCCCAATTTTGCAGATGAAGACGTTGAGGCACAAAGAAGTTAAATGATTTGCCCAAGGTCACAGAGCAGGCAAGTGTCATAATTGGGCTTTTCTGTTCTTCAGTTTCCTCATCGGCAAAATAGGGATTCAACACCTGTTTTCTCTTCCATTTAGAATGGGAATCCCATGTGAAACAGAGACTGTGTCTGATTTATCTTGTATCTATCCCCAGCGTTTAATACAAGGTTTGGCACATAGTGCTTAACAAATATCACAATTATTATCCTCTTTCCCATCCCCCCCGCCCTACCTCCTTCCCCTCCCTACATCACCTGTATAAATGTTTTTACAGATTTATTACTCTATTTTACTTGTACACATTTACTATTCTATTTATTTTGTTAATGATGTGCATTTAACTTTAATTCTATTTGTTCTGACGTCTTGACACCTGTCCACTTGTTTTGTTTTGTTGTCTGTCTCCCCCTTCTAGACTGTGAGCCCATTGTTGGGTAAGGACCGTCTCTATATGTTGCCAATTTGTACTTCCCAAGCGCTTAGTACAGTGCTCTGCGCACAGTAAGCGCTCAATAAATACGATTGAATGAATGAATGAATAATAGAAACGGGATATGACGAGTGCTTAGACCAGCATGGTAACAGTTTGGATGGAGAATAAAGGATGGGTTCTTGAGATTCCCCCACAGTCTTGGAAGCCCGTTGTTGAGTAGGGACTGTATCTGTTTGCCGAATTGTACTTTCCAAGCGCTTAGTATAGTGCTCTGCACACAGTAAGCGCTCAATAAATACGATTGAATGAATGAATATTGTGGAGGAAGAACCAACAGGAATGCTGACTGACCGAATATGTGATGAGAAGGAGAGAGAGGAGTCAAGGATAATGCCAAGATTGCTTTTTTTTTTCGAAACAGCGTTCATTCTGTTTTGAAACAGAATGGTGGTGCTGTCAATAGTGATGAGAGAATAGCTGGGTGGAGAGGGTTTGGGTGGAAAGAGGGAAAATGTGGAGTTTAGTAGGAGGGTGGAGAGGGTTTGGGTGGGTAGAAGGAAGATGTGGAGTTTAGTAGGAGGGTGAAGAGGGTTGGGGTGGGAAGAGGGAAGATGTGGAGTTTACTAGGAGGGTGGAGAGGGTATGGGTGGGAAGAGGGAAGATGTGGAGTTTAGTAGGAGGTTGGAGAGGGTTGGGGTGGGAAGAGGGAAGATGTGGAGTTTACTAGGAGGGTGGAGAGGGTGGGGATGGGGAAAGGGAAGACGTGGAATTTAGTTTTGTACTTATGCACTCTGAATCTCATCACCCTCACACAATGGGCATGGTCCTGGACTTCCCCCTCTCCCTCTGGGCACTGTAGGCCCGGCATCTGTGCACTAAGAGTACCGTACTGGACACTTCATCCTCCCCCTCTGCGCCTAGTAGGCGAAACCCTGACTGTTTCTCCCTTCCTGATGTTCTCTGTCTTGTCCTGCTCTCCTGGGGGTCCCCGAAGCCGATGAAAATACCTTCCCACCTCCATGGCCAGGGCGAATCGATAGCCTGCCACCCGGCCGTGTCCGGGCGCTGATTCTCATTCATCTTGGCATCCGATTTTTAAGGAGGGAATTTGGCTTCGCGTTGCCCATCGCTGTGCTGGGCGGGTGCGGGGCGGTGGGCTGCGGAGGTCTGCCTCTTACCTCGGCCAGGATCGGATCGCATCGAATCAATCCGGGGGGTTCTATGGGAAACAGCATGGCCTAGTGGCAAGAATACGAGTTTGGGAGTCAGAGGTCGTGGGTTCTAATCCAGACTCTGCCACTTTTTAAATTTTTTTTTATGATGGCATTTATTAAGCGCTTACTATGTGCAAAGCACTGTTCTAAGCGCTGGGGAGGTTACAAGGTGACCAGGTTGTCCCACGGGGGGCTCACAGCTTAATCCCCATTTTACAGATAAGGTAACTGAGGCACAGAAAAGTTAAGTGACTTGCCCAAAGTCACACAGCTGACAAGTGGCGGAGTGGGGATTTGAACCCAAGACCTCTGACTCCAAAGCCCGTGCTCTGTCCACTGAGCCACGCTTCTTCTCTTATCTGCTGTGTAACCTTGGGCAAGTCACCTAACTTCTCTGGGCCTCGGTTACCTCGTCTATAAAATGGGAATTAAGAGTGTGAGCCTCATGTGAAATTGGGACTGTGCCCTACCTGATTACCTTGTATCTCCCCCAGCTCTTAGAACAATGCTTGGCACATAGTAGGCGCTTAAAAATACCAATATTATTATTATTATTATTCTAGTGAAAGGAGGGGCCGGGAACTGAGAGAGCCAGGCCTACCCCCAGGACCTGCTGCCCTTCTTCCCCCTCTCCAGAGGAGTTGGAGGAGGGAGGGAGGATCTCGGACCGAGGCCGCAGAGGAGACCCTCACCCAGGGGCCTCGGAGCGAGGCTGTCCGCCCATCGCACCTCTAGAGATGCCCTTCCCATCCCTAGCGGGGGTTTCAGAAGCAGCATGGCTCAGTGGAAAGAGCCCAGGCTTTGGAGTCAGAGGTCATGGGTTCAAATCCCCACTCCGCCACTTGTCAGCCGTGTGACTTTGGGCAAGTCACTTCACTTCTCTGGGCCTCAGTTACCTCATCTGTAAAATGGGGGTTAAGCTGTGAGCCCCGCATGGGACAACCTGATCACCTTGTAAACTCGCCAGCGCTTAGAACAGTGCTTTGCACATAGAAAGCGCTTAATAAATGTCATTATTATTATTATTTTTTTCAGCCAGCAGCCCCCGCTCCCATTCACACCTCTCCCGTTGCCTGAGGGTCACAGGGCCGAAATCCGCCTGTCGCCCCTCGACTCCCGTCTCTTTCCAGCTCCCTCCCCACTTCCATTTCGAGCGCCCTCGCCCCCGGCCTGGAAGCATAAATAGAAAATCAAGGCAGGCAGGAGCGGGGAGGGGGAGGGCCAGAGGTGAGAGAGACGCGTCAATTGTATATTGGAGGCTGAGGGGAGAAAGGGGGTGGGGGAAAGAGGGACCCAGACAGAGAGACGCAGAGACGTGGGGAGTCCCAATCAATCAATCAATTGTATTTATTGAGCGCTTACTGTGTGCAGAGCACTGTACTAAGCGCTTGGGAAGTCCAAGTTGGCAACATATGGAGACGGTCCCTACCCAACAGTGGGCTCACAGTCTAGAAGACTGGGCTCACAGTCTAGAAGTAGGGAGGGAACGCGCCCACCGAGCCTTTTGGTGGTTTGGATTGAGGACAGGACAATCCATCACGAAGGACCGGGTTTGGGGCGAAGCAGCAAGGTAAGAGAGGCTTGCTTGGGGGGACTGCCCGCGTCCCCCCCGCTTCGCCCCTTGATGATCATCATCATCATCGATCGTATTTATTGAGCGCTTACTGTGTGCAGAGCACTGTACTAAGCGCTTGGGAAGTGCAAATTGGCAACATATAGAGACAGTCCCTGCCCAACAGTGGGCTCACAGTCTAAAAGACTGAGATAAAGAAGATAAAGGCCGCAGAGATGAAGAAGCCCTGGAGGCGGGAAGGTTGCGGCCGCCCTCCAGCCAGGTGAGTTAGGGATGGGTCTCGCTTCCCGCTCTCTCTCTCTCTCTCTCTCTCTCTCTCTCTCTCTCTCTCTCTCTCTCTCCCTCTCCGTCTGCGCGGGATAGGAATAGCTCTCCTCCCTCGCTCCCAGGGGACTGGCACTTGGAGAAGCAGCGTGGCTTAGTGGCAAGAGCCCGGGCTTGGGAGTCTGAGGTTGTGGGTTCTAATCTCGGCTCAGCTGTGTGACCTTGGGCAAGCCACTTAACTTCTCTGGGCCTCAGTGACCTCATCTGTAAAATGGGGGTGAAGACTGAGCCCCACGTGGGACTATCTGATTATCTTGTATCTACCCCAGCGCTTAGAACAGTGCTTGGCACATAGTAAGCGCTTAACAAATTCATTCAATCGTATTGATTGAGCGTTTACTGTCTGCAGAGCACTGTACTAATCGCTTGGGAAGTACAAATCGGCAACATATATAGACGGTCTCTACCCAAAAACGGGCTCACAGTCTAAACCAACATTATTATTATTATTATTATTATTATTATTATTTGGCTTCGTGGCAAGCCCACGATCGTTCCCTGCTCACCTGGGCACCCGGGCACGAACCCAGCCCAGCCTCTTCCTCTCTCCCAGGCCGCCACGTGGCTAAGAGGCTCCGGAGGGATTATCTATCTAGTCCCGAGGCACATCCCCAGCGGTGATGCTCGCCAAAGTGGCCTACTGGTCAGGTGTCGGGCAAAGAAGCGGTTCCCCCCAGGGAGCAAAGGTTGTTTGCCCAGTTGCCCAGTTTGCCCAGTTGGAGACTGGCCACGTGAAACTGGGGTGTCTCTTCCAGTTCTCCCACTGAGGAGTAGGAGTGGATCTCGGCCTCTCCCCGGCCTCCTCTCCCCGGCCTCCCTCTGCTGCTCTCTGTCGCGTCCCGAGACCCTGAGCCCTTTCCCTCCGGACGCCGGGCACCGAGGGGAGGCCCAGGAGGTTCCGAAATGGTCGGATCCTCGGGGGAGAACGAGAGGAGACCGGGCCAGGTCTTCAGTAGAATCAGAAGGCCTGTCATGACAACCGCTGGTTGCAAGCTATCCCTTCCAAGCAGCGAGGCCTTGCGGAAATTAGCACGGACCTGAGGACTTGGGACCTAATCCCGACTCCGCCACTTACCTGCTGTGTGACCTTGGGCGAGTCTTTTCACTTCCCCGTGCCTCAGTTCCTTCACATCTGCAAAATGAAGGTTTAATGGCTGGTCTCCCTCCTATTTAGACTGTGAGCCCCATGTGGCTCCACCCCAGCGCTCAGTACAGTGCTAGGCACATAGTAAGCGCTTAACAGATACCACACTTATTATCACCCTGTCACGAGTGGGGATGTGGGGGGGGGGGGGGCGTTTGAAGCGGTCCGATGAGGTTCCAAACCGTTAGATTGTAAACGCCTCGAGGACAGCGTCCTTTACCTCTATTGCACTCGTCCTAACGCTTAGTACAATGCTCTGCTCACGGTTGGATCAGATTCGGTCCAGTGCAGTCCGATCCGTCCCGACGTGGTTCAGTACGGTCCGGAGCGGTCTTCAAATAGCTAATTCGTCCCTAAAACAGGTCATCTTAGTCCTCGAGAAGGCCGGGACGGAGAGGGGGAGAGAAGGGCCCGCGCTCTTAGGGTTTCCTCGGTTTTTTTCTGCCTCCACATGGCGACCCTGTGGGAGCCCCCATCTTTTCCACCCGGAGAACCCCGTCCGTCCCTTTTTTTTCCTAGGGTCGCTGGGCCGAGGGACCTTCCCATCTCCTTCCCGCTGAACCGGCGGGAGGAAGCGGACAAGGAGAAGGCAGGAGCCACGAAGGGTACTTGGTCTGCTCTCGTCCATTGTGCCGAGGCAAAAGAGCCAACAGCTGACTCCATGAAATCGGGCAGGTCTGGATTCAGGAAAGTACCCTAATGAAAAGTCACTCTCGGTTTAGATAACACCCTAAAGCCCATTAAAGCTTAACTTTAAACACACACACACACACACACACACACACACACACACACACACATCTTTACTCCCCCTATTCTTTCCTTCAAGCTTTTGCTTCTGGATTCTCCTCCTTCAGTTTTGATCCTGAACTGACCTGCGGAACTTTGGTTTTATTTTTTTGGAAGAAAGGTTGCCTTCAAACCAAACCGTACCAACTTGGGCTTTTTAAAGGGGATCACTGCCGAAGTAAGATGAACGGCTTGGCGATTTGAGGGCTCTTGTTTATCGTACTAATGGACTCTCTCTAAGGAGAGGCTGGCCTCCTTCCTATCTCTTCTGCCCCCACCCACCCCCCTCCCCGTTTAGGCAACGACTCCTCGGAAGGAAATCCGCCTCCGCCTAGGGATCTGCTTTTCAAACAACCGGCATCCGAGCTGCCCTCTGACTATCCTCGGGGTTTGGTAACCATTATTGCTTTTAGAGCTCATTGGATCCCATCCAAAGGGCTAATTCCATTACTTACAGTAAATAGCAGCCCTGCTGTCCCGCGTCTAGTGCGCCGTCTGAAAAGGGAAACAATCTCCAGCTTATTTCACTTGATTGATTTCATTTCGGGGTGGAATTGGGGTTTATGAGCTAGATGCCGGCACTCGGAGAGTTGCAGCCCCATCCAGCCTGCAAAGGGCGTTCATTCCGTCTCTTTATAGAAAGCAGGAAGGGCCCTCTCGGGCACGGCGACAGAGGAGGCTGCGATGCTCTGGGCAGGAATTGGAGCCGGGGACCCTGCCCGTCTGCTTTACTAATTTGGGGCTGGTTTAGTGAGGAAGCTCCCAGGGCCCGAGGGAGGGGGCAACGCCGCCAGGATCATCCTACAGGACCGACCGAGTTGTCGAGAAACAGCCAGCAGCTGTTCCAGTGAAAGGAAGGAGAGGGAGGGAGGAAGGAAGAAAAGAGAAAGAAGGAGATGGAGATAGGGAGAGACATGGAAAGGGATAGAGAGTCAGTGAGAGAGAAGAGGGGAAGAGAAAAGGAGAGGGTCAGGGAAAGAGAAAGAGCTAGAGAAGGAAAGAGAAGAAGAAGGGGAGAGAAAAGGGGAAGGAGAGACAAGGAGAGGGAAAAAGAGAGAAGGAGGGGGGAGAACGATGGGGAAGAGAGAGGAGATGGAGAGAGAAAGGGGGAGAGACAGGGAAGGGTCTAGAGGGACGGGGGAGACAAGAAGAGAAAGGAAGAGTGGGGAGAGAAAGGGAGAAGGTGCGGGAGAGACAGGGAAAGGGAGAGAGAAAGGAGAGAGAGAGAGAGAGAGAGAGAGAGAGAGAGAGAGAGAGAGAGAGAGAGAGAGAGAGAGAGAGAGAGAGAGACTGTGAATGTGCTTCTAGGTGCAAGTATATGATTTTGTTTCTTCGACCCTGACCTCTTATTTAGAGGAGCAGTGGGTGCCAGTGGGGCCAGAGAGTGTTTGAGAGATTGATAGTTTTTGCCGTCTCAAACAGTCAATCAATCGTATTTATTGAGCGCTTACTATGTGCAGATCACTGGCAAGAACTTTCAATTCGACGAATAACAGCAAGAAAGCACTGGGAAAGTAGTACAGAGTCCTGGACCCTTACCGGCTGAGAACAGTTTTTCAAGCCACCGCGCCCCAAACCAGCCCTAGAAGGCTAGGAGTAGCCCGAGTCCCTCTCTTCTCCTGCGAGGTCCCTGGCTCGGCCGGGACGAGTGAGGCTGGAGGTTGCGGCAGGAACTCTCCAAACGCGGGCCTACCCAGCTTGAATTTCGAAGTCGAGAGAAATCCTCCCGAGGTGACTGCTGGCAAAAGCCAAGGTGGGGGTAGCGGTGGTAGTCGCATTCCCACGTTTAGCAAGCTCCCCCGGGGCGACTGCAGTTTACGGCCCTCTGCAGAGGGAAGAGGGAACCCGAGAGGGTGAGTAGCCAGGCCTCGCCCTCCGGGTTAAGTGGGCCAGAGTTTTGGAGATGAAAATCCCCTCGGAACCCCGAACCAGGAGGAAGAGCGGGCAAACTAGTGCCCGGTTGGTAGTTTTTTCTGCAACCTTGGTAGTTTTTCTCCAGGCCGGAGCCAGGCCACTGTGGAAGGGAAGATGATCTGATGTAGACAGTGAGCCTTCCACACCGAGGGCCTAGCCCATTCCCATCCCTGTTACATGGCCTCAAAGGGGGTGTCATGCTCAGCCCCCAAGCAAAGACCCCTTTTCCAACCCCGAGCCCACGAGCCGGGGACAAATAGTTGCTTGGTCCCTTCAGAAAACGAACGCTCGGGACACTTTGAAGTGTATGTGTGTGTGTACAATAATAATGAAGGTATTTAAGTGCTTACTAGTATGCTATTTGTATTTGTGTGTAAGCGTGTGAGTGGGTGTCTGCCTGGGTATGTTCCTTGTAACTATGTGTGTGCATCTAACTGTGTATGTCTCTCTGTGCGCATGTATTTGCATGTGTATGTGTGTCTGTATGTGTTTCCATGTGTCTTTGTGTGCACATATGTCTGTGTATATGTGTTTGTACGTTTCTGAGGATGGTGTGTATATGTGTGTGTGCTCTTTGTATTTGTGTGGAAGTGTGTGTGAATGAGTGTCTGCCTAGGTATATTCCGTATAATTATGTGTGTATGCCTCTCTGTGTATATGTATGTGCATGTACCTGTGTCTGTATGTGTTTCTATGTGTCTGTGTGAGCATACGTCTGTGCGTATATGTGTTCGTACGTTTATGAGGTAGGTCTGTGTGCGTGTGTGTGTGTGTGCTATTTGTATTTGTGCATAACTCTGTGTGAGTGTGTCTGCCTCGATATAGTCCTTATATGTGTGTGTCTATCTGTGTATGTCTCTGTGTATATGTATTTGCACTTGTACGTGTGTCTGTGTGTGTTTCCATGTGTCTATCTTTGTCAGTGCATCTATCTGTGTGAATATGTGTTTGTACGTTTATGGGGGTGGTGTGTTTGTGTGTGTGTGTGTGTGTGTGTGTGCTCACGAAGGAGGACATAAAACTCCCTCCGTCCTCCTCCCCCCATTGCAATGTTTGTCACCACTTGCCCATCACCAGGGGGTTGAGAAGAGTATGACAGGTCTTTGTTGTCTGAATAAAAATCAGTGGCCGCTCAAGGGAGAGAACTCCTCCTACTAAATTATCAAAAATGGGCTGGCTTTAGTCTCTTAACAAATTGGACACCGCGCCGGCAAGCAGCAGTCCCAAATCCAACCTACAGGCACCGAGAACTTTAAAGCAGCCAGGGACTGCGGAAAATACCACTTCTTTTTCTTTCTTTGTGTTCAAAACTAGTTTCTTTCTGCACCAGTTTTTTTTTCTCCCCTCCGTTGCAGTTGTTTCCCATTAGTAACCTGATCTCTCCAGAGCAGTAAGATTCTCCTTCTCGTGATTTCATTTTTTCTTGTTTGTTTGTTTTGCACATCTCCTCGGAGCCGTTGCAAGGAGCTTTGCTTCTCTCTCTGTCCTCTCTCTTTTTCCTCCTCCCTTTCTCCTGCTCCTTCTCTCTCTCCCCCTCCTCCCCAATTCTCCAACCCCCGCGGTAGCACTGTCTTTCCGCGCGCCGAGGCCCCGGGGCGCTGTCTATGGAAATAGTGGGGTGCCACCGAAGCCGCCGGGAAGCAGAAGAAAATACTTGTCCTTTCCGTCCCCCAGCCATGCTTTTCCACGGGATCTCCGGAGGCCATATCCAAGGGATCATGGAGGAGATGGAGAGGAGATCCAAGACGGAATCCCGCCTGGCCAAAGGAGGGCAGATGAACGGCAGAGAAGCGGTAAGCGAGCAGAGCCTCTTCCCTCTCCCCCTTCCCTCCTTTTTCCAACCCAACTTTCCGCATCGGACAGTGCGGTGTGTGTGTATGTGTGCCTGGTTGGCTGATGTTCCACTTTCCCAGCGCTTAGAACAGTGCTTGGCACATAGTAAGCGCTTAACAAATGCCATCATCATTCTTCAAGTTTCTGACTCTTAGCCAGAAATCTATCTGCCTCTTGGTATCCTCTCCCGGTCGACCGGGGAAGAGGGATTTAGCCCAATCGGATCCGGGGAGCTTCCTTCCTCCTCCTTTTCCCGGGAAGCCGTCCAAGGATTAGGGTTCCTGCTTGGGAACGCGGCCTGGGGTCCATCGAAGCTCAACAAGGCCACCGGCCCAGGCCGGGCGACTTGGGGGGCAAAGACCGGCCGCGGATCTTTTCCCCGACTCGGCCCCCCTCTAAGTGAGGTCGGTCTCTTTGGGATTGCCCAGCCCAAGTCGGGGAACAGTACTGTTCTGAAAAGGTAACAAAGGTTTGAAATATTTGGTAAAACGGGGAGGGAGCCCCTCGTTCTCCCCAAACTGGAGGGTCGATGAGTAATTCAACGATTTTTCCTCTGAGAGGGAATTAAGGAATATCTGCAGAAATAATTTCAAGGGAGAAAGATTCTTCATTTTTTAGCGGATCGCTAACAGGGAAACGACAGGAAACCGGGAATGACAGGGAAATAAAAACGACCGAAAAATGTCCAAGCATTTTTAGGCTGTTTTGGTAAATAGGCGGGCGTGGTTGTGTGTCCTACTGGGCCGAGTGCCCCGTGCTTGGGGGCAAAGACAAAAACTTGCTTTTAGAGTTCCGAAAAAAGGAAAAAAATGCAACCCGTTTTTGCTCCATTGACGAAATGATCGAACAGATGGCTTTTTGTGTCGCTCTGTTTTTAAAGCGCAGAACGCGAACTTTAGTAGAGTTTGTGTTTAGAAAATGGTGATATTTCGAGCCTATCCTGCCCACGACTGACTCTCAGGGAGAATCCTTGCGGATGCTCAGGTAGGACCATTCACAAAAAGCTTGAAAAACTTTGATTTTTAACCGAGATAGATACCTATAATATCAAAGTTCCTGGGAAAGTAAAGAGAAGGGAGACACACATACACTTAACAATACATGAAATGCACATTTCATAACGTTTTATGTGCTCTCAGGATAAGCCAAATTTTAAGCTACAAATGA
The DNA here is from genome assembly GCF_015852505.1 of Tachyglossus aculeatus. NCBI lineage: Eukaryota > Metazoa > Chordata > Mammalia > Monotremata > Tachyglossidae > Tachyglossus > Tachyglossus aculeatus. Next base: position 65,240,228 of record NC_052069.1, on the reverse strand, counting down.
TGCCACATAATCCTCGAGCGCGTGTAGAAGAGCTACATACATTTTTTTCCTTCTGTCATTTGCTTTGATTGGTCAGATTCTGTTTGCGCTTGGAAACTACTGTTCAAGATGGTTTAAAATCAGCGTTTGATTGCGTGCTTATTAAGGCTTCGAATACCTCATATCCACCCTACTGTGCCTAGGCATTACCACAACTTTCCACGCATTTTTTTTTGCCTACGCCGAAAAGCACCAATTACCAACACACCATGCAATTATCATAATTCTGTAGCTCTTTCCAGACCTTAGCTAATACACTCCTACCATTTTTTTTGTGAGGCCTAACTGTGGCTTGGGGTGTGCGACAGTCCGTTAAATCGTTTGTCACATTCAGGGACAGAAAGGTAGCCTGGTGGACTCAGATGCTGAGAGTACGAGTCGGAAAGGCTTACTAAATTAGATGGCTTCCCTTTTCTTTAAAATGCACAACCTTCAGCGCTCTGCATACAACAAGCGCTTAATAAACGCGATTGATTGTTCGATTGATTGATGAGCTGATCTTTCCCGGCACTTCGCTTTCTCTCTGGAAGAGTCCACCCGCTTCTTCGGGACACGGATAAGGCTCGGCTGGTCGCCTGCCTGCGTTATTTGTTACTCACCTCCTCTCTCGTGTCTTTGTTTCACAGAGCTTGCCCCCTTCGAGTCCCGAAAAGCCTGCTTTGTGCGCTGGTTGTGGAGGGAAGATCTCAGACAGATATTACCTGCTGGCTGTGGACAAACAATGGCACCTCAGGTGTCTTAAATGCTGTGAATGTAAACTGGCTTTGGAGTCAGAGCTCACCTGCTTTGCCAAGGATGGTAGCATTTACTGCAAGGAGGATTATTACAGGTACTCAAACGCCCAGCCCTATCCTGAGTGAGACAACGCGGCCGGCTGCCAATTCGTTCATTCAGTCGTATTTATTGAGCGCTTACTGTGTGCAGAGCACTGTACTAAGCGGTTGGAAAGTACAATACAGCAATAGAGACAACCCCTTGCCCATAAGTCGGGTGCAAGTCCATTCCCTGCATCCCTGTTATTTCCTTCCGAGGAAAGGTCTCTCACCAATACTCCTCAGCTCCCGAGCAGATTTCTGCAATACAATGAAAGAGGTGGCACAGAAAATCCCCGATGCTGAGATTTCCTGGTTCCCATTTTTTATTTTTTTTTTTTGTCTGGTCGGGACATTCGCATCGCACCAACTTCAGTTCCCCGGCAATTTGTCCTGGGGGCTAGGGGATGGGGGAAAAGCAGAATTCTACAAAAGTTATTTCTCTATTTGGCGATAGGCATTTAGTTTTCGTTTCCCAGAAAGAGGAAAAAGAGCACGCCTAATTGCCGGATTGATATGTAAGATGATGGACTCCCCTTATTGGGTTTTCCGGTTTGGAAAGATGTTGTAAAAAACGGCAGGAGACTGGTCTTAATGGCGCTTTAAACCATCCGGGGGCTAAATCCTTTATAGAAACCAAAGTCACTTAGTGAAAAGTAATGAGGTTTTGCATTTGCTAGCCGATTTAGGAAAGAAACCTAATCCTCAGACGTTCCTACCGCCATTTACACAAATACACACACACAGTTTCATGTATGTGAGTGTGGCTAAAACGCATTTTAAGGTTGCAGAATTTGTTCTTGACCTGTTCCCATATGCCCTGATTTCTTAATTCTCAGCCGAAACGAGGGAAGCGATAAAAAAAAAATAGCCTGCCAGACTCAACTCCTGTTCATCGATTAAAGAAAAAAAAAAACCCACCGAAAACATGTTGATGCGGACCCTCTTTGTTGCGATTCAAGAGTAGGGTCTCTGTTAAACCTACATGATCACGTCTTCAGACGCGCAAACACGGTCCGCGCACGCTCACCTTCTCCTTCCCATGTAGGTTTACGGAGGCAGATTATTCCCGGGACAAAAATCGGGATTTCAGAGTAAAGGGAGTCTTCCCATCAGTCAGATGATGAGTCTCCGTCACCTTTCCGGCCGAAACACGTGTGACCGTTTGTCCTGATATCCTGGGATTTCCCTTGGGTACTCATTCATTCAACCGTATTTATTGAGCGCTTACTGTGTGCAGAGCACTGTCCTAGCACGGGCTTTGGAGTCAGGGGTCAAGGGTTCAAATCCCGGCTCCGCCAATTGTCAGCTGTGTGGCTTTGGGCAAGTCAGTTAACTTCTCTGAGCCTCAGTTCCCTCATCTGTAAAATGGGGATGAAGACTGTGAGCCCCCCGTGGGACAACCTGATCACCTTGTAACCTCCCCAGCGCTTAGAACAGTGCTTTGCACATAGTGAGCACTTCATAAATGCCACCATTGTTATTATTAAACGCTTGGAAAGTACTCCTCCTCCCTCCCCCCGACCCCTTCCCAGCTTTCATTCATTCGATCGCATTTATTGAGCGCTTACTGTGTGCAGAGCGCTGTACTAAGCGCTTGGAAAGTGCTCCTCCCCCCACCCCCCACCCCTTCCCAGCTTTCATTCATTCAATCGTATTTATTGAGCGCTTGCTGTGTGCAGAGCACTGTACTAAGCGCTTGGAAAGTACTCCTCCCTCCACCCCTTCCCAGCTTTCATTCATTCAGTCCTATTTATTGAGCGCTTACTGTATGCAGAACACTGTAATAATAATAATAATAATAATGATGGCATTTGTTAAGCGCTAACTATGGGCAGAGCACTGTTCTAAGCGCCCGGGGGGGATACAAGGCGATCAAGTTGTCCCACGTGGGGCTCACAGTCTTAATCCCCATTTTCCAGATGAGGTAACGGAGGCTCAGAGAAGTTAAGTGACTTGCTCAAGGTCACACAGCAGACGTGTGGCGGAGCGGGATTCGAACCCATGACCTCTGACTCCAAAGCCCGTGCTCTTTCCACTGAGCCGCGCTGCTCCTCCGTGCTAAGCGCTTGGAAAGTACTCCTCCTCCCCGTCTCCTCCCCTCTTCCCGGCTTTCATCCATTCAATCGTATTTATTGAGCGCTTACTGTGTGCAGAGCACTGTCCTAAGCGGTTGCACCCCCTTCCCAACCCCGGATCCCGCAGCATATCCGGCCGCTCTCACCGCCCCCGTTTCCTTCCAGAAGGTTCTCCGTGCAGAGATGTGCCCGCTGCCACCTTGGCATTTCCGCCTCCGAGATGGTCATGAGGGCCCGGGAGGCCGTCTATCACCTGAGCTGCTTCACCTGCACCACCTGCACCAAGACCCTGACCACCGGCGACCACTTCGGCATGAAGGACAACCTGGTGTACTGCCGGGCCCACTTCGAGACCCTAATGCAAGGGGACTACCCCCCGCAGTTGAGCTACACCGAGTTGGCGGCCAAGGGCGGAGGCCTGGCGCTGCCCTACTTCAACGGCGCAGGCCCCGGCACCGTGCAGAAGGGCCGACCCCGGAAAAGGAAGAGCCCTGCCCTCGGGGTGGACATCGTCAATTACAGCTCAGGTCGGTGTCCGTCCGGCTGTCCACCGCGTCCCGGACACCCCGCCTCGTCTCAGGCCCGTCACCTTTCCTTTTCCAGTCCGTCCCCGGGCGGCGACTACCTCGGCCCCTTTCCACATTCAGCTGCCCACCCCCGGTCCTGGTCGCCACCCAGCCCTCGTTCTCCAACTCTTTCCTGCTCCTCCTGGGAGCTCCTTCCTCTTTCCCTCTCTCCCAGGACCAGCTCCTGCTCCCCCTGGGAGCTCCTTCCCGCTCTCCCAGGGCCAGTTTCTACTCCCCCTGGGAGCTCCTTCCTCTTTCTCTCTCTCCCAGAACCAGCTCCTGCTCCCCCTGGGAGCTCCTTCCTCTTTCCCGCTCTCCCAGAACCAGCTCCTGCTCCCCCTGGGAGTTCCTGCCTCTTTCCCGCTCTCCCAGAACCAGTTTATGCTCCCACTGGGAGCTCCTTCCTCTTTCTCTCTCTCTCAGGGCCAGCTCCTGCTCCCCCGGGAGCTCCTTCCTCTTTCCCTCTCTCCCAGGACCAGCTCCTGCTCCCCCTGGGAGTTCCTTCCCACTCTCCCAGGGCCAGCTCCTGCTCCCCTTGGGAGCTCCTTCCTCTTTCCCTCTCTCCCAGGACCAGCTCAGGCTCCCCCTGGGAGCTCCTTCCCACTCTCCCAGGGCCAGCTCCTGCTCCCCCTGGGAGCTCCTTCCTCTTTCCCTCTCTCCCAGGACCAGCTCCTGCTCCCCCTGGGAGCTCCTTCCCACTCTCCCAGGGCCAGCTCCTGCTCCCCTTGGGAGCTCCTTCCTCTTTCTCTCCCAGGACCAGCTCCTGCTCCCCCGGGAGCTCCTTACCGCTCACCCAGGGCCAGTTTCTGCTCCCTTTGGGAGCTCCTTCCTCTTTCCCTCTCTCCCAGGACCAGCTCCTGCTCCCTCTGGGAGCTCCTTCCTCTTTCCCACTCTCCCAGAACCAGTTTCTGCTCCTACTGGGAGCTCCTTCCTCTTTCCTGCTCTCCCAAGGCCAGCTCCTGCTCCTCCAGAGAGTTCTTTCCCCTTTCCTTCTCTCTCAGGGCCAATTTCTCCTCCCCCTGCGAGCTCCTTCCTCTTTCCTGCTCACCCAGGGCCAATTCCTGCTCTTCCTGCGATCTCTTTCCTCTTTCCTGCTCCCTCCATATCCCAACTTCTGCTCTCCTCTGTCCAGCTCCTGCTCACCTCCGGCTCAGCTCCAGGGTGGAGAGAGGAACCTCCCCACCCCGCAAAGCAGCCCCCCGCTCCTTGGTGTTACCCCCCATCCCGGCCGAGGGCAGTCCAGGATCCGCACCCTAGTTCAAACCCTGATAGGCTCCAGGGCTGCAGTCACCTCTGCGAGCGTCGCCCTCTCAGTGCCCCTGGGGAGTGGGGGGTCCCCGAAATCCCTGCCGGACCTAGATGGAACCCCGCAGCCCCTCCAGCCCTGGCAGGGAAGAAGGTCGGGCCGTTTGGGGTGGTCCGGAGGGATGGAGGGGCGGCACGATTTCAGCCCCTTGGGGAGAAACAGGCCCGAACGCCCAGAATACTCCGAGTCAGGCCGGGGACCGGTCCAGCCTTCCCTCGTCCTTGACTGACTTTCCCCCAGGGGAAGGGGCGAGAAGAAGGCCGAATTTTGGCCTGGGGGCGAGAACAGTTGGAGGCATTTTTCCAAATAATAATAATGACGGTATTTGTTAAGCGCTTACTGTGTGCCAAGCACTGTTCTAAGCGCTGGGGGGATACAAGGTCATCAGGTGGTCCCACGTGGGGCTCACAGTCTTCATCCCCATTTTCCCGATGAGGTCACTGAGGCTCAGAGAAGTGAAGTGACTTGCCCAAAGTGACGCAGCTGACAAAGAGCACGAGCTTTGGAGTCAGAGGTCATGGGTTCAAACCCCGGCTCTGCCAATTGTCAGCTGGGCGACTTGGGGCAAGTCACTTCACTTCTCTGGGCCCCAGTTACCTCATCTGTAAAATGGGGATTAAGACTGTGAGCCCGCCGTGGGACAACCTGATCACCTTGTAAACCCCCCCCCCCAGCGCTTAGAGCAGTGCTTTGCACATAGTAAACTCTTAATAAATGCCATCATTATTGTTATGTGGCGGGGCCGGGATTCGAACCCATGACCTCTGACTCCTAAACCCAGGCTCTTTCCACTGAGCCAATCCAGGAAGTTCCAGAGCCAGCCCTAATCCACCTCCCTCGGGCCCTTGTTTGGCTTCAACTCTGGCAGAGCTTCTCTCCCTTCTCTGGCCTCTGCCCTGCTCTTCCCTGGATCTCTGCCTCTGTTCCAGCGTGGCTCAGTGGAAAGAGCACGGGCTTTGGAGTCAGGGGTCATGGGTTCAAATCCCGCCTCTGCCAATTGTCAGCTGTGTGACTTTGGGCAAGTCGCTTAACTTCTCTGTGCCTCATTTCCCTCATCTGTAAAATGGGGATGAAGACTGTGAGCCCCCCGTGGGACAACCTGGTCACCTTGTAACCTCCCCAGCGCTTAGAACAGTGTTTTGCACATTGTAAGTGCTTAATAAATGCTATTATTATTATTATTATTATTATTATTATTATTCCTGCCCTTATTCCTCCCCGGGTCCCTGCCCCAGTCCTTTTTCCTAACTTGCTCTAATAATACTAGTAATTATGCCATTCGTTAAGTGCTTACTACGTGCCAAGCCCTGTTCTAAGCGCTGCAATAGAAAGTAACCAGGTTGCCCCACGTGGGGCTTACCCTCTAATTCCCCATTTTACAGATGAGGTAACTGAGGCACAGAGAAGTTAAGCAGCTTGCCCAAGGTCACACAGCAGACAGTGGAGGAGGCGTGATTAGAACTCACATCCTCTGATTCCTAAGCCCATTCTCTTGATTCTCCATGCTGCTCTGCCCCGTCTCTACTCCAATCCCTGCTCCTCCCCCAATCCCTGCTCATCTCCCATCCTTGCCCCTGTCCCTGAGCCCAATTAATTATTATTATTATTATCTTATTTGTTAAGCACTTACTCTGTGCCAAACACTGTTCTAAGCTTTGGGCTAATGATGTTGATGATGATGCCATTTATTAAGCACTTACTACGTGCAAAGCACTGTTCTAAGCGCTGGGGAGGTTACAAGGAGATCAAGTTGTCCCACCCGGGGCTCACAGTCTTAATCCCCATTTTACAGATGAGGGAACTGAGGCACAGAGAAGTTAAGTGACTTGCCCAAAGTCACGCAGCTGATAATTGGCAGAGCAGGGATTCGAACCCATGACCCCTGACTCCAAAACCCGGGCTGTTTCTACTGAGTCACGCTGCTTCTCTGGTCATCAGGTTGTCCCACCGTGGGGCTTTCCGTCTCAATTCCCATTTTACCGATGAGGTAACTGAAGCACAGAGAAGTTAAGCGGCTTACCTAAGGTCACACAGCAGACGAGTGGTGGAGTCGAGACTAGAACCCACATCCTCTGATTCCCAAATCCGTGCTCTTTCCACTAAGCCACGCCCCCGACCCTGTTCCTGCTTCTGCTCCTTTCCTAGCCCGATTCTTTGCCCCTGTCCGTGCCCTTGCCTAGATCCCGATTCTATTCCTAGCCCAATTCCTTGTCTTCTTCCTTGCCCCTATTCCTTTCCCGATTGTATTAGCCCAATTCCTTGCCCCTGTCCCTATCCCGATTCTATTCCTAGCTCAATTTCTTGCTCCCATCCTTGCCCCTATCCCGGTCCCGATTCTATTCTTAGCCCAATTCTTTGCCCCTGTCCCTACTGTGTTCCTAGCCCAATCCCTGCACCTGAACTTGGCCTTGCCGCTATCCTACTCTGTTCCTAGCCCAATTCCTGCCATGGTCCTGCCTCTACTCTGTTCCTAGCCCAATCCCTGCCCCTGAACTTGGCCTTGCCGCTATCCTACTCTGTTCCTAGCCCAATTCCTGCCCCGGTCCTGTCCCTACTCTGCTCCTAGCCCAATCCCTGCCCCTGAACTTGGCCTTGCCGCTATCCTACTCTTTTCCTAGCCCAATTCCTGCCCCGGTCCTGCCCCTACTCTGTTCCTAGCCCAATCCCTGCCCCTGAACTTGGCCTTGCCGCTATCCTACTCTGTTCCTAGCCCAATTCCTGTCCCTGTCCTGCCCTTACTCTGCCCCTAGCCCAATCTCACCCCCGTCCTTCCCTGCTTCTCCACGGTCCTTGCCCCTGACCCTGTTTCTATTCTGTTCCTGGCCCTGGCCCTACTTGGCTCTTCCTCATGTGGCTGTCTCAGTTTCTCCCTGTATCCCCTGCTCTGGCCAGTCTGTTCAGGCCTGTCCTGCCTTTTTCCAATTGTCCCTGTCCTTGGGGGCAGCTCAGTAAGGGGCCTTGGGTGGAGGCAGGACGTTGAACAGAACCAATTCACTGCTGGGCTTAAGTCAGGGCAATAGGCCCAAGAATTGTTCTTTGCTAATAGGAGGGACCGCAGATTCCTTGACCTGTTAGCATGGAATGCCCTCATCATTCCTTGGATAACTCAGAGAACCCTTTCCAGGGAGGAAACCCTATACTTTGAGGAAGGGCTTTGCTTGGGGGGCTTGGGGGTGGCCGGCAGGCTTGTGTGTATGTCTGTGAGCCCACTGTTGGGTAGAGACCATCTCCATATGTTGCCAACTTGTACTTCCCAAGCGCTTAGTACAGTGCTCTGCACACAGTAAGCACTCAGTAAATACGATTGAATGAATGAAAGAATGTGTGTGTGTGACTTGAATTAATTTACATTGCTGCTTCTTTCATTCTTATTTTATTTATTCATTCATTCATTCAATCGTATTTATTGAGCACTGACTGTGTGCAGAGCACTGTACCAAGCACTTGGAAAGTACAAGTTGGCAACATATAATGCCTTCGAGCCACACAGCATCATGCATCTCGGAGAGTTACTCTCTGGTGTTCTAAGGATTAGTCAACTTTCTCCTGAAAAAATCGAGAAAAAAATAGATATTCACAGCCACACATATGCACGCACACATATATGCACACATATGCACGTGCTCACACAGTCGACTCTGGGTGTGGTTGGGTTTCCAGTCTCTGTTTCTGCTTTGAAGTGAAACCACGGCTCCTTCCAAACTCAGATTGTTGAAAAACGTCAGTACTGTCTCCTCCCAAAACACAGGACAAGAGGCCATTGATTTCTTCCTAAATATGAAAGCTGAAATGCACTGATTCCCATCAATCCAGGTAGAATTATTTATGGTAAACTATTTACTAATCTATCAGCTCTATCAAGTGTAGATAAGAAAAAAAAAACGCACTGATGCCCAAGATTGTTTCCCCCAGGATCTCCTATGCAGAACAGTGTGTGTGTGTGTGTGTGTGTGTGCATGTGTCTGTGTGTGTGTTTTGGATAGCGTTGTCCCATGAAATTTATAGACCTATTTGAGATTAGTACTCACAGTTCATTTTATATGGCAAAGCTTTTACGAAAGGATAAGCGAACAAACCACACGATATCTGTAGACTGTGAGCCCATTGTTGGGTGGGGACCGTCTCTATATGTTGCCAACTTGTACTTCCCAAGCGCTTAGCACACAGTAAGCGCTCAATAAATGCAATTGAATGAATGATACTATGGCTGTAATGCACGGAGAGATGATAGACGTGGATAATTAGAGGAGAGAGATGCTTTAAAGTATATGGATTTAGGGTTTGGCATGTGAAAGAAATATGTGTCCATCATCATCATCATCATCATCAATCGTATTTATTGAGCGCTTACTATGTGCAGAGCACTGTACTAAGCGCTTGAGAAGTACAAATTGGCAACATAGAGAGATAGTCCCTACCCAACAGTGGGCTCACAGTCTAAAAGGGGGAGACAGAGAACAAAAACCAAACAAACTAACAAAATAAAATAAATAGAATAGATATGTACAAGTAGAATAAATAAATAAATAGAGTAATAAATATGAACAAACATATATACATATATACAGGTGCTGTGGGGAAGGGAAGGAGGTAAGGTGGGGGGGATGGAGAGGGGGACGAGGGGGAGAGGAAGGAAGGGGCTCAGTCTGGGAAGGCCTCCTGGAGGAGGTGAGCTCTCAGTAGGGCCTGGAAGAGAGCTAGCTTGGCGGATGGGCAGAGGGAGGGCATTCCAGGCCCGGGGGACGACGTGGGCCGTGTCCAAAGCAGAGTACCCACATTTAAGTTAAACCTGTTTTCCACAAAATCAGACAGGACTCTTGGGATTTAAAAGAACACTTCCTATAAAAAAAAATCTGATGGGCCATCAAGGAAAGCAGTGATCAGACGTTGTCGTGGAGTTGGTTTTAAGAGTTCATAGAGAGTCGTTCACAATAGGATGCATACTTGGGCAGAAGTGATTTTGATTATGTGTCCTTAAATCCAACAGGAAGGTTTTCTTCCTCCCCAAATTGCTATTTCTAAATCTTATCTTTCCCATTTCCACGGCACCTTTCAATTGGAAAATGGATGTGGTAGTGACCTCTTGTGGTGTCTGCTGGGAGTATTTATTAAGCGTCAGTTTAGACTGGTATCAGCCGGTGGATCATTTTTTTAGTGGGTGGAAGGTGGAATGAAATACTCTTTATTTAGAGTATTTTTTAACGACCATGGGTTTATCCCTGGGTTTATTCTTGAAGGTGGAGATTGGGTTCCAACCCATTGTTGGGTAGGGACTGTCTCTATATGTTGCCAACTTGTATTTCCCAAGCGCTTAATACAGTGCTCTGCACACAGTAAGCGCTCAATAAATACGATTGATTGATTGACTTAGAGACTTTGTCATTCCATTCCTCGTTTTAATGTAGGGAGTGAAACCTTCCAGCTTTAGAAGTTGGCTGGGAAGAACCCAATCGCTCCAAAAGGTACCAAATTATTTGCTTGAAAAGATTTCTATCTCAAGACAGTGTATTATAAATCGAGTCGGAAAGCTATATAACTGGTTTAAACCGCAGGAAATAAATGATAATTTAATAACCTCTATATGAATACCCCCATATGCTTTTGTTTAATGGACTAAAATGCATTGTTAGTCAACTAGCAGTTTAAAATATGGCTACGTCAGTGGAGTGATTATTTTATTCCGAAACCATACTATATTCATTAGGAAGAGACATTTTCAATCCATATTTGTGTTATAAATAATTGCCATTCTTGAGGGCAACTATACCGAGCTATTATTTAGTACAAAAAGGATAGCATGGTTGAATAGATTCTTAATTTTAATTCAAAGAATCTTTCTTAACTCAAAAATAACATTTTACCTAGAAATTGCTCAATTAAAAAATTCTGTTCACTTTACCTTAAAGTTAAAATAGTATGGAAATCCCAGGGGGTGGCATTTCTGAAATGGAAGGTGGATTGCAATAGCATCTGAAGGAGTTAGAGCTTTGGTTTTCCAAACACAAGCACTACTGGTCATGAGGTGCTTTTTCATTAATTTCTATATTTTCAGAAAAAATAGTTTGGAAATTTTTAAAGGAACTTTTCCTTAAGTCTAACCTCTCCATTATCTCAGGAGAAAGAATAGGATTTCTGATTGAGAATGATGAGTTGGATAATAGAATTTGAATGCACAGATTTGATTTTGATTTCATTATGTGCTTATTTGATTTTTAATAATTACTCTCCTCATCCTTTACTCGGGGAGAGGTGGGGGTGGGGTGGTGAGGGGGTTCCCTATATCAAAGTTTTAGAGGCCTTTGGTTGCCATAGCCTGGGCTAGCTTAAATATAATTTTTTGGGGTAGTACCTTTTTTTTTTACTTTGGTATCTCTGTGGACTGTGAACTGCTATTATACTTAAAGAATAGGCTTTTCCATAATTATTTTTTGATTCATTCAATGGTAGCATATGATAGGGAGCATTCCATGGGTAGCATTCGATGGTTATATCAGTGAACAGAAACAATGAGTCAGTTTTAATGAAGGTACTTTGAATCACATTTCCTAAACTACTCAGGGATGATTTTAGGAGTGATTATAATAACATATTTTGAAAATGTTGTCACACTATATACATATAAGTAGGCTTAGTTTTGGAATTAGCGTTATATTTTATTTCCTTATTCTTTCCTAATAGAAACTGATGGATACTATAGCACAAATTCTGGTGACATTCTCATTCCCTTTGGAAGAGTAATTCTTGATTATGGAACAGAACATTTTTTGAAGCAGTTTTGCACACTAGCATCGAAGTTCTGGGGTTCAGGGTCCATTGGCTGTTTATACCCCACTTGCAGGCTGAAGGGATGGTGGCTTAGCAGTGAAAAGAAGAGTAAAATACAGGATTCTATGCTGCCCTTTTCTCCTCGGGCGAGTGAGGATACTTTTCCTACTCTCTTTTCCCTGATTCCATGCACAGGTACTGTGTATGAAATCCCAGAACTCCTAACTGACTTTAACCCTGGGCTGTGGCCTGGATAAATTCTCTGGAGGTATTTCGGAAGGAACTTAGGAGGGGTCTTGCAACACAAACCTGACAAGGGTGCACCAGACTCCCTATTCCCAGAAACATTTATCAGCAATGACTCCAACCAGGAAATTCCTTTGAATCCCACTTTTAATTCTATCAATATAGTAGCACAGAAAGCATGGTGGCATTTAATTCCATTAAGGAGAGAAGACCTGCATTTATCCTTTTTTGAAAATGATGTTGACGAAGCTACCTCCTCCTAAAGCCGCTTGAAAATTTTCTCTTGCTTTTGGAGTGTTTGGAATGTTTAAAAGGCCAAAACCTTTCCTCGGCTTTACACTTTTAGTGAGTTGGATTTTCAATGCTTGAAATACATTGCTTTGTGATATTTCTCTCAATCATCTGGGAAGGAGCCCAGAAGCTCTTCTTTCTGTGAGTGGGAGATGAGCGCACATCAATCAGTTAGTCAATCAATCAATTAGTCAATTCATCACTGATATTTATTGAGTGCTTACTCTGTGCAGAGCACTATACTAAATGGTTGGGAAAGTACAATACAGAAAGTCCATTTTTGCCCCCAAAAGTGAATTCCGTTAATATTTGCTGTCTAGGAAATTTTAGAAGGTAATTCTCTTCAAAATGTCCCATTTTCAGGGAAAATGGAAATAAGCAAAATATGATTCATTAAGCTGTATGAAAGTCTGATTGAGTAAAAATTTTTCCTTGCTCCTCTGAATTTATTTTAGATGTTCCATGAGTATGATCTCTGTCTACAATCCTTGTAAAGCTTAGAGCCTACAAGGGGACAGACATCAAAAATAAATCACAGATAGGGATGTAGTGGGTAGAGCACAGGCCTTAGAGTCAGAAGGTCATGGATTCTAATCCCAGATCTGCTGCTTGTCTGCTGTGTGACCTTGGGCAAGTCACTTCACTTCTCTGGGCCTCAGTTACCTCATCTGTAAAATGGGAATTGAGACTGTGAGCCCTACATGGGCCAGGGACTGTGACCAACTCAATTTGCTTGTATCTGCCCCAGCGCTTAGTACAGTGCCTGGCACATAATAAGTGCTTAACAAATGCCATTATTATTGTTATTATTAGTAGTAGTATAGTATAAGGATAAGTGTGGTGGGGCTGGGGGATACTTAAGTGGTACACAGCCAATGCATAGGCCATACCAAGGGGAGGGCAGATAGAGGAAATAGGAGCTTAAAAACAAGGTCCAAATCCTGCTTATTGAAATAATAATAACAATCATTATGGCATTTATTAAGCACTTACTATGTGCAAAAGACTGTTCTAAGCACTGTGGTGGGTACAAGGTGATCAGGTTGTCCCACAGGGGGCTCACAGTCTTCACCCCCATTTTACAGATGAGGTAACCGAGGCACAGAGAAGGTAAGTGACTTGCCCAAAGTCACACAGCTGACAATTGGCAGAGCCAGGATTTGAAGCCATGACCTCTGACTCCAAAGCCCGTGCTCTTTTCCACTGAGCCATGCTGCTTCTCATACTGTGGGCCTTGAGGAAAAAAAAACCCAACAATTTCTCTGGCAGGGAAGTCTAACTGGAATTAGGACCTGTCAGCTCACTTCATTGCCTTCCCTTCCTTTTCCTGGAAAGCCGGTTCAGTCGCAATTCAATAAAGCGATATGGTCCAGTTAACAGCCTGGGCTCCTACTTCTTGGAGTAACAGCCACCCCACTTTACCCTCGTTGAACAGTTGTTTCATTCTCGTTCTAGCAGGCTGTAATGAAAATGAGGCGGACCACCTGGACCGAGACCAGCAGCCTTACCCTCCCTCACAGAAGACCAAGCGCATGCGCACCTCCTTCAAGCATCACCAGCTCCGCACCATGAAATCCTACTTTGCTATCAATCACAACCCGGATGCCAAGGACCTCAAACAGCTTGCCCAGAAAACAGGACTGACCAAGAGAGTTCTGCAGGTAAGAAAGAAGTCTCCCCCTTGCCTGAGCCAAACCACTCCTCCTCCCCATTGTCAGTCAACCCAGTATCTTCCCCTCCCTGAGCAATTTCAGCTATTTCCTGTGCTGTTTCCCCTTAGTTGTATCCCTAGCGGGTGTCTGTGGGACGAGGCGGCAGGGCTCCCATAGAATGGCTCAGGGGGTCGAAAGTGCAGCTCAGTTCTCCCTGCAAATATGGAGACAGGTAGCGACTGCCGTCTCATCTTGCTTTGTGACTTGGAACAGGTGCCTCTTTTTTTAGGCTTCAGAGGTAGGGTTGGGTTGGGAGTGATGGGGTGCTTCTGCTCCATTTTATTCAAATTAGGCTTCGCCCTTAGGTTTCTGGAAAATAGCCAGTGTTGCCTTTGATAGCCCCTGACCCATGGCACGCAGATCTAGGCTGATCTGGTTGTCCCATTCTTGGTTCCAGACAGGCCAGAGGCACTATTGGTGTAGAAATCCCTGTAACCAACTGAAGATGCAGTAAATTCCCAGCCTGTCAGACCGGAATATCAAATCACTTCCCAAAGTGAATAATCAGTAATAATGGCATTTGGGAAGCTCTTACTACGTGCCAAGCACTGTGGTAGATACTAAGTAAACAGATCAGAAACAGTCCCTGACCCACAGAGGGCTCACAATCTCAGTGGGAGGAAGACAGGAAACTTATCCCCATTTTTGCAGTTGAGGAATCCGAGGCACAGAGATAGTAGAGTGATTTACCGGAGGTCACACAGCAGACAAGTGTCAGGGTCAGGATTTGAATCCAGGTCTTCGAACTCCTGGCCTGGGCTCTTTCTACTTGGTCATGTTTGTTTCTCAAGTCTCCGCTCCTTTTCCCAGTACTTGTTAAATCAGTGACCTGGAGGTGAGGGATATTTTATTCTCGGGAAAGACAGAGCATGGATCATGACAGGTGGTGCTTAGTTTTAGTTACTCTCCACTTTCCCCAGCATAAATACCGCAAATGGTCCTCCCAAGTTCAAAGGGCAAGAACAGATCAAAGAACCAGAAAGCTGAGGGGATGGGTGGCTTTTCCATAATAATAATAATAATGATGGCATTTGTTAAGCACTGTTCCAACTCCAAACTTTAATTTAAACGCATCCTCAACTCATGACTCAGGGCCCTGATCAGGGGGTTTCGCACGAAATCAAGTAGAGAATAAATGATTACTTGGTTTGATTTGCTAGTTTTTTTTTAAATTAAAAAAAAGACCAGCAAAGAAAAAGCAACAGAACTAAAAAAAAAGAGACACATCCATCAAAGCAAACAAAGAACAACCCAACACACATCGGTAAAGAAATCAACTGGGATTGGTTTGCAGGTTTGGTTCCAAAACGCAAGAGCCAAATTCAGAAGGAATCTTTTGCGGCAGGAGAATGGGGGTGTCGATAAAGCCGATGGCACCTCGCTTCCAGCACAGCCCTCGGCAGACAGCGGCGCTCTCACTCCACCGGGCACTGCGACCACTTTAACAGACCTGACCAATCCCACTATCACTGTAGTGACATCCGTGACCTCTAACTTGGACAGCCACGAATCCGGAAGCCCCTCACAAACTACCTTAACGAACCTTTTCTAACATTGGATTTTTTTTTTAATTCTTCTTCTTTTTTATTATTATTCTAATTATTATTATTATTATTATTTACTAAGACTTTTTTTTGAAACCCACAAAATATTTGGGAAAAAAGAAGGAAAAAAAAAACCACAACAGCTTGGTGTGTAGCATCTGCAGCCACTTGGCCGATGAGTTTACAGCAATGTCTTGTCAGAGCTAACATTTTGTCTCGAAAATGTATTTGGACTTTTAAATTTTCTCATTAGGTCTTTCGTTAGGAAATGGAAGGGAAATTTTTGGATCAGTCTAATAAGTGCCTCTTAAGATTGTATGTTACTTATTTCCAGAATCTCAAAAAAAAAAAAGAATTTTGCCATCATGGGCAAAGAATCATGTTGCCCCATCAAATAATCAGATTCATGAAGTATCGAAATAAGAATTTTATGTTTTGCAATTTTATGGGGTTTTTAAAATCATCATTTTTATATTAAATAAGAAGTTACTCTTTTTCATATGCACCCCCAAAATCTAAATGGAGGATCTGATCAAACAAAAGCATTAAAAAGTGACCCTTGCCACACATACACAAAGTCTCTGATTTAACCAGGGACACCTACTCTGAAGTTGATAATTTTCCTTTCAGGTGCATAGAACCCAACCCAGCTTATTATTTTTACATTCCCCGGTGTTAATTCCATTAAAATTTGCAGTCTAGGAAAGTTTAGAATGTAATTCTCTTCAAAAAGACCTATTTTCAGGGAAAATGGAAATAAGCAAAATATGATTCATTAAGATGTATGACAGTCTGGCTGAGTAAAAATTTTTTCTTGCTCCTCTGAATTTATTTCAGATGTTCCATGAGTTCGTATCGGGCATTGGTTCATATATGAACAAGCTTAATTTTGCTATTTTTAATATTACCATTACTTTTATTTTTAAACTTTTGTGTAAAGAACATATATGTTGGAAAGCATTCTTATGAAATTGGGGATTTGGAGACAACAGTCTTGAAGTAGATAAACTCAGAAGCCTCGTGGATGCTGATCAGAATACATTTCCTAGTTTACAATAGCAACCTAAAACAATTTAAATAAAATCTTAATGGTCTGGGCAGTGGTGAATGTTCATCTGTACGCTTCTGTTGTAGTTTAATACTGATTAGATTGTGGATTTTCTCAGAAAATAAAACAGTCAAGATATATGTCTTGCTTTTAGTGGATTGTTAAAAATAACTTTGCACATATACTCCACTTTTTAGGCCCCATAAATCTTTCTGGTGGTCAGAGTGGCTATTTAATATATTTTAAAGGTGTCCTTTTGGCTGTATAAATGTGTAGTTACATATTGACAGTTCACTGCCCACATTAAAGTGCATTATTGTAACTTTTGCTCAGGGTTTTTAGAAAATTAGCACAGAAAGGTAGCTTATTTTTTAAAAAAAAGATGATGGAAGAGATGTTAACACTGTAACAGAAGAAAGGTGTGATTGCCATTATATATTTAGCAAGTATGGTTATCATCTTCTATGGAGCTTAAATCTTGACTTTTCCTATTTCTCTTGCATTTTGGGCATTTACCACTAACCAGACCAAACAACCTTGGTAAGGCTGAGATCTTAATAATACACTTTTACAGGTAAAAATACTGATGCTTATAAATTTTGTTCTATGACAGAACAATCTATGGTACTATAGATCTACTTTATTAAGTAGACTAATTATAACTCAGTTCTACTATGTGCCTTAAACTATAACTTGGAAGTAAGTTTGTGAAAAATCAGGATATATGTGTTGTTTGTTAAATTAACTGTTTTAAGCCCTTTTGACACCTCACTAGTTTTGTACTGTTTTACCTCTTATTTCTGAAACTCTTTTTATGGTGTATCCTGTTAGAGGGGACAAAACATGTCATAGAAAGCAGTTGTGCACTCTTTCAGATATAGTTGATAAATTCAATACTCTCTTATATATTGAGCTTCGTGTTTATAGTACAGTAAGTGGTCTAGCAAAATTGTCCATGTTTCTTTGTTTATTGATAAATGCATTGTATAGAAACTATTTCCCCTAAATATTTATGGACCAAACAATTGTGATATATCCTATTAAATTTGTGTGAATAAACCATTTTGAATCTAAGGAGTTTTCTTTCCCATCAGTTTTATTTAAGGTCGCCCTGAACTGGTGTGTTTCTTTGCTTCCCAATATTTATGATTGAATGGTGATAAAATGGTAATGAGGAGTTCATAAATATTTTAAAATACAATTTCTCTCCACCTTATGGTACAGGTTCACTATACATGCCTGCGATGAGCCGATGTAATGAAAGTTAGAATTAAGTTTTAAATCCTTTTTTTTATGGATCTAAAAAGTAATGCCCCACTGATTTGCTACTGCAATGCCTCATATGATTCTAAAAAAAGATAATTAGCAGCTAAAGTAATTGCATGAAAAATAACCTAAATATGATTCATATTTAATGTTAGGAATATGGGCCACAAGTGAATATTTGTAAAACCAAATAGAAATTGCAGACCCCTAAAAGCCAGGTTGCTCTGTAGTTTAATAAATTGTCACTATGATTTCTTTCAGGGAGAACAAATCTTGGGGCATTACAGCCAAACATCCCGACGTTTGAAAATTCCCTAAAGTATTAAAAGAAGGGGAAAAGTTTGATCGGAAATCCACTGCAGTGAAGACAAAGACAATATTAGGTTATGATAATCATACATTTAAAAAATCTATTGAGCCAAAAATTAAAAAGACTCAAAATGTCATTTCCTGAATGTTAACAAAACTTCTGTTCTTTACGGTGTCTAACACAAATGGAGGCTTAAAAAAATGTGTGGTTTAAAACAAATTTTGATAAAACTGTGTATAAACCAGAGCAACCTGGCAGTAATACACCCAAGCCCTGATTTGAGGAAAGTTATTCTTTAAAAGACACATTTGTCAAGCACAACTACTTGTAAAATGAAATCCAGATACATTCATTCCACCTGCTTGCTAATGTGTATTAGTCATATCTGTTAAATGGCATTTTTGTAAATTCTAAGAAAAATGATCACTCATTTGAGAGCAAGGGATCAAAATTCCCTAATTTTAGTACTATTGTTTCTGATTTATAAAAAGAACCAGAAAGGAAATCTGCATGCACTCTTACATCGGTCACCTATAGTGTACATTTCTGTATGATGACTTTTCTCTTGGATGTTTCTTGTATAATAAATAGCTTTCATTAATAAACATTTTATTTGATGCAAAAATAGTTAACTCTATGAAAACATACATACTTAACCGATTAAATTAATTTTAAATATCTCTGGGCACATTCTTACTAGGCAGAATAATGCATTCTTGACAGGTTCTGCCCAGAAAAGCTAGCAGTGCTTTATTTTGGTAAAAATGATTTCTTTGGTTTTTAACTTTTCATGATGTTTGCATCTGATTCGACTGCTGTGTATTACAACATGAAGGAAAAAACCAAAAGAAATCCAAACATTAACAAACCCTCCTTCTCTTTAAATCTCAGCAATGCAAACTCCATGTGGAAACACTTTTCACCAACATTTTAGTATATTAGGGTAAACTCTATGGATCCCTGATCAGTTTACATGCCCACTATGCAATGAATGAATTTGTTAAAATACAGAAATATCCTGATCTACAAGAGGATCTGATCTTTCACAGTCTAATTCACATATGGTTTTTACAAGGAAAAAAGTGTAAAGATAAACAATGACTTACCAATGAGTTCTTTTTTAATTGTTAAAAGGAGCACTTGCAAACTGAATTTTTTAATATTCCTATTTAGCTGTATATCTAAAGCGTATATTAAACAAGATAACATATAAAACACTTTCCAGAATTTTTTTTCATTAAGATGAGATTTTTATTATATGTGATGGATCCTATGTAAATGATGTACCTTTTATGAATAATAATGAAGGACATTAAATATTTCACATACATGTATTCTCAGTATTTTGGATGTTCTCTTAAATTATTTTACTTTCTGAATACAAAAAAAGTGAACTTATCATTACAAAGTCACATCACATGATACGTCGATTGATCTTGAAGTGTGCGTTTGGTCAGCAACTAGAAGGTTTATGCAGCAGCGAAACCTCATTCATAAGTCGTGCTGATATAAATAGCTTTTTCAATGCATTACCTGACAGTTTCTTCAAATTATTGTTCTACAAAGATGCCCTCTTGGTCTACCCCCAGCTCTGTACATTTTGCCATGCTTTCAAACTGCCAAATATCTCTGCACTCTTCTTAGTTCTGAAGACCCCCTCAAACTTGCTTGGCATAGGAAATAGAAGCAAATAAAGGACTACATCTTGAGCAAGTCATCCGAAACAAAACATGAATGGAGTCTGGCCCCTAGCATGAAAGAAGTATGGGATACAGGTTCTACTTGGTAGAATGTGCAACAAATACCTGAGAGAGTTGGAGTTGACTGCTGTGTCTCTTTGCAGAGCTGAACAGATCTCTACTATGGCCATGGACCAAGTCCCCACAGCATACAACTCCGTGTATTATGGTGGCAAAGGGAATACGTGTTCGAATCCCTGAATAAAGAGTGTGGCAGGGTGTCCCCAAAGCACTAGAATGTGAACTAACTAGAAGCTGCTGACATTAATGCCATCAGAACACTTGCTGACAATTTGCTGTGTGCAAAGCATTTTAGTAAGCGCTGGGGGAGTTTCCATAGTGTCAGCCAATCAAACAAGCAATCAATCAATCATAACGAGTGTCTCCTGAGTGCAGAACTCCATAACCAGCCCTTGGAAATGTGTAATAGAATCCATAAGGCACAGCTATGAACCTTTAGTGTATTTGCAGCTGTTAGGGGGAAAACAAGACTTGTTTAGGAGTACTTTTTAATTCTGTGGTGTTTTTTATCACAGTATACTCTACGTAGAAAATTCCAAACACAAGGACATGTTATAAAAAGGCTGCTTAGTGGAGCCTTGTGGAAAGAACATGGAGCTGGGAGTCAGAGGACCTGGGTTCTAATCCCAGCTCTGCCAGTTGCATCCTGAGTGCCCCTGGGAAAGTCACTTAACTTCTCTGTGCCCCAGTTTCCTCATCTGTGAAGTGGGGATTTGTTGTCTGTTCTCCTATTTAACCGTGAGCTATATGAGGGACAGACTGTGTCCTACCTGATTAAGTTGTATTTACCCTAGCACTTAGTAAGTGTTTAACCAATACCATAGTAATAATAATTATAATAACAAATGCCAATTGGTGTTTATTATAAAGTATACATGCACATATAAACCTACACGTAGCTTTCTGAATTTGAAGATGAAGCTTCCCAAAGTGAGATTTTATTAGTGCGTGTAGGTATGCCTGGTAGGGTAAACATGTGACTAAATATTCTTTCTGACTAAATGCCCCCTTGATGCATTGTTTCAACTGTGGTCCTCCATGTCTGGCTTAGCCTTAATAGGGGTCCAAAGCAAAATTACTACCGAAGTTATATAAGTTGCATTAAAATATTTTAAAATATTAAAGAAAATATTTTTCTTCAAATGAGCTAAAAACATTTGGTAAGATTGTTTTGATTTTTCTGAGAGGAATATAAAGATCATTCCCACGGTACAAATGAAAAATGTACTGTGGTATGGAGGTATGGAGTTGTTGTAGATCAAAGACCATAACAACAAGGGAGACAGACTACAATTTAGGTTTCATGACTCCCTGCAGAAGCGCATAGAGCTTTTGTCTGTCTCCCCTACTAGGCTGTAAATTCCCAGGCGGTGGAGATCATGTTTACTGACTCTTCTGTTCTCTCTCACAAGTGCTTAGTACATAATTCTGCACAGATTAAGCATTTAGTAAATACTACTGATTGGTAGGTAACTTCTGTAGCTGGCTTTACCAGTACTCTTAATGATGGTAAGGACCTGGGGGACTGAATTCTGGTCCAAGGACCTTCTAATAACAACTGGGGTATTTGTTAAGTACTCACTATGTGCCAAGCACTGTGCTAAGTGCTGGGTTAGGTACAATATAATCAGGTTGGACACAATCCCTGTCCCATGGAGCTTCCAGTCTAAGTGGAAGGGAGAAGAGGTCATTTAATCCATTTTACAGATGAGGTAACTGAGGCACAGAGACGTTAAGTGGCTTGCCCAAGGTCACATAGCAGGCAAATGGCAGAGCTGGGATTAGAACCCAGGTCCTCTGACTCCCCAGGCTGTGCTCTTTCACTAGACAATGCTGTTTCTAGCCAGTTCTGTCTCATATCAATGGCTCTGTGGCTACTATGCTATATATGCCCTTCCTGTTCAAACCTCTCCTCTCAATCTTTCTCTCACACGCACAGTAGTAAAATATAAATTTAGTGTGTTTCCTAAACTGTTTGTCTTTTGTTAACTTACTCGTAGGTGATTACAATAGTGAAGCAATGGGATGAATGAAACTTGAATGACTAATTGGCTGTTCTCAAAGAATATTCAGGTTTTGTCCTGAACCTTCATCCTCTCTCTTCTTGGCCTTCTTGGATCCAATGATGCGGAACTGTGCCACAATGCAAGGGTTTATTTATGCCTTGATAGAAATCCAAATTTATTTTTCCCGCTCTAGATGCATGTACTTTGACCTGCCTTTGGAAACCACAACTGAACCTTACCAGCGTGGCCCAGTGGATAGAGCACAGGCCCAGGAGTTGGAAGGACCTAGGTTCTAATCCCAGCTCCGCCACTTATTTGCTGTGTGACTTTGGGAAAGTCACTTCACTTCTCTGTGCTTCAGTTACCTCATCCGTAAAATGGGGATTAACACTGTGAGCCCCAGTGGGGACAGGAACTGTGTCCAACCTGATTACTCTGTATCTACCCCAGTGCTTAGAACAGTGCCTGACACATACCATAAAAAAAGTTCTTTGGAGTCAGGTATTTTTTACACTTTCCTCATTAACATGGTAGATCCAATTGGATCTATCCATAGACAAACAGCTAGGGAATGTGTCTGATTTGATTACCATGTTTCTACCCCAAAGCGTAAAACAGTGCTTGGCACACAGTAAGTGCTTAACTGATGTCACAATCATTTTTATTATGTTTTGTTGCAGTGGAAAGTGGGACTGCATGATCCTTCATCTTGGAAACATGCTTACTGATGTCATCTTTATAGTTATCCATTGCCTCTGGGTCATTAATGCTGTTACTTTCCAATACCTCACACTTTTGCTGGACAAAGTCTGACTAGCTTACAATCACGTTTTCTATAGAGGACTATCAAGAAAAAAAGGAAATGAATGAAAAGTCTAAAACCAATAGCAATGCTTGCCACTTGTATATTTTACTGAAGTTTGGGAGAATGGATAGAGGAATCAACTAGACAGGTGTGTCTCATTCCCTCTTTACTTCCTGAATTGCTACCTAAGGATAACACTTCCCCACTGGCCAATCGAGATGGAAGCAGGCAGGTGACTCTTTTAACATCTCAATTAGCCCAATGCACCCCTAGGCAGTCTAGCTTTCTGTTGAAACCCTGGCAATTTCAGGGTTGGTAGGAGGGAAGTGTAGTCTCCTGTTAACTCACCACATCCTCTTTCCAAGCTTGAGCTTGATTTCTGAAGACCACACAGAGGAAGCCCACCATTCTCTCTTCCTCTCTACGAGCCAACACCTTGAAATAAACCGGTTCACACACTTCAGGATGGATTGAGCAAGGATGGATTTTGCAGGGGGCCTGAGTGGTCACTGTATATTCTCCATCTCCAGTGAAGACGAACGAAATAATTGCAGGCGAGATTTAGGTAAGTGTGTGACAAAAATGTTCACGTTTCTAAACTCTCACGTTGTTAAATATTCCATTAATTACTGAAGAAAGCTGTGCTGTTCTCCCTGAAAATTGGTAAATATATATGCATATATATATATACATGCATTTATATATATGTGTGTGTGTGTGTGTGTGTGCGTGTTTGTGTGTTTGTGTATGGCTCCTTATGCATCCAAATATATAGATTCTCATGTGACTGGAATGGTTTAATTATGATCTGAGGTGGAGGGATGGACTAGAGGATTGTCAAATTCACTAGATTGTAAACTCACTGAGGGCAGAGTTTGCATCCGCCGGCTCTTTTGAATTGTATTTTCCCAAGTACTTAGTACAGAGCTCTGAACATAGTAAGTGCTCAATAAATACGGTTGATTGATCAAGGATCCATCCATCCCATGGTGTTTATGAAATCTTTACTAAAGCTTATCTTATGTCATTTGCTCTTGACTCCCCTCTCTCACACTGTTCTGCCAACTGGGAACTTCTACTAAGTCACTCCATCCACAGCTCCATCTTCAAACACCTTCTAAAAAGCCTACCTCCTCCACAGAGGCTTCCCCGATTAATTCACAACATAATGATAATAATAATAATTATAACTGGGTATTTGTTAAGTGCTTACTATGTGCCAGGCACTGCACTAAGCACTCGTTTGTCTTCAGTGGAGTGGATACACGCAAATCGGGATGGACACAGTCCCCGTCTCACTCTCACGTAGGGCTCATAGTGTCAATACCCATTTAACAGACGAGGGAACTGAGGCACAGAGAAGTGAAGTGACTTGTCCAAGGTCAAACAGTAGACCAGTGGTGGAGCTGGGATTAGAACCCATTACCTTCTGGCTTCCAAGCCCGTGTTCTATCCACTACACCATGCTCCTTCTCATCTCATCTCAATTTCATCAATCCTCTAGACTGTAAGCTCATTATGGGCAGGGAATGTGCCTACCAACTCTCTTATATTGTTATATTGTAGTCTCCCAATGACTTAGTACAGGGCTCTGCACATGGTAAGTACTCAGTAAATACAATTGATTGGTTGATCAATCCAACATCACCTTTCTACTTATGTTTTTCATTCCTATCCTCAGTACTTGTGTATATTTGCTTTTCAATTTTTCATCCAGCTGTTTTAACCTACTTCATTTTAAAAATTGTATTTGTTAAGCATTTACTATGCAGCAGGCACTGTACTAAGTGCTGGGGTAGATATAAGATAATCTGGTTGGAAACAGTCCTTGTACCACATGGAACTCACAGTCTCAGTCCCCATTTTACAGATGAGGTAAATGTGGCACAGATATAATTATATTGCCATCTGCTATGTGTTATATATTAGGTAATTTTTGCTGTTCACCCCAATAGATTATGAATTTGGGGAGGGCAATTAACATTTGCCTTGTGTGTTTTGTTCCCAAGCACAGGCTTGGGAGTCAGAGGACCTGGGTTCTAATCCTGGATCTTCCATGTGTCTGCTGTGGGATCTTGGGCAAGATGCTTAATTTTTCTGTGCCTCACCTACCTCATCTTTCAAAGGGGATTAAATCCTATTCCCTCCTTCTTGATGATAATAATCATGGTATTTGTTAAGTGCTTACTACATGTCATGAATTGTTCCAGAGCTTCATATTCAAAAAGTGCTTAATAAATACCATTGATGATGCTGACCAAAATAGCTAAAGAGATAGAAATCTTCAGGCGCTTCTTTTTGTAGTCTGAATGATCTACCGTTTTCCCTCTCGAAGGCATTGCTCCTGAATAAAGTCTAGTTCATGGCAAGTGAACTGAGTATTGGAGACAGTGGGGTGTTCTCTGGGGAAGACGTTCCCCACTAACCTCTCATTTCCCCTCTATTTTCCCTGCTACATCGCCTATGCACTTGTGCTCATGAATATCCCCTAACACTGATATTCATTTCCCCTTCTCACAAAGCTGTGTGGCCAAGAGGAAAGGGCACAGGCTTGGGAGTCAGAGGACCTGGGTTCTAATCTTACTCCTTCCATGTGTCTGCTGTGGGACCTTGGGAAAGATGCTTAACTTCTCTGTGTCTCATCTAACTCATCTGTACAATGGGGATTAAATCCTATTCCCTCCTTCTTGATAATAATAATTGTGGTATTTGTTAATCCCTTAATATGTGCCAGGAACTGTTCTAAGTGCTGGGCTAGATACAAAGTAATTGGGATGAACACAGTCCCTGTCCCACATAGGGCTCTCAGTCTTAATCCCCATTTTACCTAGACTGTGAAGTCAATGTGGGACAGGGAGTGTGTCCAATTTGATTAATTTATATCTACTGCAGTGTTTAGAACAGTGCTTGGCACATAGAGAAGCAGCGTGGCTTAGTGGGAAGAGCCTAGGCTTGGAAGTCAGAGGTTGTGGGTTCTAATCCCAGCTCCACCACTTGTCAGCTGTGTGACTTTGGGCAAGTCACTTAACTTCTCTGTGCCTCAGTTCCCTCATCTATAAAATGGGGGTGAAGACTGTGAGCCCCATGTGAGCCCCACCTAATTGCCTTGTATCTACCCCAGCGCTTAGAACAGTGCATGACATATAGTAAGCGCTTAACAAATACCAACATTATTATATTAAGGGCTTAATGAATACTATAATTACATCTTTATACTCTGTTGCTTCCCCTAGCTGTAATTTATTTCCTGTCTCCCCCACTAGATTTTAAATTCCTTCTGGGAATGGATCAAGTTTACCAACTGTACTGTACTCTCTGAAGGGCTTAGTACAGTGCTCTACACACAGTAAGCACTCAAAAAAATACCACTGATTGACTGACGTAAGGTGTTCATTTCAGCCCTTGTCTAGTTTGTTTTTGTAGAGCTGAAATTCTTCCGTGGTAAGATTTCAGTGAATGGACTGAAGCCCACAGGAGGTGCTCTCAAGAGCCACTCCCATTAAGCTTTGGCTTCCTGTTTATGCCACTCCACTGGTCAGTGAGGTTCTCTCTTTCTCCCTTTGCAGTTTTAACATGGGTTATAGCCTTCCACGTGACAAACTGCTAGAACATAGTTTTAGGCCCACAAAAACCCAAGTATTTATGGAAGGCTATATCCTTTTTGAAATTTGTGTAATTAGGGAATTGTAGGAATCTAGAGTTAGCTTTTATTTCCTCTTTTCCTCTTTCTTCATGTTAAAAATTAAATTCCTGTGGCCAAGACTTTTGTGTTGGTTTGACTGGAACAGCCATGAAGCATTTATTCCCTGGTTCCTTCACCGTCCGCCCCGGTTACATGAAATGCCAGATGCATTGTGGCTGCATTCTCTTGTAATAGAACTTGGATACGAGTGGTTAGGGAATCCAATTGGGCCACAAACCATGGAAAGGAGAAAAGATTCCCCGACTGTAAGGTTTCACCAAGTGCCTACTCAGATTTCTAGTGGGACCAGTGCCAGCCCACTGTTGGGTAGGTACCGTCTCTATGTGTTGCCAACTTACACTTCCCAAGCGCCTAGTACAGTGCTCTGCACACAGTAAGTGTTCAATAAATATGATTGAAAGAATGAATGAATGAAAATTCCAGAATCCTGTAGGGTGATCTCAGGCCTACCATGTCCCTGTCAATCAATCAACCAGAACTATTGATTGAGGACCTGCTGTGAGCAGAGCCCTAAACTAAGTGCTTGAGAAAGGACAATAAAAGTAGAAGATACTATCTCTGCCCTCAAAGAATTTACAATCGAATGGGAAAGACAGAAAGAAACCAACTTTAGTTGAACAGGAGAAATAAAAATCCCGCAACTCTCAGTAGCAGGAGTATGACAGGGTAAATAATTATAAACTGAAACATAAACACACACACACCCACACACACACACAGACACCTGAGAAGCAATGTGGCCTAGTGGATAGAGCCCTGCCCTGGAAGTCAGAAGGACCTGGATTCTAAACCCAGATCCACCACTTGTCTCCTGTGCGACTTTGGGCAAGCCATTTCATTTCTCTGGGCTTCAGTTACCTCGTCTGGAAAATGAGGGTTGAGACTGTGAGCCCCTTGTGGGACAGGGACTGTGTCCAACCTGATTAGCTTGTATGTATCCCAGTCCTGGCACATAATAAGTGCTTAACAGATGTAATGAACACACATGATTACCTTGTATCTACCCCAGAGCTTAGAACAGTGCTTGGCACATAGTAAGCGCTTAACAAATACCAACATCATCACACACACACACACACACACACACACACACACACGATGATTGGAGAAACCCGAGTGCCGAGGGTTTTGTTGGCTAAACATAACTGGGGAAAGAAATGCTCCTGGAGGATGTGAATTTTCAGGATGGCTTTAAAAACTGGGAGAGCTGTTTTCTGGCAGATTTGATTTTTTTTTTATGGCACTTGTTAAGCACTTACTATGTGACAAGCACCATTCTGATTGCAGGGGTAGATACAAGTTTATCAGGTTGAATACAGTCCCTGTCCTACATGGGGCTCATAGCCCAAGTAGAAGGGAGAACAGACATTGAATCCCCATTTTACTGATGAGGAAACAGGCACAGAGAAGTTAAGTGATTCGTCCAAAGTCACACAGAAAGCAATTGGCAGAGCCAGGATTAGAATCCGAGTTCTTTGAATCCCAGGCCCATAGTCTTTCCACTTAAACTTGTCCTCTAGACTGTAAACTGGACTTCTAGATTGGTAAACTCATACATGCGGGGAACATGTCTACCAACTCTGCTATACTATGATCTCCCAAGAGCTTAGAACAGCGCTCTGCATGCTTACTGATGGATAGAGCCCTGCCCTGGAAGTCAGAAGGACCTGGCCCAGATCCCCACAGCACCTGTATATATGTATATATGTTTGTACATATTTTTTTACTCTATTTATTTATTTAATTTATTTGTACATATCTATTCTATTTATTTTATTTTGTTAGTATGTTTGGTTTTGTTCTCTGTCTTCCCCTTTTAGACTGTGAGCCCACTGTTGGGTAGGGACTGTCTCTATATGTTGCCAATTTGGACTTCCCAAGCGCTTAGTACAGTGCTCTGCACATAGTAAGCGCTCAATAAATACGATTGATTGATTGATTACTGCAAATAGATTTGATTGATTGAATGATAGGCCATGCTGCTTTCCTTGATTGATTCTTTTCCTTACCTAAATCAGTTCTGTCCTTTGCTTGGGAATTTGAACTGGGGAGTCTGGGAAAAGTGGAGGGATGAGAGAAGAGAGACTGTACGTCACGTTTGGCTTTCCGTTGTTTCAGATTGCCCAAGGAATCATATATTCAATTCAAGCAATCCCCTAGCGTGCCACCCCCTCAGGCCCCCATTGTGCATTGGAAGCAGTGATTTTAGAGTGCAGTGCATCTGAAATGAGAAGCGATGTTGTACATTCCCCAGCCGCATCAGTGCAAGCTTTGCTGTGCGCTGACCCGTGGCGAAGGCAGACATCACCTTGATGAGACCGGCCCGGGGGCTGTTCCGATCTCTGCTGAAATGCAAGCTGCCTGGAGAGGGAGGCAGCAGCTTGGAACAGTGCCTGTCAGTGCTATGGGCCCAAGCTCGGCCCTTTCATACTCAAAAACCAGCTCATGGAGGCCTTTCTTGGGGTGTCATCCTCCTGACTTCAAAGCTAACCCCCCAGCCATTCGGTTTTACCAGAAAAATCCTGTCGAGACTGGAAATGGCAGCAGAAATCCTAAGGAACCGCCGAGCTTGGAGAGCCGTTGCAACATAACTGCAAGCGAGGCGAGCTGAGGAACGAAAACACTGATGTTTAAGGAAAGGAAAAGGGCTTGGCTACATCGCTATATAGAGGATCAGAACAGAGGTCCACCCATGTCTGGATATAAAAGCTGAAAGTCCTCAGAGTTGCAGGTCTGTCCTGCCTCCTCAGTTAATCCTGGCCTCTCCACAGATGCCTCATTCGACTTCTTGAGCAGCTCCTACAGAATCACTGATGGACTAAATTCTCCATTAAATGGAAAAATATCTGAGAGAAAAAAAAAGGGCAGTAATCCAAACAAAAAAGAGTTTTCTTTGTCTGGACTAATTTGCAAGATCTTTCCTGGAGATAGGGAATGGTCTTCAGGGCCTATGCCAGCACTAGGAGTTTATTAGAAGCAGAGTTTTCCCAGAGTCTTATAAGTCCGTCAGTATATTTTAAGTATAGCTGTCCTTCAGGATCAGAGATTCTGTTTCTTATGGTGAGAGTTGATCTGTGTTTGTAGGTAGGGCTGAGCAAGTCTCACATTTTCCTCAGCGTGTGCCTGAAAACTTGCCCTCTGCTGCCCTGTGGCATTTCTACTCCTCCAAGTGCTTAGTGATGTGCTCTGTACACAGGAAGTAATCAATAAAGGCAATAAATTGATGGATTGTAGCCCACAGAGTCCAACACTCCTTTTATTTCTACCTCTCAGTATCATGACCTTCCCAAAGCCTCTGCCCAAAAGACTGTTGGCCTATTTCTGATAATAATTATGGTATTTGTTAAGCGCTTACTATGTGCCAAATACTATTCTAAGCGCTGGGGTAGGTACAAGGTAAGCAGGTTGTCCCAATTGGGGCTCATAGTCTTAATCGCCATTTTTACAGATGAGGTAACTGAGGCCCAGAGAAGTTAAGTGGCTTGCCCAAGGTCACACAGCAGACATGTGGTGAAGACAGGATTAGAACCCACAATCTCTGACTTCCAAGCAAGTGCTCTTTCCACTAAGCCACACTGCTTCTCTATTGCTGCATGTCAGGTGACCCTTTTCTTCTTCTGAAGAAGAAGCAGCATGATGTAGTGGATAAAGCCTGGGTCTGGGAGTTAGAAGGTCATGGGTTCTAATCCCTGTTCCACCATTTGTTTGCTGTGTGATCTTGGGCAAGTCACTTAACTTCTCTGTGTCTGTTACCTCACCTGTAAAATGGGGAGAAGAGTGTGAGCCCCACATGGGGTAGGGACTATGTCCGACCCAATTTGCTTAGTACAGTGCCTGGCACATTGTAAGCGCTTAACAAATGCCATTATTTTTTTTCTGGGCCTGCTCTACTGCTTTCTCCTGTTCTACCTCTTTGTATGGGATTTTGTTTCATTGTGTCTTGAAAATTTTTCTGTCTTACCCTTCCTATGATCACTATATTTCACCATAGAGCACTGTAGAACAGCTAGTTGGTTATCCTGGTGTCATCCATTTTACATATTTTTTTTGTCTGTCTTCCCCGTTAAAGAGTTAGCCCACTCTAGGCAAGGAATGTGTTGTTCTTTATTCTGTAGTTCCCAAGGGCCTAGCATAGTGCACTGCACCAAGTGTGTGCTTAATAAATACTAGTATTACAATTACTACTATTACTACTACTACTCACACATCCCTGCCCCCTCCAAGAGAAGGTGTAATGTAACAAGCCATCAATCGATCTGACTGCACTTAAAGATATTTTCTATGATACTACTACTGCTACTACTACTACTACTACTACTACTAGTGATATTTATTAAGCACTTACTATGTGCCAAGCACTTATTCTAATTGTTGGAGTAGAAACAAGAAACAGGTCCCACATGAGACTCACAGGATAAGTAGAAGGGAGAGCAGGTATTGAATCCCCAGTTTGCAGATGAGGGAACTGAGGCCCAGAGAAGTTAAGTGGCTTGCCCTAGGTCACACAGCAGGTAAGTGGCAGAGCTGGGATTAGAATACAGGTCCTCTGGCTCCCAAGCTTGGGAATTTTCTACTAGGCCACACTGCTTCCCAACTTTCTATGATTCTGACTTGCCACTTAATAGTAAACATTACATGTAGGTGGAGCTCATGGTTCATTCATTCATGCACTCAATCGTATTTACTGAGTGCTCATTGTGTGCAGAGCACTGTACTAAGTGCTTAGAAAGTACAATTCAGCAACAGATAGAGACAATTCCTACCCAACAACGGGCTGCTCCAGAAGTTGAATATGGCATCTAGGATAGAATCAGGCCACTCCAACCATAAAGAGGGTTGAATAAATTATTTATTTATATTAATATCTGTTCTCCTCCCCAAGACTGTAAACTCACTGTGGACAGGGAATGTGTCTACCAACTCTGTTGTACTATACTCTCCCAAGTGCTTAGTACAATCATCATCAATAAATACTATTGATGATGATGATTTTCAATTCAGAAGGGATTTGAACCTTAATGACTTGTGGGTGCCAACCTCTGTCAGACTCCCAGTGGATATGCTAGCTTTCTTGTTGCAGTTTGATACCTCTTTGGCTACCTTGTCAGCTGGATTGCTGATGGAGATCCTTAGTGGTGTATAGAGTTGTTCAGAAGCAGAGTTGTATTATTACTATTATTACTACACAACCTCAGGCTTCATCACATTAGCGGTCAGTCCTGGGTTCTTTGGGGAGTCTGAGAAACAGTTCACAATCATCAACAGATCGTGTAGGTGTGCTTCTAGAGCACGGTCATCAGCCTAGAAGAGGTCCTCTGGAGAAATTTATAGCTTGGGATGATGTTTTAACCTATAGAGTTGAAAGAGTTTCCCAGAGGACTGGATCTAACCTCTAACCCAAGCTTCCAGAGTTCCCCAGCATGGCTATCTAGAATGGGATAAATATAACTGGGCCTAGTACACAGTCCCGATTTATTTTGGTGGTGTTGGGAAAAGGTCAGATGATTATTATGTGGGTAACCTTAGGCTCTCAATAAACTCCACTTCCTCTCCTCCAGTTTTCTCCTTCACCCCTTCCAATCTGGATTCCATCCCCTTCATTCCACCAAAACTGCCCTCTCAAAGGTCACCGATAAGTTCCTTTTTGCCTAATTCAAGAACCTCAACAGGAGGCCTATTTCCTTCTGCCTTCAGGACATCTCTACTTGGAGTCTCGCAGGTGCTTCAAACTTGACATGTCCAAAACAGAACTCCTCATCTTCCCATCCAAACTCTGTCCTCTCTGTGACTTTCCCATCACAGAACACAGCATGACCATACTCCCTGTCTCACAAGGCTTGGTGTTGTCCTCAACTCATCGCTCTCATTCAATCCACATATTAAATCCATCACCAAATCCAGTTGGCTCAAACTTCGTAATATTGTTAAAATCCACCCTTTCTGGTCCATGTTAATCCAGGCATTTATCCTATCCCACCTTAATTACTGGATCAGCCTCCTTGCTGACTTTCCAGTTTCCTGTCTCTCCCCACTCCACTCCATACTTCACTCTGCTGCCCTGATCATTTTTCTACAAAATGATTCTGTCCAAGTTTCCCCACTCTCCAAAAACCTCTAGTGCTTCAGAGTCAGAGGTCATGGGTTCTAATTCCAGTTCAGCATGGCTCAGTGGAAAGAGCATGGGCTTGGGAGTCCGAGGTCATGGGTTCTAATCCTGGCTCTACCACATGTCTGCTGTGTAACCTTGGTCAAGTCACTTAACTTCTCTGAGCCTCAGTTACCTCATCTGTACAACAGGGATTAAGACTGTGAGCCCCACGTGGGACAACGTGATCAACTTGTATTCCCCCCAGTGCTTAGAACAGTGCTTTGCACTTAACAAATGCCATTCTTCTTCTTCTTCTTCTTCTTCTTATTATTATTATTATTGTCTGCTGTGTGACTTTGGGCAAGTCACTTAACATCTCTGGGCCTCAGTTACCTCATCTGTAAAATGGGGATTAAGACTGTGAGCCCCATGTGGGACAACCTGATTATCTTGTATCCCCCCAGTGCTTAGAACAGTGCTTTGCACATAGTAAGCACTTAACAAATGCCATTATTATTATTATTATTATTATCCAAATTCTCATCAAACAGAAACTCCTTACCATAGACTTATAAAACATTCAGTCATATCCCCCCTCCCATTTTATCGCCCTGATTTCTTACTACAACCCAGCCCACACACTTCTCTTCTCTAATACCGACCTACTCACTGTATCTCAGTCTCATATATCTCATTATGGACCCCTTGCTCACATCCTTGCTCCCATCAGGTGCTTAGTACAGTGCTCTGCACACAATAGGCACTCAATAAATACGATTGAATGAATGAATGAATCCTTCATCTGGCCTGGAGTGCTCTCCCTCTTCATATCTGACAAATTCTCACACTCCCCACCTTCAAAGCCTTATTAAAAGCACATCTCCTTCGAGAGGCCTTCCCTGACTAAGCCCTCATTTCCTCTTCCCCCACTCCCTTCTGCGTCGCCCTTGCAATTGAATTTGCATCCTTCATTCATTCAGACCCACAGCACTTATGTACATAGCCTTTATTTACTTATATTAATGTCTGTCTCCCCTTCTGGACTGTAAATTCATTTAAGTGCTTAGTACATTGCTTTGCACACAGTAAGTGCTCAATAAATGCGATTGAATTGTAGGCAGGGAACATGTCTACCAATCTGGTAATGCCATACTCTCCCAAGGGCTTAGTACAGTACTCTTCACACAGTAAGCACCCAATAAATATGATTGGTTCATTGACTGGTTGCCTGGCAGCAAGGATTTTTTTCTAATTGCCCAATCCCAGGTCTACTGATAATGTGAATTGCTATTTATTAGGTCTACTCACACCAAACAGAGGTCTTAATGTTGTTCCTTCTTTTTCTTGATTATCTGGGGAAGAGCAAAGATCTTGTCCATTATTCCCCCATGTGGTCTGAAGCTCAGCTGCGAATCTGGAGGACGCAGTTTATCCACGTTCAGTCCAGGAGGACTTTGGCTAGTACTTGGTATGCAATGGAGAGCCATTTGTTTTCCCTGTCATCTCTCTCCTTTTTTCTTGAACCTGTTGATTATGGTGGCATCTTTGAAATCCTGTGACGTTTCCTCAGGGTTTCATATATTGAGGTAGTGCCTGAGCAATCAATCATTCAATCAATCAGCGGCATTTATTGTAATAATAATAATAATAATGATGGCATTTGTTAAGCACTTACTATGTACAAAGCACTGTTCTAAGCGCTGGGGGGATACAAGGTGATCAGGTTGTCCCACGTGGGGCTCACAGTCTTAATCCCCATTTTACAGATGAGGTAACAGGCTCAGAGATGTTAAGTGACTTGCCCAAGGTCACACAGCAGACGTGGTGGAGCCGGGATTCAAACCCATGACCTCTGACTCCAAAGCCTGTGCTCTTTCCACTGAGTCACGCTGCTTCTCACCATCTTTGTGGCTGAGCACTCTACCGCACTGCATCTAAGTAGCCCATTCTCTGTCTCCATTTAGACCTCAGCTGAGAAATCACTGAAACAGGCAGCTCTGGCTCTAACAGCAGTATGGCCTAAAATAATACTCAGGACATTTTAGTTTTCAGCTTACATAAATATTAAAAATAACAGGAGGAAGTTTTATACACCTAAGTGTATCTCCAATAAATGCAATTTTAAGCATATCTAATAGCAGTTTGAAATAGTGAACATCTTAGAGGCCGACCTCTACAAAATACAGGGAAGCTCCCAGGACATAGTTGCTTTTTAGAGAGGACGATTTTGGGGCAGTTTTCTGCTCAGCTGAATGGGCTGTTGTGAATTTGTATATTTTTCTGACCAATATAATAACTTGATGTGTGAAACCACATAGCCTGCTGTTGAGTCAAATATCGCTCCCATGGGATTAGAGATTTTACATACCCTCCTTTAGGAAAAATAAAAAGGGTCTCTTTTTCTTAAATAGGATATGTGTTTTAGTGGACCAGATGGTATAAATCCACTTTTTAGCTGGCTTCATCTCTCTTCAGAGCTGGGCACTCAGTCAGCGGAGGAGCCTGGTAGAATTAGAGTTCATGTTTTTAAGAGATCATCTGCCCATTCCAGACAGCATGTATTATTGTTATTATTATTATTATTATTATTCTTATTATTATTGTGAAGTGCTGTCAAGTCATTTCTGAATCATAATGACTCCATGGATATACTTTCTCCAGAATGTGCTGTCCTCTGCCATAATCCGCAACCTTTCTAATGGTTCTTCCATTATGATTGTTATGGTCTCTCTCCAGCTAGCTGCTGGTCTGCCTCTTCCACATTTTCCTTGGATTTTTCCTAGCATTAGTGTCTTCTCCAGAGACTAAGTCTTCCTGATTATGTGCCCCAAATATGCTAATCTAAGTCAAGACAGTATGTAAACCACACAAATTGCTTACTGTTGAGTAGATTAAAAATATTTTCAGTTTTAGGAAAATCTGCACCGTAATATGGGATGTTCTGATGCTACTCTCCCTTTAATTGAAGTGCTTGTGATCAGCAGTGCTGTTGGTGGGGAAGCCAGTGTTTAGTCTCTCCTTCATTCCGACACACAAATTTTATTCATAATGTAGGAGTGCATTTAACCTGACTCCAATTTATGGTTTAAAACACTGCACCAGACAACTCCAGGATAGCCTCATCGTGACATTGTGATGATAGCTTTAACGTTCTTTCCATGAATGGCTCTACAAACATGGCAGAAGCTTGAAAGGGA
The DNA here is from genome assembly GCF_015852505.1 of Tachyglossus aculeatus. Classification (NCBI taxonomy): domain Eukaryota; kingdom Metazoa; phylum Chordata; class Mammalia; order Monotremata; family Tachyglossidae; genus Tachyglossus; species Tachyglossus aculeatus. The sequence goes on along the minus strand of NC_052069.1, from coordinate 65,204,686 downwards.
GTAATGGCTCTTCCCACAGTCTTTAATGTCAGTATGAGGTTCTTTTTATGGTATTTGCTAAGCACTTACTATGTGTCAAACTCTGTTCTAAGTGTTGGGTAGACACAAGTTATTCTAAGCTTTAATGTTCTTTCCATGAATGGTTTTGCAGACATGGCAGACACTTTAAAGAGCACAATGGCTCTTCTTTCGGTCTTTAATGTCAGTATGAAGTTCTTTTTATGGTATTTGTTAAGTGCTTACTATGTGTCATCATCATCATCATCAATCGTATTTATTGAGCACTTACTATGTGCAGAGCACTGTACTAAGCGCTTGGGAAGTACAAATTGGCAACACATAGAGACAGTCCCTACCCAACAGTGGGCTCACAGTCTAAAAGGGGAAGACAGAGAACAAAACCAAACATACTAACACAATAAAATAAATAGAATAGATATGTACAAGTAAAATAAATAGAGTAATAAATATGTCCAAACATATATACATATATACAGGTGCTGTGGGGAAGGGAAGGAGGTAAGAAGGGGGGGATGGAGGGGGGATGAGGGGGAGAGGAAGGAAGGGGCTCAGTCTGGGAAGGCCTCCTGGAGGAGGTGAGCTCTCAATAGGGCCTTGAAGGGAGGAAGAGAGCTAGCTTGGCGGATGGGCAGAGGGAGGGCATTCCAGGCCCGGGGGAGGACGTGGGCCGGGGGTCGATGGCGGGACAGGCGAGAACGAGGTACGGTGAGGAGATCAGCGGCGGAGGAGAGGAGGGTGCGGGCTGGGCTGGAGAAGGAGAGAAGGGAGGTGAGGTAGGAGGGGGCGAGGTGATGGACAGCCTTGAAGCCCAGTGTCAAGCACTGTTCTAAACGCTGGGGTAGACGTGGTGGACACAGAACTCATCCCTCATGAGGCTCGCAGTCTAAGTAGGAGGGCGTTTAGTGACTCGCCCAAGGTCACACAGCAAACAGTTGGCAGAGCTGGGAGTAGAACCCGCATCTTCTGACTCCCATGCCCATGCTCTTTCCACTAGGCTATGCTGGTTTTCTCTTCAATCAATCCATTAATACCATTTATTTAACCCCTTCCCCTGCCTGTGTCTTGTCTTGTGCTGCTGAGTCGTCTCCGACCCATAGCGACACCACGGACACATCTCTCCCAGAATGCCCCACCTTGATCTGCAATCGTTCTGGTAGTGTATCCATAGAGTTTTCTTTGTCAAAATATGGAAGTGGTTTACCATTGCCTCCTTCAGCTTGAGTCTCCGCCCTCGACTCTTTCCCGTGCTGCTGCTGCCCAGCACAGGTGAGTTTTGCCTTGTAGCCAATTGCCTTCCACTCGTTAGCCACTGCCCAAGCTAGGAATGGAAAGGCCTCTGCTTGATTTTCCCTCCCAGAGTCGAGACTGGTAGAGTACTGGAAATTATCCAGGTGCGATCCTGAGAGGGCCCTGCCTGTGTAGCCATCCCTAGACTGTAATAATAATAATAATGTTGGCATTTCTTAAGCACTTACTATGTGCAAAGCACTGTTCTAAGCGCTGGGGAGGTTACAAGGTGATCAGGTTGTCCCACAGTGGGCTCACAGTCTTAATCCCCATTTTACAGATGAGGTAACTGAGGCACAGAGAAGTTAAGTGACTTGCCCAAAGTCACACAGCTGACAAGTGGCGGGGCTGGGATTTGAACCCATGATCTCTGACTCCAAAGCCCGTGCTCTTTCCACTGAGTCACGCTGCTTCTCTGTAGTGAGCTCCTCGTGGATAGGGGTTGAGTCTACAACTCTATTGGATTGTACCCTCCCAAGTGCTTAGTAGAGTTAAGCGCTTAATAAATACCATTGATTGATTGATTGATTGTTCCATAGGAAAAGAAGGCTCTAGGTAAGCAGGCAGAGGCATTTGAGACATGAGGGCTCTCACAGAAAAGAAAGGAGAATGTTCCAAACACAGGAGTCCTGCCCTATTTTCTGGCCGTGCATATCCCACCAGTGCATACTTTTCTGAATCTGACATATTGTTTCTGTTCAGGTCAATTAGTAGGGTGTTCACATTTTATTGTACATTTAAAAATGCTATTTATAGTGAAACAGGCAGGCTTCAACGTTTTTCATTAGGCTGAAAATACCCAGTTCACATAGCCAGCCCTAATCTGGAGAATTTTATTCTCAAACACTTTCTTGGTTCCTTTTTAACCTTTCCTAATCACTTTATGTTGAATGTGCCTTTTACATTTTGAAATGTTAGAAATGACCCATATCTTCATTACTAGTCCTACCCTCACTGGATTCAAACCTGTCTTCTATTTTGTGATTAAAATTGGGGCTTGACATTCCATGGGGCTTTTACAAGATATGTTCTTCGGACATTTCCATGCCTTGAAAATATGCCTATTTTTCATTTTAAAAAACTACAGCTTCTTAACTAATTGGGGGTTGCCCAGCAGAAAGCTGGAAACGTAAGACTTGAGTTTGTTTCATAACAACCACAGATGAGTTAACCGTGCAGAATCTTGCAGTTCATTTTAAAGAATCTGACAAACCAGCTGAAGAATTCCACCTTGGGGTTCACTGCCATTGGTAACTGAATCAATCAATCAATCAATGGTATTTACTGAGCACTTATTGGGTACAGAGCATTATACTAAGCACATTGGAGAGGGCATAATAGAATTGATAGACACATTTCCTGCCCCCAATGAGCTTGTCTGAGGATTTTCCCCCCCGTCTGAGTCACCACCCTGCCTTTTCTGAAGACTCAGTCCACACGGCCTTTTTCTGGACGCTGGCAGTGCATGTGTTTCTGAATAATAATAATAATAATAAATAATAATTATGGTATTTGTTAAGCGCTTACTATGTGCCAATCATTGTTCTAAGCGCTAGGGTAGATACAAGGTAATCAGATTGTCCCACCTGGGGCTTACAGTCTTAGTCCCCATTTTACAGATGAGGTAACTGAGGCATAGAGAAGCTAAGTGGCTTGCTCAAGGTCACAAAGCAGACAAGTGGAGGAGGTGATATTAGAACCCATGTCCTCTGACTCCCAAGTCCGTGCTCTTTCCACTAAGCCACGCTGCTTCTCTGCATAATAATAATAACTATTATTATATAATTACTATATATACTTATATTATATAATGATTAATTATGATAATTGTTAATAATAATGATGGCATTTGTTAAGCACTTACTATGTGCAAAGCATTGTGCCAAGCACTGAATAACCACAGTCATTTCAATGAAGAGTTAGCAGCTGAAAAGGCAATCCTCCAAAAGTCCTTCCCAGACTTGTCCTTCTCTAGCCATTCTCCCCTCTGCATCAACTATGAATAATAATAATGGCATTTGTTAAGTGCTTATTGTGTGCAAGGCATTGTTCTAAGTGCTGGGGACGATAGAAGGTGATCAGGGTGTCCCACCTGGGGCTTACAGTATTAATCCCCATTTTCCAGATGAGGTAACTGAGGCACAGAGAAGTCAAGTGATTTGCCCAAAGTCACACAGCTGACAAGCGGCAGAGCCGGAATTAGAACCCATGACCTCAAACTCCCAAGCCCAGGCTTTCCACTGAGCCATGCTTCTTCCCCTGAATGTGGTTGTGTACCCCCTTAAATGCTGTCATACTCACCCCAGCCCCTCAACATTAATATAAGTATTCCTATGCTCTACTTTTTCCCTTATCCCAACTCTACTGTGGATTGTAAGCTCCTCGTGGGCAGGGGTCGCATCTACCAACTCTGTTGTACTTTCCCAAATGCTTAATACAGTGCTCAGTGTACATTTCTGGACTGTAAGCCCATTGTTGGGTAGGGACCGTCTCTTGCCAACTTGTACTTACCAAGCACTTAGTACAGTGCTCTGCATACAGTAAGCGCTCAATAAACATGATTGAATGAATGAATGCATTCAGGGCTCAATAAATACCACTGATGGATTGAGTGAAAGGTCACGGGTAACCAAAGCAATGTAGGGCAGGTGCAATTTGTCCTGGAGAGGTTCCAGGTCTCAAGTTTCAGAGGAATCCAGAGCTTAGAATGGTGCTTGGCACATTAACAAATACCATTATTATTATTATTATTATTATTATTATTATGGACCAGGATGGTTGGTGGGTGGAGAGTTTGAAGATCAGTTGCTCTGAGGCTCCTTCCCTAGACTGTAAGCTCCTTGTGGGCAGGGGATGTGTCAGTTTATTGTTATATTGTACTCTGCCGAGTGCCTAGTATGGTGCTCTGCACACAGTAAGCGCTTAATAAATATGCTTGACTGAAGCCTCTGGAATGGACTTTCACCACAGCATCTGCGCTGCTTCCCCTTGGTCGCAGGGTCATTCATTCATTCATTCAATCGTATTTATTGAGCGCTTACTGTGTGCAGAGCACTGTACTAAGCACTTGGGAAGTACAAGTTGGCAACATATAGAGACGGTCCCTACCCAACAGTGGGCTCACAGTCTAGAAGCGGGAGATATGTTGGTATTTGTTAAGCGCTTACTATGTGCAAAGCACTGTTCTAAGCGCTGGGGTAGATACAAGGTAATCAGGTTGTCCCACGAGGGGCTCACAGTCTTCATCCCCATTTTACAGATGAGGGAACTGAGGCCCAGAGAAGTGAAGTGACTTGCCCAAAGTCACACAGTTGACAAGTGGTGGGGCCGGGATTTGAACCCGCGGCCTCTGACTCCAAAGCCCGGGCTCTTTCCACTGAGCCATGCCAGGGTCATTCTGGCCAGACTGCTGCTCCTGCATCAGAAGGAACACTGGAGTTAAGTGGAAGGCTTGTGGTGATTGATTGATCGATCGATTGATTGATTATGGTATTGGCTAAGCGCTTACTATGCATCAGACACAGTTCTAAGCACTGGGGAAGGTACAAGTTAATTAGATCGGACAGAAACACTGTCCCACGTGGGGCTCAGAGACTAAGTAGGAGGGAGAAAAGGTATCCCCATTTTACAGTTGAGGAAACTGAGGCACAGAGAAGTTAAGGGACTTGCCCAAGGTCACGCAGCATGCAATTGACAGAGTCAGGATTTAGAACCCTCCTGAATCCCAGGCCGGTGCTCTCTTCATTAGCCCACACTGAATCCCAGCACAAATTCAGTTCTTCAGGAAAGGGAGTCCATCCCCTCGCCCCCTCCTACCTCACCTCCCTTCTCTCCTTCTCCAGCCCAGCCCGCACCCTCCGCTCCTCTGCCGCTAATCTCCTCACCGTACCTCATTCTTGCCTGTCCCGCCATGGACCCCCGGCCCACGTCATCCCCCGGGCCTGGAATGCCCTCCCTCTGCCCATCCGATGCCAAGCTAGCTCTCTTCCTCCCTTCAAGGCCCTACTGAGAGCTCACCTCCTCCAGGAGGCCTTCCCAGACTGAGCCCCTTCCTTCCTCTTCCCCTCGTCCCCCTCTCCATCACCCCATCTTACCTCCTTCCCTTCCCCACCTGTATATATGTATATATGTTTGTACATATTTATTACTCTATTTATTTATTTTACTTGTACATATCTATTCTATTTATTTTATTTTGTTAGTATGTTTGGTTTTGTTCTCTGTCTCCCCCTTTAAGACTGTGAGCCCACTGTTGGGTAGGGACTGTCTCTATATGTTGCCAACTTGTACTTCCCAAGTGCTTAGTACAGTGCTCTGCACACAGTAAGCGCTCAATAAATACGATTGATGATGATTTGGAGGTAGAATTTTTTCTCTAAATGCCTGGAGGAAGAGAAAAGGAGAAGAGGGAAGGTTGGGGGTGGGGACGAAGGTATCCTGGGAACATTAGGGCACTAGAAGGCTTGGGCAAAGATCTTCTAAATGCTGAGAAAAAGTACACAGAAAATGCATAATAATGGCTGTGGTATTTGTTAGGCCCCTACTATATGCCAGGCAATCTGTGAGGCCCTGGGGTAGATAAAAGCAAATTGGGTTGGACACAGTCCCTGTCCCACACGGGGCTCATAGTCTTTATCCCCAATTTACAGATGAGGTAGCTGAGGCTCAGAGAAGTGAAGTGACTTGCCCAAGGTCACACAGCAGACCAGTGGCAAAGCTCAGATTAGAACCTAGGTCCTTTTGACTCCGAGGCCCTTGTTCTATCCACTAGGCCTTGCTGCTTATTTGAGTATATATACAATGGGCAGGGAACGTATCTACCTACTCTGTTGTATTATATTCTCCTATGCATTTAGTACAGTGCTCTGCATTCAGTAAGCATTCAATAAATACCGAACTATTGATCAATTGAGATACCGGCTCTGCTACAAGTCTGCTGTGTGACTTTGGACAAGTCACTTCACTTTTCTGGGCCTCAGTTACCTCATTTGTAAAATGGGGATTAAGAGCGTGAGCCCCATGTAGGACGGGGACTCTGTCTAGCCTGATTAACTTGTATCTACCCCAGTGTTTCAAACAGTGCTTGGCACATAATCAATCAATCAATCATATTTATTGAGCGCTTACTATGTGCAGAGCACTGTACTAAGCGCTTGGGAAGTACAAATTGGCAACACATAGAGACAGTCCCTACCCAACAGTGGGCTCACAGTCTAAAAGGGGGAGACAGAGAACAGAACCAAACATACCAACAAAATAAAATAAATAGGATAGAAATGTACAAGTAAAATAAATAACTAAATAAATAAATAAATAAATAGAGTAATAAATATGTACAACCATATATACATATATACAGGTGCTGTGGGGAAGGGAAGGAGGTAAGATGGGGGGATGGAGAGGGGGACGAGGGGGAGAGGAAGGAAGGGGCTCAGTCTGGGAAGGCCTCCTGGAGGAGGTGAGCTCTCAGCAGGGCCTTGAAGGGAGGAAGAGAGCTAGCTTGGCGGAGGGGCAGAGGGAGGGCATTCCAGGCCCGGGGGATGACGTGGGCCGGGGGTCGACGGCGGGACAGGCGAGAACGAGGTACAGTGAGGAGATTGGCGGTGGAGGAGCGGAGGGTGCGGGCTGGGCTGGAGAAGGAGAGAAGGGAGGTGAGGTAGGAGGGGGCGAGGGGATGGACAGCCTTGAAGCCCAGGGTGAGGAGTTTCTGCCTGATGCACAGATTGATTGGTAGCCACTGGAGATTTTTGAGGAGGGGAATAATATGCCCAGAGCATTTCTGGACAAAGATAATCCGGGCAGCAGCATGAAGTATGGATTGAAGTGGAGAGAGACACGAGGATGGGAGATCAGAGAGAAGGCTGGTGCAGTAGTCCAGACGGGATAGGATGAGAGCTTGAATGAGCAGGGTAGCGGTTGGGATGGAGAGGAAAGGGCGGATCTTGGCAATGTTGCGGAGCTGAGACCGGCAGGTTTTGGTGACGGCTTGGATGTGAGGGGTGAATGAGAGAGCGGAGTCGAGGATGACACCAAGGTTGCGGGCTTGTGAGACGGGAAGGATGGTAGTGCCGTCAACAGAGATGGGAAAGTCAGGGAGAGGACAAGGTTTGGGAGGGAAGACAAGGAGCTCAGTCTTCGACATGTTGAGCTTTAGGTGGCGGGCAGACATCCAGATGGAGATGTCCTGAAGGCAGGAGGAGATGCGAGCCTGGAGGGAGGGGGAGAGAGCAGGGGCAGAGATGTAGATCTGGGTGTCATCAGCGTAGAGATGATAGTTGAAGCCGTGGGAGCGAATGAGGTCACCAAGGGAGTGAGTGTAGATTGAGAACAGAAGGGGACCAAGCACTGAACCTTGGGGAACCCCCACAGTAAGAGGATGGGAGGGGGAGGAGGAGCCTGCAAAAGAGACTGAGAAAGAACGACCGGAGAGATAAGAGGAGAACCAGGAGAGGACGGAGTCTGTGAAGCCAAGGTCAGATAGCGTGTTGAGGAGAAGGGGGTGGTCCACAGTGTCAAAGGCAGCTGAGAGGTCGAGGAGGATTAGGACAGAATATGAGCCGTTGGATTTGGCAAGCAGGAGGTCATTGGTGACCTTTGAGAGGGCAGTTTCCGTGGAATGAAGGGGACGGAAGCCAGACTGGAGGGGGTCGAGGAGACAAATACCCTAATTATTATTAATTATTAGGCTTTGGAGTCAGAGGTCATGGGTTTGAATCTCAGCTCCACCAACTGTCAGCTGTGTGACTTTGGGCAAATCACTTAACTTCTCTGCACCTCAGTTCCCTCATCTGTAAAATGGGGATTAAGACTGTGAGCCCCCCGTGGGACAACCTGATCACCTTGTAACCTCCCCAGCGCTTAGAACAGTGCTTTGCACATAGTAAGCGCTTAATAAATGCTATCATTACTATTATTTTATACATGTATATATATACATACATTATATACATTTATGTATATAGATTTATATATATATAGATATATATATATATAGATAGATATATGTATATAGATTTATATATGCAAATCCACATTAACCAGAACCTCGTGATTCACATGCTTAACTGTAATGGCTCTGAAACTGGAAACCTAGTGAAAACACCTAGTCTTTTCTTTATTAAAAAAAATAAATTCCCTTCCTTCTCCCCACTAATAATAGCAGAAACACTTCAGGTTTTAGACCTGATTGGCTCCTAAATAGAAGTGCTGTTGGAAAAATGGCCCTTTCTACTCATAGCCAGCAGCCGCAGCTTACATTGGTAAAATAGACTTCTGACAAGTCTGCTTTATATGGCTGGCTGCCATTTCAGAGTCTAGGAAATCTTCAAAGAGTGGGAAACAAATCCAGCGAGTCATTTAGTTCACCTCATTAGAATGGATACAGGCTCAAGGGGAAAAAAAGGTGGGCTGTCTCAATTCCTTTAAAAATCCCACTATCAATTTTAAAGCGCTTAATTCACTTTTGCTCATCCAAGATTCAGGAATCAGAGTGGTGTCAGAAAGTGAGAATGTCTCAGGTAAGAATTCTAGTCATCTTAGGTGGGATGGATGGGCGGGGGGGCATGTTGAAAGTGGATAGATCCAGGGAGGAAGAGGAATGGCGATAAGGGAGATGGAGACAGAAGATGATGGGAGAAGGGGAAGGAGAGAAACAGAAGCACAGAGAGATAATCAATAGTATTTATTGAGCAGCTTCTGAGTAATAATAAATAATTATGACATTTGTTAAATGCTTACTATGTGTCAAGCACTGTTCTAAGTGCTGTGGTAGATAAAAGGTAAGCAGGTTGTCCCACGATGGGCTCACAGTCTTAATCCCCATTTTATAGATGAGGTAACTGATGCACGGAGAAGTTACGTGACTTGTCCAAAGTCACACAGCTGACAAGTGGCAGAGCCAGGATTAGAACCCATAACCCCTGACCCCCAAGTCTGTGCTCTTTCCACTAAGCCATGCTGCTCCCAAGTGCTTAGTATTGTGCTAAGCACACTTGGGGGAGTACAATAGTATTAGAAGATGCAATCCTTGCCCTCATGGTGTCTACACTCTAGCAGGTGAGACACATAGAATAATTACAGATAGAAGGAAAAGAGAGTGGAAAAGGGGATATGTAGCTAAATTTAAGTACTAAGTAGTAATTTGTCTCAGATATATGATTTTTTTAACAGACAGATAATTGAACTCCCCCACTTCAAAACCTTATCGAAGGCACGTCTCCTCCAAGAAGCCTTCCCTGATGAAGCACTCCTCTCCTCCCACTCCCTCTGTGCTGCTCTTACTTGCTCCTCCTCACAACACATATGTATATATCTGCATGTATCTGTAATTGATTTATTTATTTATCTATTTATTTATATTATTGTCTGTCTTCCTCGTTACATTGTGAGCTCACTGTGGGCAGGAATATGTCTGTTGTTATACTGTACTCTCCCGAGTGCTTAGTACAGTGCTTTGCACACAGTAAGCACTCAAATATGATTGAATGAATAAATGAATGTATATATGCTTTATTATGTGTGCATAATGTGGCGGTAATGCAGAAGTGCTGAGAAGGTAGTTGAGAGGGAGACAAATTATTGGTTGTACAGGCTATAACTCAATAATAATAATAATAATTATGGTGTCTGTTAAGCGCTTACTATGTACCAAGTACTGTTCTAAGTGCTGAGCACTGTTCTAAGCACTGAGCATTGTTGGTTAGTTCCCCTATCTGTAACTTCTTTTAGGGTCTATCTTCCCTGCTAGATTGTAAGCAACTTGAATGCAGCAGTCGTGTCCACTAACTCTATTGTACCGTCCCAGGTGATTAGTATGGTGCCCTGCACAGAATAAGTTCTCAATAAGTACTGTTGGTTGATTGATTGTTTGATTATTTGATTTACTGACCACTGGGCTTAGTGGGGTCAATGAAATCCTGGCCAAGGTGAGGAAGGGAGTTAAAAACAAGGCAGAGAGTTTTTCTCCATCATCAGATAAATGTGGTAAATCCGCTCCCGAACACCTCATTTTCAAAAGGACATAGAGCTAGAGAATGGCAACTAAAATGATCATGGGTGTGGAAAAACTTCCGCGTGAGGGTAAACTGCTAAAATTAAGACTGTTGGGTTGCATCCTCCCATGGCACTTTGTGCAAACCACAATATTTATAATAATTCTCTGCCGTCACATGTTTAAGGAAGAGAAAAATACTTAAAATGTTGTAGATTTCAGCTGAAAACATTTACAGCAGGGGTTTCAGTGATTGCTCATTGCAGTTTTACGGAATGAATTTTATTACATGACTCTCCCTACCAGTCAGCTCACTGATAAGGGGCCCTCCTTGTTTGAAACTTTGGGAGCCTCTAGTCTAAAAACACAACGTGTGGAAGGGACATGATGAAATCTTTCAACTCGGGAATAATAATAATGATGGCATTTGTTAAACGCTTACTATGTGCAAAGCACTGTTCTACGTGCTGGGGAGGTTACAAGGTGACCAGGTTCTCCCACATGGGGCTCACAGTCTTAATCCCCATTTTACAGATGAGATAACTGAGGCACAGAGAAGTTAAGTGACTTGCCCAAAATCACACAGCTGAAAATTGGCAGAGCCAGGATTTGAACCCATGACCTCTGACTCCCAAGCCCGTGCTCTTTCCATTAAGCCACACTGCTTATCTAAGGAAGATTATGATGGGACAAACATTGAATGGTTGTTCACAAAAGACCACGAATTACAATCATCCCAGGAGGCAGATAATAGTAATAGTTCCAATCATTCAATCAATCAATGGTATTTATTGAACGCTTACTGTGTACAGGGCACTATACTAAGCACTTTGGAGAGTACAACAGAGTTGGCAGACACGTTTCTTGCCCACAAGGAGCTGACAAACATGAAAACAAATTACAGATAGGAACATACTTTTTTTTAATGGTGTTAAGCACTTGCTATGTGCCAAGCACTGTACTAAGCACTGGGGCAGATACAAGCTAATCAGTTTGGACACAGTCCATGTCCCACATGGGACTTGCAGCCTTCATCCCCATTTTAGAGATGAGGTAACTGAGGCACAGAGAAGTTAAGTGACTTGCCCAAGGCCAAAGCCATGGCAGCAGACATGATTAGAACCCAGATGCTTTTTGACTCCAACCTGATTAGCTTGTATCTACCCCAGTGCTTTGTACAGTGTCTCACACATAGTAAGTGCTTAATAAACACCTTTTAAAAAATGAGGAGGGGAACAGACACTGAAATAAATTACATATAAGGGAAATGACATATATATTTACTGTGGGGTTAGTATAAGTGTGTTTAAGGGTTACACACCCAACTGTGTATGCAATGCAGAGGAGAAGGGCATATAGAATGGGGAAATGAAGGGTTAGTCACGGAAGGCCTCTTGGAGGAGAATATAGGATTTTTGGAGGGCTTTGAAGGTGGTGAGAGGGGTGCAGTCTATTGGATATGAAAGAGGGAGGAATTCCAGGCAAGAAGGAGGTCTTGGGAAAGGGCTGGCAGGGATACAGATGAGATTGAAGTGTGGTGAATGTGTTTAGAGGGGTGAAGTCTGCAGGTTGGGCTGTAGGAGATTAATGAGGAAAAGTAGGAGGTTGAGTGCCTTAAAACTGATAGGAATTTCTGCTTGACCTGAGATGGTTGGGCAACCACTGGAGGATTTTGAGGAGTTGGGAGAAGTGGACTGAATTTTTTTAGAAAATAATCTGGGCATCTGAGTGAAGTATGGACTGAAGAGGAGAGAGACAGTAGGCAGGGTGGTCAGCAAGGAGGCTGAAACAATAGTTGAGGCAGGATGCGATCACTATGGCAGCAGGTTTGGATAGAGAGGAAGGAAGGAATTCTAGAGACGTTCTGAAGTTTGAACTGATAGAGTTTGGTATCAGACTGAATATGCAGGTTGAATGAGAGAGATCAATCAATCAATCAATCATATTTATTGAGCGCTTACTGTGTGCAAAGCACTGTACTCAGCGCTTGGGAAGTACAAGTTGGCAACATATAGAGACAGTCCCTACCCAGAGTCAGATGTTGTGGGTTCAAATCCCAGCTCCTCTACTTGCCAGCTGTGTGACTTTGGGCAAGTCACTTCAGTTCTCTGGGTCTCAGTTACCTCATCTGTAAAATGGGGATTAAGACTGTGAGCCCCCCGTGGGACAACCTGATCACCTTGTAACCTCCCCAGCGTTTAGAACAGTGCTTTGCACATAGTAAGCGCTTAATAAATGCTATCATTATTATTATTATTATTATTCATTTCTTTGCTCTTCCCCTATCCCAGACCCAAAGTGCTTATGTACATATCCGTTCATTTTATTTATTTGTATTGATATGTCTCCCCCAGTCTAGACTGTGAACTTGTTTGCAGGGAATGTCACTGTTTATTGTTGTATTGTACTTTCCCAAGCACTTCGTACAGTGCTCTGAAACCAGTAAGTGCTCAATAGATATGATTGAATGAATGAATGGTCAGTTCAATCGATAGTCTAAGGTTTTTGCTTGGGAAAGAGGGGGGAAAGGCTTTAGAACAAAATATCCGCTTGCCTTGCCTTAATAATAATAATAACAACGATAATGTTCGTATTTGTTCAGTGCTTTGCTTACTATGTGCTAGGGACTGTTCTAAGCGCTGGGGTAGATACAAGGTAATCTGTTTGTCCCACATGGGGCTCACAGTCTTGATCCCCATTTTACAGATGAGGTCACTGAGGCATAGAGAAGTTAAGTGACTTGCCCAAGGTCACCCAGCTGGCAAGTGGCAGAGTCAGGATTCGAACCCATGACCTCTGACTCCCAGGACTGGGCTCTTTCCTCTAAACCATGCTGCTTCTTTAGCCTAGGAGGATCCTAAGCAGAGAGAAAACAACTTTGACACAAAACAACTTCAACACATGCAGAACGTCTTCTAGCAGAGAACCAGGGCAGAGAAGATCAGGGAGCAGAGAAGAAGCTATAGATGGAGTCAAAGCAGACCAGAAAATTGAGTAGCCCACCTGGAGGAAATTAAACTCCTAGAATTTTTTCTTAATGGCATTTATTAAGCACTTACTATGTGCAAAGCACTGTTCTAAGCGCTGGGGAGGTTACAAGGTGATCAGGTTGTCCCACGGGGGGCTCACCATCTCAGCCTCCGTTTTACAGATGAGATAACCGAGGCCCAGAGAAGTGAAGTGACTTGCCCGAAGTCACACAGCTGACAAGTGGAGGAGCTGGGATTTGAACCCATGACCTCTGACTCCAAAGCTCATGCTCTTTCCATTGAGCCATGCTGCTTCTCGAATGGAGAAAGGAGGAGCACTTCGACCACTGGTAGGGAAGGCAAACTCCTTGAAGGCCTCAGTGACTTCTGGGAATTGTAGTTAAAACCAGCCCCTCTGTGCTTTGGGCTTATTTATTCTCTCTTCTTGCCCTGTCTTTCCCTGCAATTCCCTTGCTAGTTTCAATTAGACTTGGGTAGAGGGTTTTGTCCCCTCTCAGGGTCGCACCTGGACAGTTTCCAATACTCTTCCAGTCTCAGCTATGGGAGGGTGAGTCAAGCAGAGGCCTACCCATTCCATTCCTAGCTTGGCCAGTGGCTATCGAGTGGAAGGCAATATGCCACAAGCCCAAACTCACCTATGCTGGGCAGCAGCGTCTGGGAAAGTGTCGAGTGCGGAGACTCAGTTTACTGCAGGGAAGGTGGCAATGGTAAACTGCTTCTGGATTTAATAGTGATGATATTTGCTAAGCGCTTAATAAGTGCCAAGTACTGTTCTAAGCGCTGAACAAACTCAACGGATACACTACCAGAACAATTACAGATGGAGAGTTGGGTGTTCTGTGAGAGATGTGTCCATGAGAGATGGGTAGGACACAACTCGATGGCATAAGACAAGACTAGAAGGTTTTTACAGTACACCACTTTGGCTGGGATCTAGTCACCTAACACCTAGCACAGTGCTCTTCACACAGTTGGTATCCAGGACAGTGCTCTGTACAGTGTTCTGGACAAAATGGGTATTCAGTACAGTGGGCGCAGATTAAATACTGATTGTGTTTAAACAAAAACCGCTTTATTTTTTTTTTTCTAGTTTGAATAAAGTTCAAATAAAAACTTCCCGGATCACCAATTCTAAGTGACCGCACAGAGGTGAAGAAATGACTCCAAGGAAGAAAATATGTAAGAAGAGGAAATAGTGGGCAGGGGTCTATTTTCTTTCCTTTCCTCACTTCCCTTTTAAAGTTTTATGTGCCATTTGGTGAAGGTTTTTAGGAGCATAAATAGTCAAAACCAAAGGTAGTGAGTCTTTTTTGGATAAAACTACCACTGGAGATATTATTTTTAAAAATATTGATGGCTGAACAGCCAATAGATGGCTGAACAGCAGACTAAAGAAGTGGTAATTCAATATGTGTTGGGGAAGAAAAGTTAAATGTAGAAGAAAATGCAGACTGTATGGGATTAAGAAAAAGATATTAATGTGCAATAAAAGGAAGCCAGGGAGCATCTAATAAAGCTATTATTTAATGCTGGTCTTAGTGGGAAGTAATAATTTTGGTTTGGATTACTTTCCTGTGTTAGATATCCTGGAATTCTTTCAGGAGGGTGTAGGCAGAGAGGTCATGAGAGTCATAACTCTATGGGATGAAAGGGAAGCAACTGGCACGTCAAACTGCTAGAAGGTGGGTCCTGAGTCTGTCAGTTACATTCCTGTTGCTGGTTTGCAGTATAAACGTGTGGTTTTGGTTTGAATCCTCATCAGCCCTTGGAGTAAGTGATAATTCAGTGCACGTTAATTTTTAATTACTGCTTTCAGGCCTTACCTCTGTTTTACTTATCTACACAATTCCCCCCATTTGTACTGTCAACTCCCTAGGTGGCATTAGCACCTTTTCAAGCTGATATTTTCTCCTAGCTGATTGCCAACAGCAATCAGGGCCAACAGCAATCAGTGCCTTTATGGTATTCTTCATTTCAGAGCTCTGAATTCCCTTACGGTATTACAAAACTGTAGCCCACTTGGCTCTCTGACCGCCTGAATCCTGCTGATTTCCCAGCCTCCAGTTTCTCCATCCTTCAATCCATATTCTACCTACTGCCTGGATCATCTTTGTGAAATGTCAGCACCTACGCCCTCCTCTGATGCTTGCCCATCTGTCTTCGTCCTCCTCAAGCGAAGACTCCCTACTATCAACTTCAACGCTCTTCACCAGCTGTCTCCACCTCATTCTTATCTTCTCATCCTCTATTCCCCTGCTCAAGTGCCGTCTTCTGTATCCCACACCCACTTTATCTGCTTCCTACCCCTTCCTTTCTTACATCACCCGGGCTATATTTCAGGCCTCTCCTCCTTCAGATCCCTCCTAAAATCCCACTTCCTTCAACAGGCCTTCACTGACTGATGATGATGGCCTCTCCCATCAGGAAGGATGGGACCCTGTGCTGAGAAAGTGGTTATAACCTTTACAATGTTCTTGCACTGATGCGTTAAATCATTTATGGCCACCGCAGCAGCACTTGTTTATATACATACGTTTGATTGACCATTCCATTTTAGTTATTCTAATTCCACTTTTGATCATTTCTATCAATCTCTGCTGATAGAGTATAAACTCCCTGTGGGCAGGGATCATATATTGTGTTTTCAAAGCTCTGGGTGTGGTGCATTGAACTTAGTAGCTGTTCAATAACTTCCACTACAACAATAATACTATGACTATTACTATCGCTGCTGCTTTTACTACTACAACTACTAGTCCTAGAGTTTCCCACAGAAGGTACAGGGAAGGAGAAACATAAGGACCTGGGTTCTAGTCCCAGCTCCTCCACTTGTCTGCTTTGTGACCTTGGGCAAGTCACTTCACTTTTCTGTGCTTCAGTTACCTCATCTGTAAAATGGGGATCGAGCTTGTGAGACCCTCATGGGACAGCGACTGTGTCCGACTCGATTTGCTTGTATCCACCCCAGTGCTTAGTACAGTGCCTGGCACATTGTAGGTGCTTAACAAATGCCACAATTATTGTGATTATTAATAACAGTGCCTGGCACATAGAGCTTAACAAGTACTATAAAAAAAGGGGACACTATTGTTCTGGATCTGAAGAGGAAGTGAGGGGTGGGGGATTGGGGGAAGCAGGCTGCTAGAGGGGGTCTTGGATTTCCACAGATATGCCTTGGATCTTTGTTTTGTTCTCTGTCTCCCCCTTTTAGACTGTGAGCCCACTGTTGGGTAGGGACTGTCTCTATATGTTGCCAATTTGTACTTCCCAAGCGCTTAGTACAGTGCTCTGCACATAGTAAGTGCTCAATAAATACGATTGATGGTGATGATGATCTTGGAGGCTCAGGGTTAGAGCGGAAGCTCCGGCCCCTGGGACTTTTATGGGGGGAGTGGCAGTGGAGGGTCAGAGGGAACTGTCAGGATTGGAGGAAGGAGGAGAGAAAGCTTGAGGAGGAAGCATTGGCAGCACTAAACCAAAATGGCCAGGAGCTCTAAAGAAGCCATTCAGTTGCTTTGGGGTTTAACTTCTAATTTTAAAGAAAATCAAAACTGGATAATATCAGATAAAACTGAAAGATCTAAGCTCTAATTATAAGACAGTTAGAAGTATATTTATCCAAACTGAAGGCTATTTTTATCTGCAACTCTAGGGCATGGTTTCCAAGGTGTAATTACGCCCAGGGGAAATTGATGCATTCAGCAGTATCTCTAGCTTATTATGCCTCAGGAATTAATTATTACACAATAACTACATTACCTGTCATGCCTTATTGACTAATTTTGTTTTGCACAGTCTATGGACTGCCCTAGTGTGTATTAACACAGGGATTAAAAAGTGTTCCCTTACCAGGCTTTTATTACTAGATATTTACACTCATTAAAGCCCGTATGCATAATTAAATAAGGTATTCATGGTGAGTAGAAACAAAAATCTGAATGTCTAACATTACCTTCTTAAAATATTCCTCTTTGAAGAGCAGGTGCTAAATTAATTTCATCTTGGCCAGATAAACGCTGAGTGATTTTAAGAATTGGACCACTTTTGAAAATGCCTCTTAGGTTCCTGCTTAGTATTATTTTAATTAGTTTCTTTTTATTTAATTTTTTTCCTCAGAAGATAGATTTTGGAAATGCTAATGACTCACATTTTAAATTTAGGCAATTATCCCAATTGGTCTAATTTCACAGCCTCCTTCATCAGAGGTAATCTCACTGTGGCCAAGGAACATGTCTATCAACTCTGTTATATTGTACTCTCCCAAATACTGAGTACAGTGCCCTGCACACAGTAAGTGCTTTATAAATTTGATTGATTGATCAATTGGTATTTATTGAACACCTACTGAATGTGAAGCACTGAACTAAGCACTTAGTAGGGTACAACAGAAGCAAGGCACACATTTTCTGCCCTCTAGGGAACTATTTACAAATAGCGAGAACCAAAGGAAAAACAATATAGCAGGAAATCATACAAATCTATCATGATGAAATAGCTTAATAATAATCAAATATGCAAATAATATATATGTGTATATATATATATATATATGTGCAAATGCTGTTCTTTCAAATGGATTAAGAGAATTTCTTTTGTCCAGCCCCTTCCTGCAGAATAATAATGATGGTATTTGTTAAGTGCGTATTAGGTGCCAAGCCTTGTTCTAAGTGCTGGGGTAATAATAATAATAATAATGATGATGGCATTTGTTAAGCGCTTGCTATGTGCAAAGCACTGTTTTAAGTGCTTGGGGAATACAAGGTAATCGGGTTATCCCACGTGGGGCTCCCAGTCTTAATCACCATTTTACAGATGAGGGAACTGAGGCCCAGAGAAGTTAAGTGGCTTCCCCAAGGTCACACAGCTGACAAGTGGCGGAGCCGGGAATCAAACCCATGACCTCTGACTCCCAAGCCCGGGTTCTTTCCACTGAGCCACGCTGGTAGATACAAGATAATCAGGTTGCCCCACTTGGGGCTCACAGTCTTAATCCCCATTTTACAGATGAAGTAACTGAGGGCACAGGGAAGTTAAGTGACTTGCCCAAAGTCACACAGCTGATAAGTGGCAGAGGAGGGAGTAGAACCCATGACCTCTGACTCCCAAACCCTGGCTCTTTCCACTAAGTCATGCTGCTTGGTCCCTGTATCCAGCTAGACAAAACAGAAATCCAAAATGAACATTCTCAGTGCAAGGTTTTCTTTGGCGAAAGCAGCTGTTTAGGCAGTTTTTTGAAACTGAGGGTTACAATTTGGTGGGCAGTAGTACATAAGGCAGAAGCACCTGATGGATACCTGTCAACAGTTTTTTTTTTACATCTGTTGTTGATCATACCGAGGGACTTATTGCTACGGTTCCGGTAATGTAGCCACAGTGGAAACTATAATGTGAAATTGTCATGTCTAGTCAAGGAGGCCCTGGTTGTCCATGAATATTTGATGACAACAGCCCCATGAAGCAGGGCTGGTTATTTCAGGAGTGTGTCCCCCTACAAGGATCTGTGTTTGGTTTTCTTTGTCTTTGCTGCCTGGAAGCTAAGCATTCGTAAGATCTCCGGGCATTTGAAACAAAAAAAAAAGGGTGGGGGGTAATAATAATGGCCTAAGCTGTTAAAAAAAAAACACTGCTTCCATGTGAAATACTGGTTAGGTTTTAAGGGTTGTCACTTCTCATATTGGCTAGTGAGTGATCAAGAAGAGCAGACTTTGCAGTGGGAGCCCGCCAGATTCCGATTCCGGTTTGCTCTCGTTAGATGTGAGCCTAAGGAAAATTTGGGGTGTATGTAGTAGTTTGTGCTAATTAGAGTTAGCCATCAACACCTGGCCTAAATCTTTACTTTTTAACCTCAGGTCACTGTTTGCAGAGGAGACTAAGAGGGAATCAGAGTGTTTCCACTTGTTGCTGCAGGTGGGAAAGAGTCCACAGGAAGTCTTTGGAAAGTTAGAGTGTTTCACCTCGTTTGGGGCTAACAGGTTGCCATAGGATCAGGGGAAGGTTTTCCAGATTTTGACTCTGTTTCTAAGCACATTATGTACAGATCTACAGCATGGCTTAACGGAAGGAGCCCAGGCTTGGGAATCAGAGATCGTGGGTTCTAATCCCGGCACCACCACTTGTCTGGTGTGTGATGTTGGGCAAGCCACTTACCTTCTCTGTACCTCAGTTACTCTCACCTGTAAAAGGGGGATCGAGACTGTGAGCCCCAAGAGGGGCAACCTGATTACCTTGTATCTACCTCAGTGCTTAGTTTTTGACCTCAAAAATCTCCAGTGGCTACCAATCAATCTGCACATCAGGCAGAAACTCCTCACCCTGGGCTTCAAGGCTGTCCATCACCTCGCCCCCTCCTACCTCACCTCCCTTCTCTCCTTCTCCAGCCCACCCCGCACCCTCCGCTCCTCTGCCACTAATCTCCTCACCGTGCCTTGTTCTCACCTGTCCCGCCATCGACCCCCGGCCCACGTCATCCCCTGGGCCTGGAATGCCCTCCCTCTGCCCATCCGCCAAGCTAGCTCTCTTCCTCCCTTCAAGGCCCTACTGAGAGCTCACCTCCTCCAGGAGGCCTTCCCAGACTGAGCCCCTTCCTTCCTCTCCCCCTCGTCCCCCTCTCCATTCCCCTCATCTTACCTCCTTCCCTTCCCCACAGCACCTGTATATGTGTTTGTACAAATTTATTACTCTATTTATTTATTTATTTTACTTGTACATATCTATTCTATTTATTTTATTTTGTTAGTATGTTTGATTTTGTTCTCTGTCTCCCCCTTTTAGACTGTGAGCCCACTGTTGGGTAGGGACTCTTTCTATATGTTGCCAACTTGTACTTCCCAAGCGCTTAGTACAGTGCTCTGCACACAGTAAGTGCTCAATAAATACGATTGATTGATTGATTGATTGTGGTCTAGTGTGCAGGGAATGTGTCTGTAATAGTTATACTGTACTCTCCCAAGTGCTTAGTACAGTGCTCTGCATATAGTAAGTGCTCAATAAATTCAATTGACTGGTAGCGGATAGTGGATAGTGGATGCTCTCTTAGGCCTGGGAGTCAGAAGGACCTGGGTTCTAATCCTAGCTCCGCCACTTGTCTGTCTCTCTGACCACAGCCTTCTCACTTGCCTCCTCTCACACACTCCTCCTCCCTCTAAAACTGTACAATTCCCCCACAGAGACCTCCGCTCTCTTGACCCCATCCATCTGTCTGACCCCACTTAACCTCCCACTCTTTGTGACAAAATAGATGTTCTCAATTTCATCCTCTCAACTCAACTCAGTTGCTCCCATATCCCTTTGTTGCTCTCACACCACTAACCCACAGCCCTGGATCACCTCCACAGTTCACCTCCTTCACTCTTACACTTGAGCCGCACTGAATGCCAGTGGCGGAAATCTAAACACCAGGCCAACCTTGCCCACTTTAAGTTGGTCCTTTCTTACCTTAACTTTGCCCTCTCTTCTGTCCTTCTCTTCCCTTATTGACACCCATGCCCATCACCCTCGTCAGCTATTCCGGACATTTAACGCCCTCTCAGGCCCCCTGTTCCTCCCCCTCCCCTATCCCTCACCCATAATGATCTGGCCACATACTTCATTAGGAAAATTTGCACCATCAGGTGTAAGCTACCCCAAATCAACCTTCCCCCTCCTCCATCCCCACTCCTCTCGACCCCCTCTTTTACTTTCCCATCCTTCCCAGCAGTATCTTCAGGGGAGATCTCCTCCCTCCTCTCAAGTGCCACCGCCTCCACATGTGCTTCAGACCTCATTCCCTCCCACCTTATAAAAACTCTCGCCCCTTCCCTCCCTCCCTCCTTAGCTTCCATCTTCAACTTCTCACTCTTCAATGGCTTCTTCTCATCTGCCTTCAAATATGACCATGTCTCGCCCATCCTAAAAAAATCATCCCTTGACCCCACAGCTCCCTCCAGTTATTGCCCCATCTCCTTCCTACCCTTCCTTTCCAAACTCCTGGAGCGAGTTGTCTACACTTGCTGCCGTGAATTCCTGTCCTCCAACTCTCTCCTCCAGGACCCCTTCCAATCTGGCTTCTGCCCCCTCCACTCCACTGAAACCATACTCTCAAAGGCCGCCAATGACCTCCTTCTTGCCAAATCCAATGGCTCCTACTCAATTTTAATCCTCCTTGACTTCTCAGCTCCCTCACTCCAGGCTTGCCTCTCCTCCTGCCTTCAGGACATCTCTATTTGGATGTCTTCCTGCTCTTCCTCCCTTCAAGGCCCTACTCAGAGCTCATCTCCTCCAGGAGGCCTTCCCAGACTGAGCCCCTTCCTTCCTCTCCCCCTCGCTCCCCTCTTCATCCCCCCCATCTTACCTCCTTCCCTTCCCCACAGCACCTGTATATATGTATATATGTTTGTACATATTTATTACTCTATTTTGCTTGTACCTATCTATTCTATTTATTTTATTTTGTTAGTATGTTTGGTTTTGTTCTCTGTCTCCCCCTTCTAGACTGTGAGCCCCCTGTTGGGTAGGGACTGTCTCTATATGTTGCCAGCTTGTACTTCCCAAGCGCTTAGTACAGTGCTCTGCACACAGTAAGCGCTCAATAAATATGATTGATTGATTGACTGACCTAAAACTCAAAATGTCCAAGACTGAGCTCCTTATCTTCCCTCCCAAACCCTGTCCTCTCCCTGACTTTCCCGTCACTGTGGTCAACACTACCATCCTTCCCGGCTCACAAACCTGCAACCTTGATGTCACCCTTGACTCTGCTCTCTCATTCACCCCACACATTCAATCCGTCATCAAAACCTGCCGGTCTCACCTTCACAAAATCTCCAAGATCTGTCCTTTCCTCTCCATCCAAACGGTTGCAATGTTAGTACAGTTACTCATCCTATCCCAACTGGACTACTGCATCAGCATCCTTTCTGACCTCCCAACCTCCTGTCTCTCCCCACTTCACTCCACATTTCACTCTGCTGCCCAGATTATCTCTCTACAGAAATGTTCTGGGCATGACAACCCCTTCCTCAAAAATCTCTGGTGGTTGTCTGACAACCTCCGGGTCAAACAAACACTTCTCACTATTGGCTTCAAAGCTCTCCATCACCTTGCCCCTTCTTACTGTACCTCCCTTCTCTCCTTCAACATCCCAGCCTGCACACTCTGCTCCTCTGGTGCTAACCTTTTCACTGTGCCTCATTCTTGCTTGTCCTGTGGTCAACCCCTGTTCCACGTCCTACCTCTGGCCTGGAATGCCCTCCCTCCTCAAATCCTCCAAAAATCACACTTCCCCCCTTCAAAGCCTTAATGAAGGCTCACCTCCTCCAAGAGGCCTTCCCAGAGTAATCCCTCCTTTACCTCAGCTCCCCCCCTGCATCACCCCAACTCTCTTCCTTTGCTCTACCCCCCTCCCAGTACCGCAGCACTTGTATGTATATGTACATATCTTTAATTCTATTTATTTATATTAATGTCTGTTTACTTGTTTTGATGAGTATATATCTATAACTCTATTTAAATTGATGCTATTGATGCCTGTTTACTTGTTTTGATGTCTGTCTCCCCCCCTTCTAGACTGTAAGCCCGTTGTGGGCAGGGATTGTCTCTATTGATGAATTGTACTTTCCAAGCACTTAGTACACTGCTCTGCAAACAGTAAGTGCTCAATAAATATGATAGAATGAATAAATGAATGTTGTGTGATCTTGGGCAAGTCACTTAACTTCTCTGTGTCTCAGTTACCTCATAGGTAAAATGGGGACTAAAACTGTGGGCCTCATGTGGGGCAGGGGTTGTGTTCAACCTGATTTGCTTATTTCTACCCCAATGCTTAGTACAGTACCTGGTATATGGTTAGCGCTTAATAAATACCATAAAAAAAGGAATTTGTCGCTTCTGGTTTGTACTTCAAAGAACTTAGTAGAATTCACTGAATCACTGGTGTTGAATTAAGAATATAGAATTACATGGGAGATGACTGTGGGCAGGGAATGTGTCTATTTATTGTTATATTGTACTCTCCCAAATGCTTAGTGCAGTGATCTGCACACAGTAAGCGCTCGATAAATATGATTGACTGAATGACTGACTGGTCATGTTTTCTCAGTGGTTTGGCCCCCAGAGTAACTTCAGGAAAACGACAATGCTTATTCTGTTTTTTTATGGTATTGGTTAAGTGTTTACAATGTGTTGAGCATTGATTTAAGCCCTGGGGTAGATACAAATTTGGAAACAGTCCCTGTTCCATATGGGGTTCACAGTCTAAGTAGGAGGGCTATATGCTGCTTCTTTGAACATTTTTTTCCATCCTCCTTGATTCTCCTTCCTGCTTGGGTTGTCCTTGACAGGAGTTCAGCTCTTGCTCTCCCACCCACAAGTGGCATTAGCCTTGTCCATCTGGCTGCAGAGGAGAGATGCAGAGGGCCTCCTGGAGGAGGTGAGCTTTCAATAGGGCTTTGAATGGGGGGGATTGTGCTAGTTTGGTGGATGTAAGGAGGGATGGCATTCCAGGCCAGAGGTAGGACATGGGCCAGAGGTCTCTCCAGGTACACCTTTCTCTTTTTTTTTAATGGTATTTGTTAAGCACTTACTATGTACCAGGCACTGTACTAAGCACTGGGGCAGATACAAACTAATCAGATTGGCCACAGTCTATGTTCCAGGTGGGGCTCACAGTCTTAATCCCCACTTTACAGATGAGGGAACTGAGGCACAGAGAAGTTAAGCGACTTGGCCAAAGTCACACAGCTGATAGGTGGCGGAACCGAGATTAGAACCCAGGTCCTCCTGAAGATTCCCAGGTCGGTGTTCTATCCACTAGGCCATGTTGCTTTACTCTTTCCTAATCCCTGACTCTCATCCTCTCTTTTTCTCATTCTCTCCCATTCCATCTCTGAGTACTTGAGGTAAGCAGCAGTAATTCAGTGTTGGGGGCAAGGAGATGTTTTTGCCAGCTTGTTGGTGGCCATGAACAGGTCTGGACCCAAGAAAAGGGCCCTGGTTCACCCCTGACTTTCCAACCAGTCACCTTCTAGGGAGGATACTATTCCTATGAGAAGCAGCATGGCTCATTGGAAAGAGCCCGGGCTTTGGAGTCAGAGTTCATGGGTTCAAATCCCGGCTCCGCCAATTGTCAGCTGTGTGACTTTGGGCAAGTCACTTAATCAATAAATCAATCAATCGTATTTATTGAGCACTTACTGTGTACAGAGCACTGTACTAAGCACTTGGGAAGTACAAGTTGGCAACATATAGAGACGGTCCCTACCCAACAGTGGGCTCACAGTCTAAAAGGGGGAGACAGAGAACAAAACCGAACATACTAACAAAATAAAATAAATAGAATAGATATGTACAAGTAAAATAAATAAATAAATAGAGTAATAAATATGTACAAACATATATACATATATACAGGTACTGTGGGGAAGGGAAGGAGGTAAGACGAGGGGGATGGAGAGGGGACGAGGGGGACTTCTCTGTGCCTCAGTTACCTCATCTGTAAAATGGGGGTTAAGACTGTGAGCCCCATGTGGGACAACCTGATCATCTTGTAACCTCCCCAGCACTTAGAACAGTGCTTTGCACATAGTAAGCACTTAATAAATGCCATTATTATTATTATTATTATCTTAGGGTATTTGTAAGATGCACAGACAAGTTACAAGTGGAAAGCTGCAATTTTGTTTTATTTCAAGATCTGTGCTTTAGCAATGTGAAAACATCTTGAGGTAATTAATTTTTATATATTTTTATATTATGTAGCACCTTAGCACTAAAGAGGATTGTTTTGAGCCTGGATATTTCTGTATATCCTGCAAACAGCACAAATCATTACAATCTGTGGCAATGGCTTGAAAAGTGAATTATTCCCAAATAGGTCTCATTAAGACAACAAAATCAGTTTATGTCCCAAGAGTTTCTCTCTGCGTACCATCTTACTGAGATCCCATCTGTTTTGGAGTGTTGGTGTAACTGTTAAAAATGGTCTTTTCCCTTAATAAATAGCAGTCAGCCAATTAAGGACCGACATGTTAGAACAATTCATTTTTGTAAAGTTCACGTGTCAGCGTGATGAAGTTTGACTGGGAAAAATGTTAAAGGAAACTCTAGCTGTTAAAACCCATGTTACTTTGAACGATCAGTGTCTCTAAAAAAGAGGCATAAATACCTCATAAACTGCTGTTGGAAAATGTTTGTAAATGCTCATTCCCTGTGACTTGTCTGCCCACTCAATGTAATCAGTCCAATGCCAAAATGGCAATTTGTACCCTCAGTTTAGCTAGCAATCATTGATATTGATTAAGCATTTACTATGTGCCAAGCACTGTTTTAAATGCTTGGTAGGGTTCAATAGAATTAGTAGACATAATCCCTGCCCTCAATGGGTTTATAATCTGGTGGAGGAGACAGGCACTAAAATAAATTATAGGTCAGGGGAAGCAATGTATTATAAATATATTCAAGAAGCAGCATGGTCTAGTGGATAGAGCACAGGCCTGGGAGTTAGAAGGACCTGTGTTCTAATCCCACCCCCTCTATTTGTCTGCTGTGTGACCTTGGGCAAGTCATTTCACTTCTCTGTGCCTCAGTTACCTCATCTCTATAATGGGAATTAAGACTGTGAGCCCCATGTGAGACAGGGACTGTGCCCAACGTGATTTGTTTAGTAGTAATAATAATAATAATAATAATAATAATAATAATAATAATAATAATAATGGTATTTGCTAAGCGCTTAACTATGTGCCAGGCACTGTACTAAGCGCTTGATACAAGCAAATCGGGTTGGACACATTCCCTGTCCCATGTGAGGCCCCCAGTTTCAATCCCCATTTTACAGATGAGGTAACTGAGGCCCAGAGAAGTGAAGTGACTTGCTCAAGGTTACACAGCAAAAAAGTGGCTCAGCCAGGATTAGAACCCATGACCTTCTGACTCCCAGGCCAAACGTCTATCCACTATGCCATGCTGCTTAGTACATCGTCTAGCACATAGAAAGTGCTTAACAAATACCACAATTATTATTATTATTATTATTATTATTATTATTTTATTAAAGATACATAGTTTTGGGCTACGGGTGAGGACTCAGCTGTGTAGGTGACACAGAAGTGTGGAAGCATCAGAAGAGGGGTGAACAGCAAGGGGAGATGAGAACTTAGTAAAATGAGGCTTCCTGGAGGAGGTGTGATTTTGAAGGGCTTTGAAGATGGGGAGAGTAGTGATGGGTAGGGACCATCTCTATATGTTGCCAACTTGTACTTCCCAAGCGCTTAGTACAGTGCTCTGCACACAGTAAGCACTCAATAAATACGATTGATTGATTGATCTTTCAGATATGAAGGGGGAGAGAATTTCAGACAGGAGGGAGGCTGTGAGCAAGACTGTGGCAGTGAAAGACCAGAAAGGGTTTGTTCATTCATTCGTTCATTCATTCAATCATTTATTGAGCGCTGACTGTACTAAGTGCTTGGGAGAGTGCAATATAATACACAGACACATTCCCTGTTGGAATTAAAGGAGCCGGGCATGAGGGCTAGATTTTAGTAATAGAAGAGCAGGGAGAGAACTGAATACCTAAAGCTGACAGTCAGTCAGGCGATTCTGCTCGATGAGGTCGTTGGACAACTGTTGGAGGTTTTTGAGGAGTGGGAAGGATGCCATTTTAGTAAATTGATGTGGGGAGTGGGGTGAGGTATTGATTGAAGGCAGGGAGGTTGGAAAGGAGGGTGATGCAGTAATTGAGATGGGCTATGACAAGTGCTTGGATCAGCGTGAAGGTGATTTGGATAGACAGGAAAGACAGAATTCAGGAGATGGTGTGAAGGAAGAACTGACGGGATTTGATAACTGATTGGATATGTGAGTCGAAAGAGATGGGGGGAGAGTCCAAGGTTAATGCCAAGTTTTGGACTTGAGAGATGAGAGCATAGTGGTGTTAAGCAGTGGTTTGGACTGGTCATTGCTCTCCGCCATCTTTTCCCTTAAATGCTGAATATTTTTAAGCAACAAGATCTACTTTCCATTTGTTAGCGTCTTGTTTCTTGATGTTGGACCCACGTGACCACAATCCAGCTAGATCAGTTCCCAAATAGTGGGAAACAGTGTGGCCTAACAGAAAGAGAACATGCCTGGGTGTCAGAAGACCTGGGTTCTAGTCTGGGCTCTGCCACTTGTATGCTGTGTGACCTTGGGAAAGTCATCTTACTTCTCTATGCCTCAGTTCCCTCATCAACAAAGTGGAGATTTGATACCTGTTCTTATTTCTACTTAGAATGTGAGCCCCATGTGGGACCCGATGGTGCTGTGTCTTCCCCAGAGCTTAGTACAATGCTTGACACATAATTAATTAATTAATAATGGTACTTGTTAAGCACTTACTATGTGCCATGCACTGTTCTAAGCAATGGGGTAAATAATAATAATAATGATGATGATGGCATTTATTAAGCGCTTACTATGTGCAGAACACTGTTCTAAGCGCTGGGGAGGTTACAAGGCGATCAGGTTGTCCCTCACGGGACTCACAGTCTTAATCCCCATTTTACAGATGAGGGAACTGAGGCACAGAGAAGTTAAGTGACTTGCCCAAAGTCACACATAGTAAGTGCTTAACAAGTACAATGATTATAATTATTCGATTCAGTTCGCTCTGAATGTAACTTCTCACAGCAGTTAATTCAGTGCAACTCTTATTCTTTTAAGCTTCTCCCATACATGGGCCTGGTTATTACAAGACACAGGGCTTTGCTATGGGAAAGTTGGGTGGCCCCTGATGGCACTTAGAGAATTACAGGGATTGAAAGCCACGGGATATCACGTGACATGCCAAGCGTGCAGTGTGACGGAATGACGTTCTACTTGCCATCCCACAGAAGTGTGCCAAGTTTGCTCAGGAAGATGCCTGATCCCATCACTTTGTTCCAGGGTCGTGTCTTCCATTCTCAGGTTCCAGCGAAAAAGGGCACTGCTTCTAAACAGCAAAGGAGGAAGGATTAGAGCTGAATCAATCAATCAATAATATTTATTGAGCGCTTACTGTGTGCCCAGCACTGTACTAAGCACTCAGGAGGGTACATTATAACAATATAACGTTCCCTGCCCACGACGAGCTTAGAGCCTAAAGCGACTCTTCCACTCGTCAGCTGTGTGACTTTGGGCAAGTCACTTCACTTCTCTGTGCCACAGTTACCTCATTTGTAAAATGGGGACTAAGACTGTGAGTCCCACATGGGACAACCTGATAACCTTGTAGCTACCCCAGCACTTAGAACAGTGCTTGGCATATAGTAAATGCTTAACAAATGCCATCATTATTATTATTATTAAGCAGTGTGTAAGAAGCAGTGTGGCTTAATCATCATCATCATCATCATCAGTTGTATTTATTGAGCGCTTACTATGTGCAGAGCACTGTACTAAGCGCTTGGGAAGTACAAATTGGCAACATATAGAGACAGTCCCTACCCAACAGTGGGCTCACAGTCTAAAGGGGGGAGACAGAGAACAAAACCAAACATACTAACAAAAGAAAATAAATAGAATAGATATGCCCAAGTAAAATAAATAAATAGAGTAATAAATATGTACAAACATATATACATATATACAGGTGCTGTGGGGAAGGGAAGGAGGTAAGATGGGGGGATGGAGATGGGGACGAGGAGGGGAGGAAGGAAGGGGCTCAGTCTGGGAAGGTCTCCTGGAGGAGGTGAGCTCATAGGCCTGGGAATCAGAAGGATCTGGGTTCTAATCTCATTTCTGCCACTTATTGGCTGCGTGACCCTGGGCAAGTCACTTTGCTTTTCTGTGCCTCAGTTTCCTCATCTGTAAAATGGAGATTAATGCTGTCAGCCCCGTGTGGGCCATGGACTGTGTCCAACCTGATTAGCTTGTATCTCCCCCAGCATTTAGAATAGTGCGTGGCACGTAATAACTCAACAAGTACTCAACAAGTACTATTACTCCTACAGATATCACCAGCGGGGGAAACAGAACAAACCCCAAAATAGCAGATATAAAGGTCCCCAGTGCAAAATCTGTGCTCAAGAGGGAAAAGTACTGTCTTGTTTCATGCTATCGAGTCGTCTCCGACCTGCAGTGGTGCCGTGGAAACATCTCTTCCAGAATGCCCCACCTCCATCCGCAATCATTCTGGTACTGTATCCATAGACTTTTCTCGGTAAAACTACAGAAGTGGTTAACCATTGCTTCCTTTTATGCAGTAATCTTGAATCTCTGCCCTTGACTCTTTCCCAGGCCATTGCTGCCCAGCACAGGTGAGTTTTTACTTGCAATAGATTACCTTCCACTGGATAGCCACTGCCCAAGCTTGGAATAGAATTGATATGCCTCTGCTTGACTCTCCCTCCCAGAGTCGAGACTGATAGAGTACTGGAAACTCTCCAGGTGTGACCCTGAGAGGGGAGAGGGAAAAGACCAATTTAAAAAACTGACTGTCTGCTATCATCAGTCATATTTATTGAGCGCTTACTATGTGCAGAGCTATGGGTCTGCTATGAAACAAGATGACTGGCTGTCCTATTTGCATCCTAGATACTTCTGTTGCTCTCTGTTGTATTTTGTGGCTAATATGATCTGCAAACACGCAGATGGTAGAGAATTCAATTTGATTGCAAGCTCCCATTCTGGTGCTTCAGGCCCCTCTGCCGTATCGGATTCCATTTCTCCCCACACCTGCTTGACCTGTTCCTCCCCTTTCTGCTATAGTCGCTGGTTACTCATTCATTCAATTACATTTATTGAGTGCTTACTGTGTGCAGAACACTGTGCTAAGTGCTTGGGAGAGCGCAATATAACAATAAGCAGAAATATTTCCTGCCCACAGTGAGCTCACGGTCTAGAGGGTCCTGCCTCAGTGTCAGGGAGACGGGAGCTTAGCAACCGTGGGACTCTGACAGTTCTGATTCAGTTCTTTTAGACTGTGAGCCCACTGTTGGGTAGGGACTGTCTCTATATGTTGCCAACTTGTACTTCCCAAGCGCTTAGTACAGTGCTCTGCACACAGTAAGCGCTCAATAAATACGATTGATTAATTGATTGATTCTGACGTTCACAGGTTTGTAACCTACAGTGTGTCTGAGAATATAACATGGCTATAGGTGGGAGTCACTGTTTGCTATTAAACACCCAAGAGCTTGGTAGAGAAGCAGCATGGCGTAGTGGTTAGACCACAGACCTGGGAGTCAGAAGGTCATGAGTTCTAATCCTGACTCTGCCACTTGTCTGCTGGGCAACCTTGGGCAAGTCACTTCACTTCTCTGGGACTCAGTTCCCTCATCTGTAAAATGGGGATTAAGGCTGTGAGCCCCATCTGGTACATGGACTGGTCCAATCCGATTAGTTTTTATCTACCCAAGAGCTTAGTACAGTGCCTGACACAGTAAGTGCTTAACAAATACCGTGATGATGATGATGATGATTAATTTTATTACAGTGCTCTGCACACAGTAAGCACTCTATAAATACGATTGAATGAATGAATGAATATAAATACCACTGATTGATTTTCAAGACAGCATTTGTTCAAGGTGCTATTGTAGGTGATTTCCTTACAATGCTTATGTCAATTTACTGGGAAGCCACTGGGTAAATACAAACAAAATGTCTACCACAATGCTCTAGCTCAATTAAAAGTTTCCCCTGTAAACAAAATGAGCAGTTGAAAATACCCAATTTACTTCAGCTGAGGCAAAGACTTTTGTTTAGAATAACAACTGATCACTCCAGGAAAGTCAGAACATTTAACTACGTTATTGCTGTTACAATAATGGTTTAGTGGGGGAAGCTAAGACACATATGATATCAATTAAATTATTAGAAGTGATCTACGCTTTGCTTTTTCCTGAGGCAAAAATGTCAGTTTTTAATTCAAGTCTACACAAACTTGATTAATTACTATTGTCTTTAGATTTCCTAGGCCTCTTTTGGAAAAAAAAATGCTTGAATCTAAGAAACCCCACCAACTCTTTGACTTGCAAAGGTCAGCATACTAGAGGATTGAGCTGCAAAAGTGGTAAATAAAACCAGAAGACCAGTTGCTGAAAGTTCTGGGAAATCTGGAGATTTATTATCATGAATAGGTTTAAAAGTTCTTTCCTTGCATTCCTTCAGAACTCCGTGTTGAAATTCTCAGTGCAGCAGAAATTGAATGCATGCACACAGACAAAACCATTTCCTCCACTACCATATCATGCTTTCTCTATCCAATAGATTGTACATCACTGAAAGAACAGTCTCTAATTTTCCCATCATGTTACAGACAAAGCACATACTGAAAACACACATTTGGGCAGAACTGAGGGGATTATTGTTGTGTTTTATGTCAATGGGCTATGGGACTGGGAGTCAGAAGGTCATGAGTTCTAATCCCAGCTCTGCCACTTGTCTGCAGTGTGACTTTAGGCAAGTCATTTCACTTCTCGGTGCCTCAGTTTCCTCCTCTGTAAAATGGAGGTCGAGACTGTGACCCCCATGTGGGGCAAGGACTGTGTCCAACCTGATTTGCTTGTATCCATCCCAGTGTTTAGTACAGTGCCTGGCACATAGTAAGCGCTTAACAAATACCATCATCATTAATATTATTATTATCATTATGTACTAAGTGGGGAGGGGCTGTTTGATTCTTTTTTCCACACTAGTGGAGGTCCAGTATCACCCAGTCTATCAATCAATCAACCAATCATATTTATTGAGTATTTACTGGGTGCAGAGCACTGTACTAAGTGCTCAGGAGAATAGAGTATAACAATATAACAGATGCATTCCCTGCCCACAGTGATTTTATAGTTCTTGTGGCTATGCTCAAGGTTGCAACCAAGAATCAGGGACCTTTTGTCAGTATACAATTCTCATTCCCTGCAAAACCCTTTTACATCAACCCACTAAAAAAGCTTCAGGAGCCCTGAATCATTCAGGCAGGAGCTCCTCATGCTTGTGGGCTGGGGGATACGTTCCCTACCCACAAGGAGCTTATACCATTGATTGATTGAAGTTGGCTGTGTGCCATATTTAATATCACAAGGCAGGAAAAGATGCCAAACAACAAACACATCTCCAAAGAGCTCACCCCTGACTAAGTCTTCCTTTTCCACTCCCTTCTGCATCACCCTTACATTAGGATTTTCTCCCTTTATTCACCCCTCTTTCAGCCCCATAGCATCCATAATTTAATTTATATTAATGTCTGTCTCCCCCTCCCTTCATTCATTCAATAGTATTCATTGAGCACTTACTGTGGGCAGAGCACAGTACTAAATGCTTGGAAAGTACAATTCAGCAACAAATAGAGACAAACCCTGACAATAATGGGCTCACAGTCTAGAAGGGGGGAGACAGACATCAAAATGAGTAAACAGGCACCAAAGCATCAATATAAATAAATAGAATTGAGGATATGTACACATAATCTTTTAGACTGTGAGCCCACTGCTGGGTAGGGACTGTCTCTATATGTTGCCAACTTGTACTTCCCAAGCGCTTAGTACAGTGCTCTGCACACAGTAAGCGCTCAATAAATACGATTGATGATGATGATGATAATTAATATAAATAAATAGAATTATAAATATGTACATATATACAGAAGTGATGTTAGGCAGGGAGGGGCTAGAGCTGTAGACTGTGCACTGAAGCTGTAGACTGTAAGCTCATTGTGGGCAGGGAACATATCTACCAACTCTATTGTATTGTGCTCTTCCAAGCGCTTAGCGCAGTGCTGTGCACAGAGAAAGTGCTCAATTAATATGATCACTTGATCGATTGAAGTTCTGAAATACAGTTAGCCCAACTGCACTGAAGCAACTCTTGGAATAGTACATTTTTACTAGGGGAGGGTATGTGAGAAGAATGGATAAGAGCAGTTTACCAAAGCAGCAGTCTGATGGTGAGCTGAAAGAGGGAAGCCATAAGCAGGGACAGCAGAAGAAACACTTGAAAAGAAACAATGAAGCAAAGCTTCAACTCATGCAGCCTAGTTATGGACCATTGGGAGACAGTACCTGAAGGCAAGTCAACCTGATGCATAGTAATCAGAAACTCAGGAAGTCTGGGACACAAAGAGGAAAAGAGTCACTGAGGGCGAAACATTCGATAGTGCAGCTAGGATCAGTCTTTCCATGCATATGGTATGGATGGCATTGTCAGTCACGAATTGATTTTGCCAGGAATACTGTCAAATGCTCACTGATAAAATCTCATTATCAGTAGCCTAATTTATCATCATCATCAATCGTATTTATTGAGCGCTTACTATGTGCAGAGCACTGTACTAAGCGCTTGGGAAGTACAAATTGGCAACATATAGAGACAGTCCCTACCCAACAGTGGGCTCACAGCCTAAAAGGGGGAGAGAGAGGACAAAACCAAGCATACGAACAAAATAAAATAAATAGAATAGATATGTACAAGTAAAATAAATGAATAAATAAATAGAGTAATAAATATGTACAAACATATATACATATATATGAACCTGAAGGCAGCTATGGTGAATAAGTTACTTTGGCTGTGGAATGGAGGTCACTGTCTCCTACATAAAATGAAGGGTGAAAAACTCTGGAACCGTACTGTAGCAATTTAACGCAGTGATATTTAAATCCTCTGATAATTTCAGGATGAAAATGAATTAACCGTGTTGAAGGGATAATGGAGGGTCTGGGGGAGATACTAAATAGGCTTCAATTCAAGACTTTGAAAGCATCACAGAAAAGTCCTTTTGGTGAACAGTAGGTCACAGGATTAGAATAGCATTCAGAATATTCACCTGTAAAGATGCTGGGTAGATTCTCTTTTCTGAAGACAGCTGAAATGTTTTCAGGGAAGAAAATTCTGTCTTTATTGTTCACACAAGATCCCTACTTAGAGAAGCAGCATGGCTCAGTGGAAAGAGCCCGGGCTTGGGAGTCAGAGGTCATGGGTTCGAATACCGGCTTCACCACTTCTCAGCTGTGTGACCGTGGGCAAGCCACTTAACTTCTTTGTGCCTCAGTTACCTCATCTGTAAAATGGGGATTAAGACTGTGAGCCCCAAGTGGGTCAACCTGATCACCATGTATCCCCCAGTTCTGAGAACAGTGCTTCGCACATAGTAAGTGCTTAACAAATATCATTATTATTATTATTTATTATTACTGTGAAGCACATAAAATAAAGTGAAGTCAGAAAGAAACAAGAATGCGTGCATATTCCTTAAAACTCTTGATTAGAGTTCTAAAGTTTAGATTGAGAAGCAGTGTGGTCTTGTGGATAGAGCACAGAGTCTGGGAGTCAAAAGGACCCGGGTTCTAATCCTTGTTCTTTCACTTTTCTGCCGAGTGACCCTGGGCAAGTCACTTAACTTCTCTGTGCCTCAGTTCTTTCATGAATAAAATGGGAAAATACTGTGAGCCCCGTATGGGTTATGGACTGTGTCCAGCCTGGTCACCTATTATCTACCAGGCACTTAGTACAGTGCCTAGCACATAGTAAGCACTTAACAAATGCTATTAAAAAAATAGAAGTACTTTCACTGGATGATTCTTAAACTAATTTGTGATGGAGTCTCCCAAAAGACTCTTCAGTCTTGAGACTTCAGAGCTGAGAACCTGGGCAAAATAATTCCATCATTATTTATTTATTTTATGTAAGAAAAGGATCTTCATGTAGGAAATAGTCTTTTCTACTTTCATCAAGCTTGACAGCAAACTAATGGGACAGATCCATCGGATTTAAGAGGTTCAGCTGATATTTGTGATTAACTAACACTGCCACTTACTGCCGTGGAACCTTAGGCAAGTCACAACTTCTCTGTGCCTCTGTTCCCTCATCTGTAAAATGGGGATTCAATATCTGTTCTCCCTCCTCCTTAGATTGTGAGCTCATGTGGAACCTGATTATCTTGCATCTGTTCCAGCACTTAGTACAGTGCTTGGCATATAGTAAGTGCTTATCAAATACCAGAGTTATCATTAACTATAATAAGTAGAAATTAAAACACAGACCAAATCTTTCCTGTCTTAGATTTAGCAGCTTGAAAACTGTTATTTTATTTGGAGGAGAGGATTATGTTGGGATGAAGGGAGAGGGAAGTTCAGGCTCAAGAGGATTGCTTTTAAACTATTTTTTCATTCTTGGGAAGAGGTGGATCATCTAATTACATCCCCTCTATAGTGCATTTTTGCCTCTTTTACTTTCCGGGGATTCACAAGTAGTAATTTTGGAGTTAGAAAGAAAATGAGTTTAGGCCACGGTCAAGGATATTTTGGCTGTGTCTTTCCAATGATACTCACTCATTACTGATCTACCAATTGTAGGTACTCAACTGGAGAAACGTCTTACAAAATCAGTGAATCTGCATAATAATTCATCAATATCTGTTCCATTCTTTTCACATTTGATTGAGAGATACCAAGGCCTTTTGGCTGACCAAATTACCTGTGGAAAATGTAATCTCCTTGTTTTGAGTGACAGCCGTGACTGCTCAACATCTGGGTTGACTATCCTATTTTTCGTTTAATATGTGTCATATAATAAGTTGAGGAAAATTACAACTTTGCTCTGTTTGATAAGACGGAAATGACCCAAAAGAATATTGTGATGATATAATGAATTTGCAAGGTGTGCTTTTGTTGAAAGCTTGTTGGAATATTTCACAGTTTGAATAAAAGTGTTTCACTTTGAAGGTGAAGAAGACAAACCAGAGGTTGTCTTTATAACCCTCTTCTGGAAATTGTAATAATAATAATGATAATGATGGTTTTCATTAAGTGCTTACTATGTGTCAAGCACTGTTCTAAGTGCTGAAGTAAATACAAGGGAATCGGGTTGTCCCACGTGGGGCTCACAGTCTTCATCCCCATTTGACAGATGAGGTAACTGAGGCACAGAGAAGTTAAGTGACTTGCCCAGAGTTGTAGAGCTGACAAGTGACAGAGCTGGGATTAGAACCCACAACCTCTGACTCCCAAGCTTGTGCTCTTTCCACTAAACCATGCTTTCTCACGTGACTTTCTGGCATGCCCATCCTCTCCAGCCCTGGCTACACAGGCTGCTCTCTCACCAGTCTACCCAGTTGTCTGTAGCTGCCCCAGTTTCTGGGATCACTCTATATTCCATCCCTTCTGTGTCCCAGTTAGGTTCCATCATGGCCTAATGGAAAAAGTGTGGGAGTGAGAGTAGAGAGACTTGTGTTCCCATCTCTGGTCTGCCATTAGCCCGTTGTAATAATAATAATAATAAAAATAATGGCATTTGTTAATCACTTACTATGTTCCAGGCACTGTACCAAGCACTGGGGTGGATACAAACAAATCGGGTTGGACACAGTCCCTGTCCCACATGGGGCTCACAGTCTCGATCCCCATTTTACAGATGAGGTAACGGAGTCACAGAGAAGTGAAGTGACTTGCCCAAGGTCATGCAGCAGACAAGTGCCGGAGCTGGGATTAGAATGCATTACCTTCTGATTCCCAGGCCTGTGCTCTGTCCACTAAGCGATGCTGCTTCTCATGATCCATCAGTCACTCAGTAGCATTTATTGAACACCTACTGTGTGCAGAACACCATATACTAAGCAGCTGAGAGAGTACAATAGAATCATGATTCCTGGCCTCAGGGATATTAAAGTCTAATGGGGGAGACACACTGACATATTTTACAGAGACAAGGAAGAAGGAAAAGGGAATATCTCTATGAATTAGTCCTTCAGTAATAAGGAATGAATGGTATTTACAAAAGTGCTATGGGAGTGCTATAGTGCAAAAGTAATATAGTGCAAAAGTGCTATACGACTCCTTGAACGAGTCGTCTACACGGGCTGCCTCGAATTCCTCAACACCAACTCTCTCCTCGACCCCCTCCAGTTTGGCTTCCGTCCCCTACATTCCACGGAAACTGCCCTCTGAAAGGTCACCAATGACCTCCTGCTTGCCAAATCCATACTCTATCCTAATCCTCCTTGACCTCTCAGCTGCCTTTGACACTGTGGACCACCCCCTTCTCCTCAACACACTATCCAACCTTGGCTTCACAGACTCCGTCCTCTCCTGGTTCTCCTCTTACCTCTCCGGTCGTTCTTTCTCAGTCTCTTTTGCAGGCTCCTCCTCCCCCTCCCCCTCCCATCCCCTTACTGGAGGGGTTCCTCAAGGTTCAGTTCTTGGTCCCCTTCTGTTCTCGATCTACACTCACTCCCTCAGTGACCTCATTCGCTCCCACAGCTTCAACTATCATCTCTACGCTGATGACACCCAGATCTACATCTCTGCCCCTGCTCTCTCCCCCTCCCTCCAGGCTCGCATCTCCTCCTGCCTTCAGGACATCTCCATCTGGATGTCTGCCCGCCACCTAAAACTCAACATGTCCAAGACTGAACTCCTTGTCTTCCCTCCCAAACCCTGCCCTCTCCCTGACTTTCCTATCACTGTTGACCGCACTACCATCCTTCCCGTCTCACAGGCCCGCAACCTTGGTGTCATCCTCGACTCCGCTCTCTCGTTCACCCCTCACATCCAAGCCGTCACCAAAACCTGCCAGTCTCAGCTCCGCAACATTGCCAAGATCTGCCCTTTCCTCTCCATCCAAACCGCTACCCTGCTCGTTCAAGCTCTCATCCTATCCCGTCTGGACTACTGTATCAGCCTCCTCTCTGATCTCCCATCCTCGTGTCTCTTCCCACTTCAATCCATACTTCACGCTGCTGCCCGGATTGTCTTTGTCCAGAAATGCTCTGGGCATGTTACTCCCCTCCTCAAAAATCTCCAGTGGCTACCAATCAATCTGTGCATCAGGCAGAAACTCCTCACCCTGGGCTTCAAGGCTGTCCATCACCTCACCCCCTCCTACCTCACCTCCCTTCTCTCCTTCTCCAGCCCAGCCCGCACCCTCCGCTCCTCTGCCGCTAATCTCCTCACCGTGCCTCGTTCTCGCCTGTCATCATCATCATCATCAATCGTATTTACTGAGCGCTTACTGTGTGCAGAACACTGTACTAAGCGCTTGGGAAGTACAAGTTGGCAACATATAGAGACAGTCCCTACCCAACAGTGGGCTCACAGTCTAAAACATCGACTCCCGGCCCACGTCATCCCCCGGGCCTGGAATGCCCTCCCTCTGCCCATCCGCCAAGCTAGCTCTCTTCCTCCCTTCAAGGCCCTACTGAGAGCTCACCTCCTCCAGGAGGCCTTCCCATACTAAGCCCCTTCCTTCCTCTCCCCCTCGTCCCCCTCTCCATCCCCCCCATCTTACCTCCTTCCCTTCCCCACAGCACCTGTATATATGTATATATGTTTGTACATATTTATTACTCTTTATTTATTTATCTTACTTGTACATATCTATTCTATTTATTTTATTTTGTTAGTATGTTTGGTTTTGTTCTCTGTCTCCCCCTTCTAGACTATGAGCCCGCTGTTGGGTAGGGACTGTCTCTATGTGTTGCCGACTTGTACTTCCCAAGCATTTAGTACAGTGTTCTGCACACAGTAAGCTCTCAATAAATATGATTGATTGATTGATTGATTGACAGCCTATAAGAACCCAGGATTGGCTAGCTTGCCCTTAGCCGACTAAGCACTGCTCTCTAGACTGTATGTTCATACTGGGCAAGGAATGTATCTATCAAGGAGACTGGCTTAGTGGATAGGGCATGGGCCTGGGAGGAAGAAGGACCTGGGTTCTGATCCTGGCTCTGTCACGTGTCTTCAGTGTGACCTTAGGCAAGTCACTTCTCTGTGTCTGTTACCTCATCTGTAAAATGGGGATGAGAGTGTGAGCCCCCTGTGGGATAGGGAGTGTGTCCAACCTGATTTAACTTATATCTACCCAGTGCTTAGTAAATGCTTCACATGTACCATTATTATTATTATTATTATTATTATTATTAATAATAATAATAATAATAAGCAATAAATGAATACATTGATTGATTGATAAATCCTTCCTAGCCATTCCACATACACATGGTTGCAGTCAGGTTTCTCTGTTTGGTCCAACGCAGGGAGTGGTGGAGGTCAACGTAGGGTTACCAGGAGACCCTGCTTAAGAACAAAAAGCTGCTAATGGTCTGTATTTGCAAAAAAGAGCATGAAATCCATATAACCGCAACTTCTCGGTCGCGATCCCCAATCAGCGCTAGGTCGGTGGAGTAAGCCGTGATTCTGAAATCATAAATTCCTGCTTTGCTGCCAGAGTTAATACAAAGTGACCGCCAATGTGCAGCTTACAGAATATGAATGTAAAAAGCCATCCACCATAATGATATCCCTCCCCTGCAGCCCATAAGTGAAGCGACAAGGAAAGTAAAACAAAAAAGCATGCACAGTAATCCTTGGCCCTTCGCTACTTCATGAAAGGATCATTATTTTAGGCTAAGAGCCTAAAAGGCTAAGAGCAGGCCAAACCAAATTAGAGCAGTATCAACAATTTGTCATGCCTCTGTAATTCTCTTAACAGCACAGGCAACTGAACTACTTGCTGTGCAGATGTTTGCCATCAGACTCTTTAGAGCTGCACTCTGGTTTTTTCCTGTATCAACCCCTTTATTCCCCCTCTGGTTTCCCAGACGTGAGGTGTGATTCTTCCTGTTTGAAATGGAGCATGAGCTGGGAAAACAGCAGTTATGATTTTGTTAATTTGGGAAGACTATTTAGAGTCGAATGTCATTAAAAGGGTCATTTGCTGCACTCAAAGAAGCGTTTCCTCCCTAGGCATCAGAACTCAGCCATTCTCCAGGGCCAGGTTTCTTAGCCATTAACTGCTAGGGGAAAGGGCAATTGATCATTCAATCTGTATTTATTGAGCACTCACTGCATGTGGAGCACTGTACTAAGAACTTGGGTGAGTACAGTATAGCAGAGTTGGTAGATGGGTTTCTTGCCTGCAAGGAACTTATGGTCTAGAGGACAGCGCTAAGAGTCAGAAAACTCACATTCTAGTCCCACGTCTGCGACCTTGGGCAACTCATCCTCTGGCTCTCGGGTTATCATCCATAAAATCCCCCTTTAGACTGTAAATCCCCTCTAGCCCGTAAGCTTACTGTGGGCAGGGAAAGTGTCTGTTTATTGTTATACTGTACTCTCCCAAGTATTAGTGCAGTGGTTTGCACACATGGTGTAGTGGATAGAGTGTGGGCCTGAGAGTTGAAAGGTCATGGGCTGTAATCCCAACCCCACTATTTGTTTGCTGTGTGATCTTGGACAAGTCACTTCACTTCTCTGTGCTTCAGTAACCTCCTCGGTAAAAAGGGGATTGAGACTGTGAGCCCCACGTGGGACACGGATTATGTCCAAACCGATTTGCTTGTATCCACCTCAGCTCTTAGTACAGTGCTCCACATGCACTGTAACAAATACCATAATTTTTTAAGTGCTCAATAAATGCGCTACAATGAATGAATGAATGGGAATAAAATACCTACTCTCCCTATTTCTTAGATGGTGAGCACCAGGTGGGACAGGGACTATGATTTCATATAATAATAATAATAATGATGATGATGGCATTTATTAAGTGCTTACTATGTGCAAAACACTGTTCTAAGCGCTGGGGAGGCTACAAGGTGTTCAGGTTGTCCCACGGGGGGCTCACAGTCTGAATCCCCATTTTACAGATGAGGTAACGGAAGCGCAGAGAAGTTAAGTGATTTGCCCACAGTCACACAGCTGACAAGTGGTGGGGCCGGGATTTGAATCCATGACCACTTTCCACTGAGCCACGCTGCTACTCTAACCTCAGAGCTTTACAGTGAGGACACTGAGGCGTAGATAGGTTAAGTGATTTAATCAATCAATCAATCAATCATATTTATTGAGCACTTACTGTGTGCAGAGCACTGTACTAAGCGCTTGGGAAGTATAAGTTGACGACATATAGAGACAGTCCCTACTCAACAGTGGGCTCACAGTCTACCCCAGGTTACACAGCAGACAAGTGGCTGAGTTGGGACCTGAGTTAGGAGGCCTTCCCAGACTGAGCCCCCTCCTTCCTCTTCCCCTCCTCCCCCTCCCCATCCCCCCGCCTTACCTCCTTCCCCTCCCCACAGCACCTGTATATATGTATATATGTTTGTACGTATTTATTACTCTATTTACTTTACTTGTACATATTTATTCTATTTATTTTATTTTGTTAATATATTTTGTTTTGTTGTCTGTCTCCCCCTTCTAGACTGTGAGCCCGCTGTTGGGTAGGGACCGTCTCTATATGTTGCTGACTTGTACTTCCCAAGCACTTAGTACAGTGCTCTGCACACAGTAAGCGCTCAATAAATACGATTGAATGAAGGAATGAATGACTAGATCCGAGTCTCCCGACCAGGTCCTTTGCTTGCTCCTTGAAACTTGAACAAAGGCTTCATTATAGAAAGAGAGTCAGAGAGCTAAAAGAGAAAAAAAAAACAGTGTCAGGTGCTGTTTTCTTTTGTATTAAATTACATTTTGAAAGGTCCATCCCCAGATAACACAATAATAATGATAATTGTGGTATTTGAAGTGCTTTCTATGTGTCAGGCACTGTACTAAGTGCTGAAGTGCATGCAAGCCAATCAGGTTGGCGACAGTCAGTCCCCTATTCCATGTGGCGCTCACAGTCTCAATCCCCATTTTACAGATGAGGTAGCTGAGGCCCAGAGAAGTGAAGTGACTTGCCCAAGGCCACACAGGAGACCAGCAGAGGAGCTGGGATTAGAACCCATGACCTTCTGACTCCTAGGCCTGTGCTCTACTCGTTACACCATGCTGCTTCTCATGAAGAATATGAATTCTAGATTGTAGAGTCTGGGAGAGAGCTTTATGAAAGGAAATGGAGACAGACCCTTCCATTCATTCATTCATTCATTCAATCATATTTATTGAGCACTCACTGTGTACAGAGCACTGTACTAAGTGCTTCGGAAGTACAAGTTAGCAACATATAAAGACGGTCCCTACCCAACAGCGGGCTCACAGTCTAGAAGGGGGAGACAGACAACAAAACAAAACATCTTAACAAAATAAAATAAATAGATTGTAAGCCCCTCGTGGGCAGGGAACATGTTTACTAATTCTGCTATCATACCCTCCTGAGTGCTTAGTTCAGTGTTGTGTATACAACAAGCACGCAACAAATACCATTAATTAATTGATTATGTGATCTAGGGTGTGACAGTGTTGGTGTATGGCTGATGGCTGATCCCAGCTCCACCACATGTCTGCTGTGTGACCTTGGGCAAGTCACTTAACTTCTCTGAGCCTCAGTTACCTCATCTGTAAAATGGGGATTGAAGACTGTGAGCCCCACGTGGGACAATTTGATCACCTTGTATCCCCCCCAGCACTTAGAACAGTGCTTTGCACATAGTAAGCACTTAGAAATGCCATTATTATTATTTTTTTTATTATGTGAGGTGGAGTTGGAGTGGAGTCCATACAGTTGTATCCATATGGTGAAGTTTACATGTGTGGCCGAAAAGACCAATGTGACATCCATAGTCCAGGCCACATTGAGCATACAAACTGTGTCTCTTGTTGTGTTGTTGTACTTAACGTGTGCCTCCTTGCCTCTCTTTCAATACAAAGCTTATGTTCAAAGAAAGCTACTCCTTTCTTGATAGTAGTGAGCATGAAGGTCTCTTCTCAGCAGTTGACTCTGTTTTCGACGATGATGCGGTATTGTCTGATGCTTTGTTTCATCATGTCTTTAAAATGCTTCCTCTTCCCTCCTTGCCTTTGGTATCCCAATTTCAGCTCTCCATTCGGAAGCTGTTTGGGTGTCCTGCTGAAAAGTCGTTGTTGGCAGGGAATGTGTCTGTTTTATTGTTACTTCGTACTCTCCCAAGCGTTTAGTCCAGTGCTGCACACATAATAAGTGCCCAATAAATACGACTGAGTGAGTGAGTCTCTCAGTCTCTTCCCATGTCCCCCCCACCCCAAACGCGCACAATGTGACTGTGTTAAGGTGAGCAGAGCTTCCACACTTAAGAGATTGACTACATTTCAGAACTTCGTTATTTGTGATCTTGTCTTTCCATTTGATCAGTTAATCGATCAATCTAATTTATTGAGCGCTTACTGTGTGTGCAGAGCACTGTACTAAGCACCTGGGAGAGTATAACACAGCAATAAAACATACACTTTCCCTGCCCACAACGAGCTCACAGTCTAGAGAGGATGTTGAGTGTGGTCTGTGACTCATCCAATTCATTCAATCGACTTTCAGGGTGGAGTTAAAGTAGTAACCTTCAGAGAGGCTAATCATTCTGCATTTGCGTGCCCTGATTTTGTAACAGCAAATCTCCAATTAATCTACTCAATTATATAGAGAAGCAGCGTGGCTCAGTGGAGAGAGCCCGGGCTTTGGAGTCAGAGGTCATGGGTTCAAATCCCGGCTCCGCCACTTGTCAGCTGTGTGACTTAGGGCAAGTCACTTCACTTCTCTGGGCCTCAGTTACCTCATCTGTAAAATGGGGATTAAGACTGTGAGCCCCACATGGGACAACCTGATCACCTTGTAACCTCCCCAGCTCTGTGCCTCAGTTACCTCATCTGTAAAATGGGGATTAGGACTGTGAGCCCCACGTGGGACAACCTGACCACCTTAGCGCTTAGAACAGTGCATTGCACTGCTTGCATTGCTTAATAAATGCCACTATTATTATTATTCAACAATGGCCGGAACTGTGTGACAATAATAATCCTTAAATTAGGACAGTGCATTTTTATATTTTCCAGGTCTCTTTTCACATCAGTCACCTTGAGGAAACAGTGTGGCCCAGTGGAAAGCACAAGCCTGGAAGTCAGAGAACCTGAATTCTTGTCTCAGCTCTGCCACTTAACTGCTGTGACCTTGGGCAGATCACTAAACTTCTCTGGGCTTCAGTTTCCTCATCCGTTAAATGAGGATTGAATCCTATTCCATTTATTAAAACTGTGGGCTACCTGTGGGACAGGGACTGTGTCCAACAGACTATCTTGAGTCTACACCAGGGTTTTTCCTCTCAGTGTTGCATCTGGAGAGTTTCCAGAACTCTACCAGTCTCGACTATGAGAG
The DNA here is from genome assembly GCF_015852505.1 of Tachyglossus aculeatus. Classification (NCBI taxonomy): domain Eukaryota; kingdom Metazoa; phylum Chordata; class Mammalia; order Monotremata; family Tachyglossidae; genus Tachyglossus; species Tachyglossus aculeatus. The sequence continues at coordinate 65,160,409 of NC_052069.1, read as the reverse complement.
GGAGAGTCAAGCAGAGTAATATCCATGCCATTCCTAGCTTGAGCATTGTCTAGCAAGTGGAATACAATCTACTACAACTCAAAATTCATCCACTCTGGGCAGCAGCGACTTGGGAGAGAGTCGAGGGTGAAGACTTGAGTTTACTGCATGGAAGGCAGCAATGGTAAACCACTTCTGGATTTTTACCAAGAAAACTCTATGGATACGCTACCAGAACGATTGCAGATGGAGGTGGGGCGTTCTGGGAGAGATGTGTCCATGGCTTCGCTATGGGTCAGAGATGACTCAACGGAATAAGACAAGACCCCAGAGTTTAGTACAGTGCATTGGCAGATAGTACACCCTTAACAAATATTGTTATAATATTAATAATTATAATAATAACTATGACATTTGCTAAGCACCTACTATGTGCCAGGCACTGTACTAAGCTCTGGAGTCGATACAAGCTAATGAGAAGCAGCGTGGCTCAGTGGAAAGAGCCCGGGCTTTGGAGTCAGAGGTCATGGGTTCAAATCCCAGCTCCGCCCATTGTCAGCTATGTGACTTTGAGCAAGTCACTTAATTCTCTGTGCCTCAGTTACCTCACCTGAAAAATGGGGATTAAGACTGTGAGCCCCCCGTGAGACAACCTGATCACCTTGTAACCTCCCCAGCACTTAGAACAGTGCTTTGCACATAGTAAGCGCTTAATAAATGCCATTTTTATTATTATTATTATTATTATTATTAATTGGGTTGGACACAGTCCCTGTCCCACGTGGGGCTCAAAGTCTCAATCCCCATTTTACAGATGAGGGAACTGAGGCCCAGAGAAGTGAACTGACTTGCCCAAGGTCACATAGCAGACAAATGGAAACAGGATTAAAACTCATGACTTTCTTAATCCCGGGCCCATGCTCTATCCACGACGTCATCTTCTCTCTAGTCTGAAAACTACCTATCCTCTAGCATTGTACTTTCCAAATCACTTAGTATAGGGCTCTGCGCATATTAAGCGTTAAATAAATGCCATTGATTGATTGGAGGGCCTCTTGGAAGAGGTGTGATTTTAGTAAGGCTTGGAAGATGGGAAGAATGATAACCCATTAGACATAAAGGAAGAGGGAAATCCAGGCCAGAAGGGAGACACGAGCGAAGGGTAGGTGATGAGAAAGACAAGATTGAGGTACAGTGAGTAGTTTTCTCATCTCCCATTTAATAATAATAATAATAATAATGATGGCATTTATTAAGCGCTTACTATGTGCTAAGCGCTGGGGGGATACAAGGTGATCAGATTGTCCCACGGGGGGCTCACAGTCAATCCCCATTTTACAGATGAGGGAACTGAGGCACAGAGAAGCGAAGTGACTTGCCCAAAGTCACACAGCTGACAGTCGGCAGAGCCGGGATTTGAACCCATGACCACTGACTCCAAAGCCCAGGCTTTTTTCCACTGAGCCACACTGCTTCTCCTTCTGCATCACCCTGACTTGCTCCCTTTTCTCTTCCCCACCTCCCTGCCCCACAGCACTTATATCTATATCTAGATCTATCTATCTATATCTGTCATTTTATTTATTTATATTGATGTCTATTTGCATCGTATCTCCCCACCCCCCCCAGACTGTGAGCTCTTTGTGGGCAGAGATTGTTTCTCTTTATAGCCTTATTGTACTTTTTCAAGAGCTTAGTACAGTGCTCTGCACACAGTAAGCGCTCAATAAATACGATTGAATAAGATACAATTGAATGAATGAATGAATGAATGAATTAGAGGAGCAAAGTGTCCGGACTGGGTTGTAGTAGGAGATGAGTGAGTTAAGGTAGACATGGGAAAGCCATGTCTCTGCCCTGTGTTCTGAGCTCCATGCTCCAGAATAATAATTATAGTACTTCTTAAGTGCTTACTGTGTGCCAAGCACTGTTCTAAGTGCTGGGGCAGATACAAGTTAAACAGGTTGGACACAGCCAGATGGGGCTCACGTGCTTAATCTCAATTTACAGATGAGATGACTGAGGCCCAGCAAAGTTAAGTGAGTTGCCCAAGGACACACAAGAGACATACAGCAGATGTGTAGCCGAACTGGGATTAGAACCCAAGTCAGCATCATCATCATCAATTGTATTTATTGAGCGCTTACTATGTGCAGAGCACTGTACTAAGCGCTTGGGAAGTACAAATTGGCAACATATAGAGACAGTCCCTACCCAACAGTGGGCTCAAGTCCTTCTGACTTCATTAAGTCACACTGTTTCGACACTCTTCTGCCACTCTCTTCCCCGTTTCCCAGGTTCCACGCTCCATGCACAGTGCCCCGTGTTACCGCCTTATGCCTTGTGTTGCACGTTCTGTGTCCCATGCCCCATGTCATAGGCCCCTTGCTCTCTGTTCCATGCACCCCAATCCCCAGTGCTCCTGACCACAGTCTGGACAGTAATACTCATGGATCCATTCGGGAATGGATCAGCTCCAGAGAGCTCTAAAATAGCACTGGAGCACTTCTGCCTCTGTTGGTTTTGATCAACACGAAGACAGGGGGCTGGACCAATTGACCTCTTGGGGGCCAATTTTAGCGTTAGGATGTTACAACCTGTACTGTATTTTTAAAAATAACTGTATATTGAATAATATCAATTTTAAGACAGCTTGTAAAACCAAAATAGGGGGACCTTATCCTGCAGGTAAAGTTGTACCCTTCGGGACAGTTGGGCAACTTGCAAAGTGCATTCGATCTCTACTTTGAGGTGCCTTGGGTGTCAATTAATGCCTCGCAGCAGCAATTTAATGAAAAATTCATAGACCCCCAAACTTCTATGTTTGTCCCTGTGGTGTGCTCAAACCTCACAGTATTATTTAAAAACACAAGAAATCAGTTGCACTATTTAAAATGGTTATTTGCAGCAAATCCAGGGAGAGCAATTTTGGAAATAAAGGACACAATTAAAAACGGTTGCCGTGTTTTAGAGGACATAAATCAATATCCTATAAATGATTAAAGCTTTCGGAAAACATGTTAACTCCTCCTTCATTAAACCTGGAGGTCTTGCTGAGAAGGTCTCGTCAATATTTTCTCGCCTCTTACTTGAAAGCAGCTCCAATGGAATTAGGAAACAACATCAGCAAGAAGTGCTGTACGATTCCTAATATCATCATGGGTTGTTTTTCTCTCTATTGCAGATAATTTTATTGGTACACTCAGTTGTCCTATAAGGCTAGGATTGTGTTCTTGCACAACTTTGTGTTACTGAAAACTTGTGATGCGGTACTTCTGCAGGTCTGACATTGCACATATGCACACAACTCTTTCTTTCATTCTGCATTGTTGTACCGAACCAAAAACACTCTCAATCAATCAGGGGCATTTACTAAGCACTTACTGTGTGCATAGTACTCTACTAAATGCTTGGGAGAGTTGATCGATATGATTCCTGCCCTCAAGGAGTTTACAATCTAATGGAGTTGGAAGAAGAGTTCCTAATTCCACCATAACACTTTAGCCAAAATGCATAGCAAAAAACACATAATATGGTGGAGCTGAATGTTTCCATGTGAGCATTGTTATTAAATACAAGGAATTGGTTACTCAAAATCATTCAGCGTTAATCATTGAGCACCTATGGCTTCTGTCCTAATCATTTTATGGACATTTTCATTGGATTCATTCATTTGAGATCTTGGTTATAAAGAGGTACTGGTTCAAAATTCTGCAAGTGTGATATTTTCATTAATTGGTTCATTTTTAAATTGTTTTGTTTTTGTAAATTAATACGTATGTCCTTTGGATTTGAGGATATTCCTACTAATTCATTCAATCGTATTTATTGAGCGCTTACTGTGTTCAAATACTAATACTGATGGTATTGTGAATATGTATCCTCTGGATAAACACACTCTTACCCACACACATATATCCCTTCACTACTTGCAGGTTTGCCATCAGTTCTGCCTTAGCAATCCAATATTGACTCTGGACTGGCTTGCTTTTGTTGATAATGGTATTTGTTAATCACTTACTATATGTGCAGTGTACTAAGCACTGTACTAAGCGCTGGGGTAGGTATAAGATGATCAGGTTGGATGCAGTCTCTGTCTTATATGGGGTTCACAATCTAACCTACTTTATAGGCAACAAGTGCTGTTCTCTTTATGAACTAACTCCTGTTCTCATGCTCAGGAAGTGTCCTGGTTTTCCACGATGCAAGCGTTATTTATTCTCTTTATTCTCCTTGTATTTAAGGCTCACTAATTATCACCTTCAGGTATGCTAATAATAATAATAATAATAATAATAATAATAATAGTATTTGTTAAGCGCTTACTATGTGCCAGGCACTGTACTAAAATCTGATGTGAAGGTGGATAGACAGCCACTGAAAGTTCTTGAAGTTCTTTAACTGACAGTGTGGCAGAGGGATTCCAGGTTTTATTATAGTTATAGAAAATGATTCTCTAAATACAGATAGAAATGGCCTTTTTTTTTTTTAAGCCCAAGGGGAATTTGTAATACATGGCTTGGATCACTGCAGTGGGGTTTTTAAGAAACCCGGGTTCTAATCCCAGCTCCACCACTTTTTTTTTTTTTAATGACATTTATCAAGCGCTTACTATGTGCAAAGAAAGCACTCTTCTAAGCACTGGGGAGGTTACAAGGTGATCAGGTTGTCCCGTGGGGGGCTCTCAGTCTTCAACCCCATTTTACAGATGAGGTAACTGAGGCCCATAGAAGTTAAGTGACTTGCCCAAAGTCACACAGCTGACAAGTGGTGGAGCCGGGATTTGAACCCATGACCTCTTACTTTGAACCCATGACCTTTTTCCACTGAGCCATGCTGCTTCTGTGTGACCTTGGGCAAGTAACATAACTTCTCTGGGTCTCAGTTATCTCATATGTAAAATGGGGATTAAGACTGGGAGCTCCATATGGGACGTGGACTGTGTCTAACCTGATTAACGCTGAGAAGCAGCGTGGCTCAGTGGAAAGAGCACGGGCTTTGGAGTCAGAGGTCATGGGTTCGAATCCCGACTCTGCCAAATGTCTGCTGTGTGACCTTGGGCAAGTCACTTAACTTCTCTGAGCCTCAGTTAACCTCATCTGTAAAATGGGGATTAAGACTGTGAACCCCACATGGGACAACCTGATCACTTTGTATCCCCCCCAGGGCTTAGAACAGTGCTTTGCACATAGTAAGTGCTTAACAAATGCTAACATTATTAACTTGCATGTTCCCTAGCACTTAGTGTTGTGCCTGGCACATAGTAAAGAAATGGCTCCTTTTTTGACAAGATGCCATCCCAGCCAACATTAAATTGACGCCCTAGATTTCGTTGACCTTACACAGAGTTCCTTTGAAAACATCTTTTCCATAGTAAAAATTTCCCATTTTGGAACTCAACCTGTTACCTGTTCTTCAAACTTTTCAATCTATCCAACAATAGAAAGAACTGAGTCCTTGGAGGTTATTTCACCTCCCCCTTTTAGACTGTGAGCCCACTGTTGGGTAGGGACTGTATCTATATGTTGCCAACTTGTACTTCCCAAGCGCTTAGGACAGTGCTCTGCACACAGTAAGCGCTCAATAAATATGATTGATTGAAAGAGTTTATTGAGCACCTACTATGTTCAGAGCACTGTGGCAAGTGCTTGGGAGAGTACCTTCAGAGTAGAAGACAGTTGATTGTGCTCGGATGTTTCTGTGCAACAAACAAGAATGTCTAAAAGGATACCAAGCCATAAGAACATTTTATCAGTCTCTCCTCCCTCCAGGTCCTTAGCAAAAAAGAAGAACTAAAGTAAAATAAATGATTAGCAAACATTTTTCGATACCCACCTTTGATACCGCTACTTTCCCAGAATAATGACCCTATTCCATAATCCCTTTTTGAATCCAATTATTTCTGTTAAGCAACATTTTTCGGGCAAGTAGCTACCATATCCTTCATCAATTGAATCAATAATTCCTTGAGCATCTTTAGTATAACTGGTATAAAACAAAGGTTAGTGGTATAAAATAAAGTTCTTCCTATAAATGAGGAATGCTCATTTGGGGAATGTCATGAATAAGAGATTTTGATGAGGAATGCTCATTTGGGGAATGCCATGAATAAGAGATTTTGTCAAATTCCGTATTGCCAAAAGTTTCTTGTTTCTTGTCATGATCAACTGTGACTCTCGATAGGCCAAAATATCATGGACCAGTACCCCAAGGAAGTAGAAATTCAGGTAAATTAGTCAGTTATATTTATTGAGCACTTCCTGTGTGCAGAGCACTGTACTAAGCATTTGAGTGTACCCTGTAACAAAGTTGGACAACTTCCAGAACTGAGTCCTTGGAGGTTATTTCTCTCAATACATCTTTATAATTTGATGTTTTTAAATATGATTTGTGTAAGTAATGTTAATTAAACAGAAAATTTATAAGAATACTTTGTGTTCAACAATGTAAATGTCAGTCTCATTAACTTCACTTATTGCCTGTCGGTGAGTAGTAAATGCTTTAATGGAATGCAAATTTCTGCACATATATGTTGTCATTGCATACAAATGTTACTTAATAAAATTACATTCATTGTATTCTCATTTTCCATGACCTTTCTTCTCTCCTGCCACGTATTTTGATGCCAAGTCTAAAGATGAAATGAGAGTATAAATCCTGATCAAAGAAAAGCTGGTGAAAATGTATTTCAGACCATCCGATGTGGTCTAAGCTGGGTTATTTTGGCTGTTAGAGCCACATGGTGCCCAGCTAAAGAGGCAGATTCATTCATTCATTTAATCGTATTTATTGAGCGTTTACTGTGCGCAGAGCACTGTACTAAGCGCTTGGGAAGTACAAATCGGCAACATATAGAGACGGTCCCTACCCAACAACGGGAGATGCTCTAAGTAGCTGCTGCCAGAGACAGCCATACCTGGTAGAGAGTTAGTAGACATTCTTGTTGTGTGTCTGTAAGGAGATAATAATAATTGTGGTAGTTGTTAAGTGCTTACCTTGTGACAGGCACGGTACTAAACGCTGGGGTAGATACAAGCAAATCAGGTTGAAAGTAGTCCCCGTCCCACATCGGGCTCACAGTCTCAATCCCCATTTTACAGATGATATAACTGAGGCCCAGAGAAATGAAGTGACTTGCCTAAGGTCACACAGCAGACAAGTGGCAGAGTTAGGATTAGAACCCAGGTCCTTCTGACTCCCGGGAACATGCTCAATCAATTACGCCATGCCACTTCTCATATGAAGCACCTGCGTGGCTTAGTTGAAAGAGCCCGGGCTTGGGAGTCAGAGGATGTGTGTTAATCCCGGCTCCTCCACTTGTCCGCTGTGTGATCTTGGGCAAATTACTTAACTTCTCTGTGTCTCAGTTACCTCATCTGTAAAATGGGGATTTAAACTATGAGCCCCACGTGGGACAACCTGATTACCTTGTATCTACTCCCATTCTTAGAATAGTGCTTGGTACATAGTAGGCATATAACAAATACCATCATCATCATCATCATAAAGGACAATTGTACTGAAGGCTGTAAGCACCATGTGGGCAAAGATCGGTTCTAACAATGCTATTGTGGGTTCTAATCACTACTCCAGCCAGCCAGTCAATCAATCATATTTATTGAGCACTTGCTGTGTGCAGAGCACTGCGCTAAGCACCTGGGAGAGTACAATATAACAATATAACAGACACTTCCCCTGCCCACAATGTCTAGAGGGGGAGACAGATATCACTACCCTGCTAAGTGACCTTGGGCAAGTCACTTAACATCTCTGGTCCTGTTTCCTCATTTGTAAAATGGAGATTCAAAGCCCGTTCTCCCTTTCATTCATTAAATCGTATTTATTGAATGCTTACTGTGTGCAGAGCACTGTACTAAGCGCTTGGGAAGTACAAGTTGGGAACATCTAGAGACGGTCCCTACCCAACAATGGGCTCACAGTCTAGGAGGGGGAGACAGACAACAAAACAAAACATATTACCACAATAAAATAAATAGAATAAATATGTACAAGTAAAATAAATAAGTGGAGTAATAAATGCGAACAGACATATATACATATATACAGGTGCTGTGGGGAGCAGAAGGAGGTAAGGTGGGGGGATGGGGAGGGGGAGAGGAAGGAGGGTGCTCAGTCTGGGAAGGCCTCCTGGAGGAGGTCTTTTGTTCATTCATTCATTCAATCGTATTTATTGAGCACTTCCTGTGTGCAGAGCACTGTACTAAGCGCTTGGGAAGTACAAGTTGGGAACATCTAGAGACGGTCCCTACCCAACAATGGGCTCACAGTCTAGAAGGGGGAGACAGACAACGAAACAAAACATATTAACAAAATTAAATAAATAGAATAAATATGTACAAGTAAAATAGAGTAATAAATGCATACAGACATATATACATATATACAGGTGCTGTGGGGAGGGGAAGGAGGTAAGGCAGAAGGGTGGGGAGAAGGAAAAGAAGGAGGGGGATCAGTCTGGGAAGGCCTCCTGGAGGAGGCCTTCTCTCAGTAGGGCTCAGTACTTCGACCACCACTTGAGACAGGGACTGTGTCTGACCTGATGATCTCGTCATCCACCCCAGCGCTTAGTACAGCTTGGCTCAGTGGAAAGAGCCCGGGCTTTGGAGTCAGAGGTCATGGGTTCGAATCCCAACTCCGCCACATGTCTGCTGCGTGACCTTGGGCAAGTCACTTAATTTCTCTGGGCCTCAATGACCTCATCTGTAAAATGGGGATTAAGACTGTGAGCCCCCTGTGGGACAACCTGATCACCCTGTATCCTCCCCCGCGCTTAGAACAGTGCTTTGCACATAGTAAGCGCTTAACAAATGCCAATTATTATTAGTAGTAGTAGTAGTACAGTGCTTGGCACAGAGTAGCATTTAACAAATATTATTATTATTGTATTGCATTCTTCCAAGTGCTTAGTGTGGTGAGCCCACAGCAAGCCACTTTACTAGCGACCATTTGCGATCCCGCGAACAAAAACGGAAAACAAAGAAGGAACGCGTGAAGGCACTGATGCGGGGGACAGGAGGTTGCCAGCCCGTGGTGGGTCAGAGCATGGAAGCAGATACGGCTTTCTCTCCCTATTCTACTCAGTTATGGGCTTGTGCCAATCAATGACTGCCACTTGGAGCCACAGCTGCGATGCCTAAGGCAGATAAAAGGCGCTCGATTTGATTCATGGGAGAGCAGCACACAAAAGCAGCAACCCTTGGAAGCAGAAAGAAGAAACACTGGCAGAACGTGCTCCCATGACCAGCAGACTGACATTGGACCCTTAGTGGAGTGAGTGAGAGTGTGTATGTGTCACTTCCTTTCATGTTGGTAAAACTAAAAGTAAAGCAGTTTCCCCAGTAACCGTGGTGGTCAGTGGCCTGACTTTCAGTCAGAAACTCCTCACCCTGGGCTTCCAGGCTGTCCATCCCCTCGCCCCCTCCTACCTCACCTCCCTTCTCTCCTTCTCCAGCCCAGCCCGCAACCTCCACTCCTCTGCCGCTAATCTCCTCACCGTACCTCGTTCTCGCCTGTCCCACCATCGACCCCCGGCCCACGTCATCCCCCGGGCCTGGAATGCCCTCCCTCTGCCCATCCGCCAAGCTAGCTCTCTTCCTCCCTTCAAGGCCCTGCTGAGAGCTCACCTCCTCCAGGAGGCCTTCCCACACTGAGCCCCTTCCTTCCTCTCCCCCTCGTCCCCATCTCCATCCCCCCATCTTACCTCCTTCCCTTCCCCACAGCACCTGTATATATGTATATATGTTTGTACATATTTATTACTTTATTTATTTTACTTGTACATATCTATTCTATTTATTTTATTTTGTTAGTATGTTTGGTTTTGTTCTCTGTCTCCCCCTTTTAGACTGTAAGCCCACTGTTGGGTAGGGACTGTCTCTATATGTTGCCAATTTGTACTTCCCAAGTGCTTAGTACAGTGCTCTGCACATAGTAAGCGCTCAATAAATACGATTGATGATGATGACTTTTCGACATGTCCCCGAGTCTCCCCTCGGGTCCTGGAAGGTCCTGGTTAGTATGGCCGGGAGCTGGCGGCACTTAGAACAGTGATCTGCACATAGTACGTGCTCAAGAGAGGCCTGTTGGCTGAATAAAAAAACAACAACTTTGATAATACAGATGGCAAATTGTAAGAATCTGTAATCACTCAATCAACAGCATTTCTGGAGCACTGCTGTGTGAGGAGTGCTGTACTAAGCATTCGGGAGAGCACAAGGGAGGTAAAAGTCATAGACCCAGCCCACAAGAATCTTACATTCTTACATTCAAGAAGCGGCGTGGCTCAGTGGAAAGAGCCCAGGCTTTGGAGTCAGAGGTCATGAGTTCGAATCCCAGCTCCGCCACTTGTCGGCTGTGTGACTTTGGGCAAGTCACTTCACTTCTCTGAGCCTCAGTGACCTCATCTGGACAATGGGGATGAAGACTGTGAGCCCCCCGTGGGACAACCTGATCACCCTGTAACCTCCCCAGCGCTTAGAACAGTGTTTTGCACATAGTAAGCGCTTAATAAATGCCATCATCATTATTATCATTATAATTACATTCAAATGAGGGAGACAGACGGACACAGTACTTATAAATCATCATCATCAACAGTGATTAGTAGAAAGAGCCTGGTCCTGGGAGTCAGAGGATGTGGGTTCCAATCCCAGCTCTGCCACTTGTCTGCTGTGTGACCTTGGGCAATCCACTTCACTTCTCTTAGGGATTAAGACTGTGAGCCCCCTGTGGGACAACTTGATCACCTTGTAATCTCCTCAGCGCTTAGAACAGCACATAGTAAGTGCTTAATAAATGCCATCATTCTTCTTCTTATTATTCTCTGTGCCTCAGATCAAGATGGTGAGCCCCACATGGGGCAACCTGATTACCTTGTATCCACCCACATGTTTTGTTGTCTGTCTCCCCCTTCTAGACTGTGAGCCTGTTGTTGGGTAGGGACCGTCTCTATATGTTGCCCACTTAGTACAGTGCTCTGCACACAGTAAGCACTCAATAAATACGATTGAATGAACGAACAATGCTTGGCACATAATAAGTGCTTAACAAATACCATAATTATTTTAAAATTATATATTGAGCATTTATTGCATGCAGAGCACTGTACTAAACACTTGGGAGAGTACAGTATAACAGAGTTAGTGTAGATCTTACCTGCCCACAGTGAGCTTGCAGTCAATCAATCAATTAATCATATTTATTGAGCCTTTTCTGTGTACTAAGCACTTGGAAGAGTACAATATAACAGAGTGGATAGATGTGTTCCCTGCTACAACAAGCTTACAGTCTAGAGGGGGAGACAGACATTGATATAAATAAATGATTTTCAGATATATTCATAATTGCCATGGGACTGAGGCTGGGGTAAATACTAAGTGCTCAGGGGGTATAGATCCAAGTGCATAAATGATGCAGATGGGAGAAGAAGTCAGAAAATGAGTTCCCGAGTTCAGGGAAGGCATCTGTTTTTTTTTTTTAATGGTATTTGTTAAGTGCTTACTCTGTGTCAAAGGCTGTACTAAGCACTGGGATAGATAGCAGTTAATTAGCTTGGATGGACATAGTCTTGGAAGAGAGGTGGCATTACTTTATTAGTTTTCTTTTTGTTATTGCACTTTAAGATTAGAGTCTGAGCACTTCTCCGGTGAACCGGGAATGGGTTCCATGAGGAAAGTAATGTTGAAGCCACTTTTTCTAGTTTCGATCCCATTTGGGGTGAGAAAGACATTCCTTAATAGGACTGCCAGACACCAGGAATGTGTGGTTCAGTGGAAAGAGCACGGGCTTGGGAGTCAAGTCGGGGGTTCTAATCCCGACTCTGCCACTTGTCAGTTGTGTGACTTTGGGCAAGTCACTTAACTTCTCTGTGCCCCAGTTAAATCATCTGTAAAATGGGGATCAAGACTGTGAGCCCCACGTAGGACAATCTGATGACCTTGTATCCCACCCGCAGCGCTTAGAATCAATATCAATCAATCGTATTTATTGAGCACTTACTGTGTGCAGAGCACTATACTAAGCACTTGGGAAGTGCATGTTGGCAACATATAGAGACGGCCCCTACCCAACAGTGGGCTCACAGTCTAGAAACAGTGCTTGGCACGTAGTAAGCACTTAACAAATGCCAGTATTATCATTATTATTATTATTATTCTTAATCCTGCTGCTTCCTCATCAGAGATTTTAAAACTACTATCCTGAATTACCTACTTGAAAGGAACTTTTGTTTGGAAACAAAGGGAGAGGGTATCCCATGGTCAATAAGACATGCGCTTGAGTTGTTTATCCAGTTAGAGGTGATGACTTGCACAGAGTCATCATCATCATCATCAATCGTATTTATTGAGCGCTTACTGTGTGCAGAGCACTGTACTAAGCGCTTGGGAAGTACAAGTTGGCAACATATAGGGACAGTCCCTACCCAACAGTGGGCTCACAGTCATTCCCAGTCTCTCTCCTCGTTTCCCGGAGACTAGCTGCAGGCATTGCAAGATGGCTGCTTAGGATTAGGGGTGAAGTCTGTGGCCAAGGGCAGCATGGCCCAGTGGAAAGAGCATGGGCCAGAGAGCCAGAGACACGGATTCCAATCCTGGATCTGCCAATTACTTGCTCTATTACTTTGGGCAAGCCTCTTAATCAATCAATCAATCAATCAATCGTATTTATTGAGTGCTTACTATGTGCAGAGCACTGTACTAAGCACTTGGGAAGTACAAATTGGCAACACATAGAGACAGTCCCTACCCAACAGTGGGCTCACAGTCTAAAAGGGGGAGACAGAGAACAGAACCAAACATACCAACAAAATAAAATAAATAGGATAGAAATGTACAAGTAAAATATAAATAGGATAGAAATGTACAAGTAAAATCTCTGTGCTGGTTTCCTCAACTATAAAATGGAGATTAAGTGCCCGTTCTCCCTCCTACTTGGATGGCGAGGCCCATGCGGGATAGCATGGCTTAGTGGCTAGAGTACGGGCCTGGGATTCAGAAGGACTTGGGTTCTAATCCTGACACCGCCGCATGTCTGCTGTGTGATCTTGGGCAAGTCACTTCACTTCTCTGCGCCTCAGTTCCCTCATCTATAAAATGGGGATAAGAGTGTGAGCCCTATGTTTGGACAGGGACTGTGTCCAGCCTGATTAACCTGTATCTACCCCGGTGCTTCGAACAGTGCTTGGCACATAGTAAGTTCTCAACAAGTACCATTATTATTATACTTAGAATTACTATAATTCTTTTAGGCTGTGAGCCCACTGTTGGGTAGGGACTGTCTCTATATGTTGCCAATTTGTACTTCCCAAGCGCTTAGTACAGTGCTCTGCACATAGTAAGCGCTCAATAAATATGATTGATGATGATAATTAGGGACTGTGTCTGATGAAACGATGTACTTACTGTGTGGCTCAGTGGAAAGAGCACGGGCTTGGGAGTCAGAGGTCATGGGTTCAAATCCCAGCTCAGCCAATTGTCGCTGTGTGACGTTGGGCAAGTCACTTAACTTCTCTGTGCCTCGGTTACCTCATCTGTAAAATGGGGATTAAGACTGTGAGCCCCATGTGGGACAACCTGCCTGATCACCTTGTATCCTCCCCAGCGCTTAGAACAGTGCTTTGCACATAGTAATCACTTAACAAATGCCATTATTATTATTATTATTATATGGTCTGATGAGGTGTATCTACCGCAGCGCTTTGAATGGTGTTTGACACCTAAATAAGTGCTTAGCAAATACCAGCAGATACTGCTATGGTCTGATCTAATTTTAACACAGTTGTTTAGTGTGGGGCTCGCATATACCAGAAAAAAATTTGAGGGCTTATTAATTTAATAAACTGATTTGTTTGTTTTAATGTTTATTATGTTTTTGGCTACTTACCAAAGAGTTGTAGCACTGTAGATCATTTAGGAAGGCCTGTAGATCAATAAGCAACAGTGGTCAGTGGAAGTGTAGGAGGGAAACTGGAATTAAGGAAGAGTGATAAGGAATAAAAGTAGATGTGAAGATCTGTAAATTCAGGGGTGGTATTGCTGAGAGGACGAGAGGGCTGAATTTGTTAAAGGTGAAAGTGAATTTGAAGTGGAAGAGAACAGTTTGATACACAGGTTTCCACCAAAAGTAGCCTGCTGCATGAGTCTGAGAGAGACGTCTGGGTCAGAAGCAAGGCTGGTGATAATAATAATTATAGTATGTTAGGCGCTTACTATGTGCCAGGCATTGTACTGAGCACCAGTGATGGGAGGGTGACAGTGGCAGAGGAACAAAGCGGGCAGAGAGTTGAATTGGGTGAAGAGGGAAGTGTTGAGGGAATGGATTTCTGTATCAGAGAAGGGGAGAGTTGGTAAGAAGTTCAGGTGGGACAATGGAGGTTGTAGAGATTCAAAATTTGGAGGTGTCCATGAAAAAGACGAAGAGGATAGTTTGGGGGAATGAAATGCGAATAAGAGGTGGATTTGGAGGTCTGGTCTGAGTGGTAATTCAGAATTGGTAATAAAAAATAAAATAAAGATGGTATTTGTTAAGTGTTTACTATGTGCCAGGAACAGTACTAAGTGCTGGGTTGCATACAAGCAAATTATGTTGAACACAGTCCCTGTACAGTCTCAATCCCCCTTTTACAGATGAGGTAACTGGGAGACAGAGAAGTTAAGTGACTTGCCCAAGGTCTCACAAAGCAGACAAGTGGCAGAAGTGTGATTAAAACCCATGTCCTAACTCCCAGGCCCGGGCTTTATCCACTGAGCCGGTGAATGGTACAGGTTTTAGTGAAGAGGAGATCAAGTGTGTATCCAAGTTGTGGTGGCCTGGAGAAAGAGGTCAGCATTGCCAATCAATCAATGGTATTTATTGAGCACTGACCGTGCACAGAGCACGCAACTAAGCGCTTGGGAGACTACAATATAACATAGTTGGGAGACATGTTCCCTGATCACAAGGAGCTTACAGTCTAGAGGGGGAGACAGACATTATGACAAATAGATTATGAACGCGTAGATATGTGCTCTGCTAAGTAGGAGGTGGAAGTAGGAGGATGTGAGGAGGCTCACCTGGATCATTAACATGGATGTTCTGTCTCCCAGGGTCAGTAGAGGTGATGAGAATGAGAGTAGGAAAGGAAGAAAGGAGTCAAAATCACTCAAATACTGAGGTGGGCAACTAATGGGGTAGCACATTCAATCATTCCTTCATTCAACCATATTTATTGAGTACTTACTGTGTGCAGAGCGAAAGGAAGAAAGGAGTCAAAATCACTCAAATACTGAGGTGGGCAACTAATGGGGTAGCACATTCATTCATTCCTTCATTCAGTCATATTTATTGAGCACTCACTGTGTGCAGAGCGAAAGGAAGAAAGGAGTCAAAATCACTCAAATACTGAGGTGGGCAACTAATGGGGTAGCACATTCATTCATTCCTTCATTCAATCGTATTTATTGAGCACTTACTGTGTGCAGAGCACTGTACTAAGTGCTTGGGAAGTACAAGTTGGCAACATATAGAGACGGTCCCTACCCAACAACGGGCTCACAGTCTAGAAGGGGGAGACAGATAACAAAACAGCAGCAGCGTGGCTCAGAGAAGCAGCGTGGCTCAGTGGAAAGAGCACGGGCTTTGGAGTCAGAGGTCATGGGTTCAAATCCCGGCTCTGCCGCTTGTCAGCTGTGTAACTTTGGGCAAGTCACTTAACTTCTCTGGGCCTCAGTTCTCTCATCTGTAAAATGGGGATGAAGACTGTGAGCCCCCCCGTGGGACAACCTGATCACCTTGTAACCTCCCCAGCGCTTAGAACAGTGCTTTGCACATAGCAAGCACATCATAAATGCCATTGTGATTATTAACAAAACATGTGGACAGGTGTCAAGTTGTCAGAACAAATAGAATTAAAGTTAAATGCACATCATTAACAAAATAAATAGAATAGTAAATATTGCCCCTCCATGCCCCCCATGACCCAGCTCTAAACCCACTCTGCCAGCATGAAATATTAAACAGGACTTGAAATAGAGACTCATGAATGTGGCCAATTAATTCCCCAGAAATGGGAGATTAGCTCCCTGAAGGAGGAGTATCTTTACGAAACAAACTTTCAGAGAGCTGTAGAATACTTGGAATTCATGGATGAGGAGGACTAGGATTTTTCACTGAAAACTATAAATGTAAATACCGACAGAGGAAATAGGCATGGTGTGTACAAGCTGGCATCCTCTGGGATTTTAACATTCCATTGAAGGAAAACATCTTTATTCCATGTTTCTGGGGTTATGCTGCATACATTTGTTTAATAATATAAAGAGCTGTTTTCTGAATTGATTTATAATTTATGTGCATATCATTAAAATTACAAATATGATATCAGTATTCTGCATTCATCACATAGGAATGGTAGTTTAATGTCAGTGATAATCTCCTCCTTATCCCCCTGTATCTTGCTTCATCACTTGCATTATCCAGCTTTTTCCCACAGCATTGTTATGTTCTCTTCATGTCATCCTCTTCACAAACGTATGTCAGTAACTGAGTACAGATTTTACTTTTTCATTAGCATACTACAGGTTGGTCAGTCACTGTAATTAGCCATCAGTACCAGCATTCTTATTTTATAGTCTGGAACATCTATCGTGATTGGGCCCAGTAACTTAATGAAGCCAGTTGTAGCAATCTTGTGGTGCAGATCATGACTCATATTAATGAGGCATTTTATTAAAATGTAAGGACCATCCGCAGATGTTTTTTTAAAAAATTTGAACTCTTAAATAGAACTTTATCTCTCCACTTTGGATGGCTAATACTAATAAAATACATGTTAGCTCTGCCATGTTATAGTGAATAAATGATAAGCATTCTGATTTTTGGATTGTTGTAAAAAAATATTTGAACAGTAATGGAAAGATGTATAGCTCTTCAGTCTTCAGTTGGCCAATCTTAAGGTTATACTTGGGCTCATTCTTGGTGCTCTAGTAGCATAGCTGAATGGAGACATTATGCTCTTTAAAGGAGGAAGTTAGGCGGTTAGGCTTAAGGGAATTTTGAATTAGTATTGCAAAATTCCCTTAAGAAATACTGACTTTAAAATGTAATAATGTTACCATAAAAAAGTAGAAGCAGCGTGGCTCACTGGAAAGAGCACGGGCTTTGGACTCAGAGTTCATGGGTTCAAATCCCGGCTCTGCCAGTTGTCATCTGTGTGACTTTGGGCAAGTCACTTAACTTCTCTGTGCCTCAGTTCCCTCATCTGTAAAATGGGGATGAAGACTGTGAGCCCCCCGTGGGACAACCTGATCACCTTGTAATCTCCCCAGCGCTTAGAACAGTGTTTTGCACATAGTAAGCGCTTAATAAATGCCATTATTATTATTATTATTATTATTATTACTGAGTTATAATGGGAGACAGCCAAACTATCCTTATTTCAGTTTTCTTTTAATCTCTTTGCCTACCCTTGCATCATTGAAGGAGGGGCTGCCTGGGTAGCAGAAAACAGTGACAGTGCTCATCCCTATTTCAGCAATCTTTGGTTGTTTATGGAGTTTAC
Source organism: Tachyglossus aculeatus (assembly GCF_015852505.1). NCBI lineage: Eukaryota > Metazoa > Chordata > Mammalia > Monotremata > Tachyglossidae > Tachyglossus > Tachyglossus aculeatus. Next base: position 65,142,873 of record NC_052069.1, on the reverse strand, counting down.
CAGGCAAGGATTGATACATAACTTCAGTCTTCAGACTAATTGACAATTTCAAGGTGTGTGGCCAACACCTTGATTGATTGGGAGTCCTGGATCAGTTCAGTTAAAGAACCATCATGGGAGGCAGGGACACTTGGGGGAATTAGCTCAGACCTGCTTGTGATCTCAGAGAATGGTAACAGGCTAGATCCCCTTGAGGTTGACCCAAGCTCTTCAGTCCACAGGATACTCACTGTTCACTTTAATGTGTTTTTTGTTAAGTGCTTATTATGACCCACGCAATATACTATGCACTTGGGGAGATCCAAGATATTCAGATAAGACACAGTCTCTGTCTCACATGGGGAAGGGAGAACAGGCAATGAATCCCCATTTTACAGAGGAGAAAGCTGACCCCCCCCCCAAGCCGTTATGGTCAGACAGTAAACAAGGGGTAGAGTGAGGATTAGAACTCAGGTCCTCGGAGTCCCAGACCCATGCTCTTCCAACTAGGAGTTGCTACTTTGCTTTAAGAACTTCAACCCCCCTCCCTTTGAAATAGTTTGACCCACATACATAGAGTAATTCAAATCCATTGAAATTTAGCAAGAGGTAATAGCACTTATTTTAAGCACAGATAATAGCAGAGATCTTATCATAAGGTGACTTTTTACTGAAAAAAAGATTGTGAAAGACAATACTTTCAAAAATTAAGTACTGTACAGTCAGCTCTGATATAATACTGATAACAGTAATATATATCCCACCTATCTACCTCAGCGTAGGGCTCGGCACATAAGTGCTTAACAAATACCACAATTATTATTAATCCTCATTCCTGAAAATTCTCTGCTAGTGTTCTCTGTGGCATTCAAAGCACTTCACACATGTTCAGATTAGTTCTCCGAGGCCCTCACTTTCTTCTTGGAAGTGAGACACCTTTCAAACTGCAAAGAATTCTTTCAGATCACCAGGGCACCGGTCATTGTGTCATTTATCGAGAGACATCAGGGGCCTTAAGGAGCTTCAACCTCTCAGAAGGGGCTGTAGTGTCATGGGGAATCCAAGTGCAGAAAGTCTGTTAAGTGTTCTCACTTTTTCCTTTTTTTTATTAAAAAAAAAAAGGTATTTAAGTGCTCCAGGCACTATACTAAGCGCTGGAGTAGATACAAGCTAATCAATTGGACACAGTCCTTATTCCATAGGGGGCTCACAATCTTAATCTCTGTTTCACAGATGAAGGAACTGAGGCTCAGAGAAGTGAAGTGACTTGCCCAAGGTCACATAGTAGACAAGTGGCAGAGCTGGTTGTAGAACCCAGGTCCTTCCGACTCCCAGGCCTGTGATCTATTCGCTAGGCTACAATTCATAATTATTCCTTAAGAGGCCGAGGTCAAAAGAAAGGGACCTGCAGAAAAGTAGCCATTTTTTATGGTATTTGCTAAGTGCTTACTATGTGCCAGTGAGCCCACTGTTGGGTAGGGACCGTCTCTATATGTTGCCAAATTGTACTTCCCAAGCGCTTAGTACAGTGCTCTGCACACAGTAAGCGCTCAATAAATACGATTGAATGAATGAATGAATGAATGAATGCCAGCCAGTGTTCTAAGTGCTGATATAGATACAAAGTAATCAGGTAGGACACAGTCATTGTCCCCCATGGGGCTCACAGTCTTAATCCCAGTTTACAGATGAGGTAACTGAAGCACAGAGAAGTTAAGTAATAATAAGAAATATTTACTATTCTTTTTATTTTATTTTGTTAATGATGGGCATCTAGCTTTACTTCTACTTATTCTGATGACTTGACACCTGTTCACATGTTTTGTTTTGTTGCCTGTCTCCCCCTTCTAGACTGTGAGCCTGCTGTTGGGTAGGGACCGTCTGTAGTTGTTGCCGACTTGTATTTCCCAAGCACTTAGTACAGTGCTCTGCACACAGTAAGTGCTCAATAAATACGATTGAATGAATGATTGAATAATGATGGTATTTGTTAAGTGCTTACTATGTTCTAAGCGCTGGGGTAGATACAAGGTAATCAGGTTGTCCCATGTAGGGCTCACAGTCTTAATCCCCATTTTTACAGATGAGGTAACTGAGGCACAGAGAAGTTAAGCGGCTTGCCCAAGGTCACACAGCAGACAAGGGGCGGGGCCGGGATTAGAATCCTTGTCCTCTGACTCCCAAGCCCGTGAGCTTTCCACTAAGCCATGCTGCTTTTCCATCTCTGCATGAGGTGAGTCCTTTCCCCCCAGGATGGTCGTAGAGAAAGTCCAGTGTTGTCTGCCAAGCAGAGCAGACAGACATGAGTGTGCTACGTTCCACTAGCTCTGAATCCAGTTCTGCCTCAGGAACCCAGCTGTCAAAATAATAATAATAATAATTGTGGTATTTGTTAAGTGCTTCCTATGTGTCAGGCACTGCACTAAGCATTACGGGGGAAGACTGTGAGCCCACTGTTGGGTAGGGACTGTCTCTATATGTTGCCAATTTGTACTTCCCAAGAGTTTAGTACAGTGCTCTGCACATAGTAAGCGCTCAATAAATACAACTGATGATGCAAACAAATCGGGCTGGATGTCATCACGTCTACCCCATTACAGTGGCTTCTTGGACTTTTCCCTTTGAGTCCCCACTTCAGTGCTGGCCTTGGGAGGTTTGGGCGGACTCCGCAAACCAGAAGGAGTCACAGCAGGTCGATCCTCAGTTTCCAGGGGATCGGCTGTCTGCCCACTGCTGGGTAGGGACTGTCTCGATATGTTGCCAACTTGTACTTCCCAAGCGCTTAGTACAGTGCTCTGCACACAGTAAGCGCTCAATAAATACGATTGATGATGATGATGATGCTATGAGTAGCTTTGGACCAGCAAGGAGACAAGCAGGAAGCAGTCTCAAAGTCCTTGGCTACCTAGTCCTTTCCAGCTTCTGGGGCAATCAATCAATCGTATTTATTGAGCGCTTAGTGTGTGCAGAGCACTGTACTAAGCACTTGGGAAGTACAAGTTGGCAACATATAGAGACGGTCCCTACCCAACAGTGGGCTCACAGTCTAAAAGGGGGAGACAGAGAACAAAACCAAACATACTAACAAAATAAAATAAATAGAATAGATAGGTACAAGCATTTGTACATATATTATGGAAGAAAGTATTGATTTCCAAACTTCCTGTCACTAGTTGGGAAACAAATTTGGCTATATTAGCCTCCTTCCCTTCCCCACAGCACCTGTATATATGTATATATGTTTGTACATATTTATTACTCTATTTATTTATTTATTTTACTTGTACATATCTATTCTATTTATTTTATTTTGTTACTATGTTTGGTTTTGTTCTCTGTCTCCCCCTTTTAGACTGTGAGCCCCCTGTTGGGTAGGGACTGTCTCTATATGTTGCCAATTTGTACTTCCCAAGCGCTTAGTACAGTGCTCTGCACACAGTAAGGGCTCAATAAATACGATTGATGACTAAGGTACAGGAGCTCATCCTGTTATCATCACTGGCCTGACACAGACCTAACCAGTTAGTCGGCGATTAATTGAGAGGAGGGCAGGGGGAAGTCTATCGGAGTGTGAGTGGTCAGAGATGGCTTTCAGGGAGGGAAGCGGAGGGGCCGCAAGTGGTTTTAGAAGGTGAGAACGTGAGAAGGGATGGAAAAACAAATGAGCCTCTGTCCTGAGACTTCAGGACTGAGACCTTGATTCTAGTGAAAGTGGCTTGCATGGCTCTTTCTCTCTCTTCCTGCCACTCCTGACAAGTGGTGTGGTCTAGTGGAAGGAGCCCGGACCAGTGAATCAAAGGACTTGGGTCCTAATCCTGGCTCTGCTACTTAATAATAATGATGGGATTTGTTAAGTGCTTACTATGTGCAAAGCACTGTTCTAAGCGCTGGGGGGATACAGGGTGATCAGGTTGTCCCACGGGGGGCTCACAGTCTTAATCCCCATTTTACAGATGAGGTCACTGAGGCATAGAGAAGTTAAGTGACTTGCCCAAAGTCACAGAGCCGATAAGTAGCGGAGCAGGGATTAGAACCCATGACCTCTGACTCCAAGCCTGCGCTGTTTCCACTGAGCCTACGCTGCTTGCTGTGTGACCTCGGGCAAGTCACTTCACTTCTCAGAAGCTCAGTTTCCTTATCTGTAAAATGGAGATTCACTCACCCATTCACTCATTCAATCATATTTATTGAGCGCTTACTGTGTGCAGAGCACTGTACTAAGCACTTGGGAAGTACAAGTTGGCAACCTTTAGAGACGGTCCCTACCCAACAGTGGGCTCACATTGTATTTATTGAGCACTTACCATGTATGGAGCACTGTACTAAGTGCTTGGGAGAGTACAATACAACAATAAACACAATACAAAATAAACACAAAATGAACAGACACATACCCTGCCCACAATGAGCTTACAGTCCAGTGGGCATTGACATGAACGTCACGTGGGACATAGACTGTGTCCAACCTGATTAGTTAGTATCTATTATAATGCCTGACATATAAGTAAGCACTTAACACATATTGTTAAAAACAAAATCTGTACTTACAGAACATGTGTGGGGAGTGCTGTTGTGTTGGTAGACAAGGCAGTACAGCAAAAGGAATCAGTTCTTTTAATTCAAGAAAAAGGACATTCAAACTGAGCGTAGTGTAAAATGTCAATAATGCCTTGCATTCCCCAGACAAAACAAACCACCAGAGTGGTAACAACTCTTGTGTTTCTTCCAGAAGTCGAGGGAATGCATTGCTATGACCTATATGTTTATGATCAAGGATTATCTGTGTGCTGTAAAAGATGTAATTATATGTAGGGCAAATAGAATCTCCCTCTGTTACTTTTTCCATCAAAATTGTTATTTTTATTCCTCCCTCTGGCCTGTACCAGACTTTGAGGTAAGCAGCGCTTCAGGAATTGTAAAGTCAGGAGAGTAGTCATGTGGGATCTTCCAGAGATGGTGGTCAGGGGGGACTGCCACCTGCCACATGTCTCCTGTGTGATCTGGGGGAAGTTACTTAACCTCTCTGGGCCTCAGTTCCCTCATCTGTAAAATAGGGATTAAGACTGTGAGTCCCATGTGGGACGGAGACTGTGTCCATCCCGATTAACTTGTATCTATCCCAGTGTTTAAGACAGTGCTTGACACATAGTAAGCACTTAGCAAGTACCATAATTCTTCTTATTATTATTGTACTTGTTACGATATTTGTAATGCACTCATTATGTGCCAAGCACTGTTCTAAGCGCTGGGGTAGATACATGGAGACACAGTCCTTCTCTCACATGGGGCCTACACTCTTTGCCCCATTTTACAGAACAAGTAACTAAGGCACAGAGAAGTTAAGTCATCAATCATCAATCGTATTTATTGAGCGCTTACTGTGTGCAGAGCACTGTACTAAGCGCTTGGGAAGTACAAGTTGGCAACATATAGAGACAGTCCCTACCCAACAGTGGGCTCACAGTCTAAAAGGGGGAGACAGAGATCAAAACCAAACATACTAACAAAATAAAATAAATAGAATAGATATGTACAAGTAAAACAAATAAATAAATAGAGCAATAAATATGTACAAGCATATATACATATATACAGGTGCTATGGGGAAGGGAAGGAGGTAAGATGGGGGGATGGAGGGGGGGCGAGGGGGAGAGGAAGGAAGGGGCTCAGTCTGGGAAGGCCTCCTGGAGGAGGTGAGCTCTCAGTAGGGCCTTGAGAGTTAAGTGACTTGCCCAAGATCAAATGGCAGATATGTGGTGGAGCCGGGATTAGAACCCAGGTCCTCCTGAGTCCCAGGCCTGTACTCTGTCCACTAGGCCACGCTGCTTATAAATATGGCAGCCACTGGGTGCCATCCAAAGATGGCAGCCCCCTAGGACTTTCCAAACATAGCTGCCTCCTCTATCCTTCCCAAAGATGGCAGTGAGATAGCGGTGATCCTCAAGTGTTGCCAACTTGTACTTCCCAAGCACTTAGTACAGTGCTCTGCACACAGTAAGCGCTCAATAAATACAATTGATGATGATGAAGTGGGGCACAGGTCAGGATCTTGTATCTGAGCTAGCTGAGGTACCCAATTAAGGGATGGCCACAGGGGCATCAAGAGTAGCAACACAGGGGTAGCAGAGGTGAAATACTCTTCCACAAATGTTGTGTATAGTGTTTGTCATGTTATGAATGTTGTGTGGCCAGTTAGTATTACCTAATTGGGTGGAGTGAGGTGTAAACCTTCGGACTCTACCTCAAGGTGGTGGAATGTCTGAAGCCATCCTTGTCCTCCCAACAAAGGAGTTTTCGAGCACAGGGATGGCGGAAAATTCAGTTGAGAATGGTCCTTTGGGAAAAGTTTGCGGGGTCTGCTAATTGATCAATTAATGGTACTTACATAAGGCACCCACCACATCATCTTGGTAACTGCTATGTTTTCATGTGCAGTCAGAAATGAAAAACCCTCAGAAAACCAAGAAACACTGACACTGCTAGAATATACCTCTAGATAATAATAATAATAATAATAATAATAATAATAATGGTATTTATTAAGTGCTTACTATGTGCAAAGCACTGTTCTAAGCACTGGGGATGTTACAAGGTGATCAGGTTGTCCCACATGGGGCTCACAGTCTTAATCCCCATTTTACAGATGAAGTCACTGAGGCACAGAGAAGTTAAGTGACTTGCCCAAGGTGATCAGGTTGTCCCATGGGGGACTTAATCCCCATTGGATTAATGGGGATACTGTAGGCTCATCATAGAGAGGGAACGTGACTGAAAATTCTGTTGTATTCTTCCAAGCACTCTGCACATAGTAAGCACTCAATAAATGCCCTGATTGATTGATAGACATTTGCTGCTTTTCTCACTGTTCACTTTCTAGTCTCTTTTCAGACGTTGGCCCTCAGTCTCTCTTTTTTGTTTTGTTCCTTATGGTATTTGTGAAGTGCTTACTATATGCCAGACACTGTACAAAGTTCTGGAGTAGATACGGGCTATTCAGGTTGGACACAGTCCCTGTCCCACATGGGGCTCACAGTCTTAATTCCCATTTTACAGACGAGGTAACTGAGGCACAGAGAAGTTAAGTGACTTGCTCAAGATCACACAGCAGACAAGTGGCGGAGCCCGGATGAATCCTGAGAGAATTCTAACTCTCCGGCCTGTGCTTGACACATAGTAAGTGCTTAACAAATACTAAAAAATGAGGGAAAAATACAATTTGCCAGTATGAAGTGTATTAGATGCTTAACAAATAGCTCCACGACCCCCCTAAAAGGAAAATACATTCTGACATTAGTGTATTTAGAAGACAGAATCTACAACAGTTGGAGTTTATGCTCTAAAGATGTTTCATTTGAAACAATTTGGGAAAAACAAATGCTAACCCAAATGTGTGATTTATTAACACTTCACTACTGTTTTGTATAACTACTTCAGGTTCACAATCTGGACTGCCTCTGTAAGACTGAGAAACTTTCACACATTAAATAGCTAGCAAGGCTGCGGAGTCAATACTGAAATTAGCAGAATAGTTCACAAGCGTTAAATTACTGAACAAGTACTCTATTCTGAAAGGTATTTTTTGAGCTCTCGCTTTATGTAGAGCACTATACTAAGCGCCTGGGAGAGTATGCTAAAACAGACTTGGAAGAATATTCCCTGCCCACAAGGAGCTTGCAATCGACAGGGGGAGACAGATATTGATATGAATAAATAAATTAATAAATTATGAATATGTACATAAGGGCTATGGGGCTGAGGGTGGGGTGAATATCAAGTGCTTAAAGGGTACAGATCCAAATGCACAGGTTATGTGGGGGTGGGGGGGAAGGAGTAGGAGAGAAGAGGGATTAATTAGGGAAGACCACTTGGAGATGTGATTTTATTAAGACCTTGAAGGGGTGGACAGAGGTGCACTGTTGTATATGGAAGGGCAGGGGATTCCAGGCCAGAAAGAGGACACGGGCACTGAGTCAGTGGCAAGATTAACAAGATCAGGGTACAGTGAGTAAATTGGTGTTAGAGGAGTGAAGTTTGTAGATTAGGTTGTAGTAAGAAATCAGTGAGGTAAGGTAGGAGGGGGCAGCCTGACTGTATTCTTTAAAGGTGACGGTTTGTGGAGTTGGATGGGTAACCACTGGGTTTTTTTATGAACAGTGATCCAGGAAGCAGAGAAAAGTAAGGACTGGACTAGGGACAGGCAGGAGGAAGGCGGGTGGCGGTCAACGAGGAGGCTGAATAATTCATTCAAATGGATTTTGAGGCTGATTCCAGATTTTTCAAGGAGGTTTTAATAAAATCTGAAAGTCTTTAGCTAGAAGCTCCAGATCCAGTGACAACTTCATTTGGCTGTCCCCATATGGCACAATAAAGCAGAATTTTTTCAACTGAGAAACACGTCTGAGTGGATGACAAAGTGATGCTGGAATATGGGGAAGGGAAATGATTTAGGGGTTTTAATGTTTAAGCATTTGATACCCACTTCACGCTCGCAGTACTCAGGTAGACCCCTTATACTCTGTAGCTTCCCCTCTTCTTCTTCAAATGCTTTCGAGTTGTTTCCGATTCCATGGACCCGTCCTCTTCAGAATGTCCCATCTTCTATGTGTATCCACAGAGGTTTTTTTTTTTTTTGGTAAAGATACAGAAGTGGTTTACCATTGCCTTCTGAACAGTAAAAACTTGAGTCTCTGCTGTTGTCTCTGATCAACATTTTGATTACTTGATCATCTCCCTTTGACACTTTCCCATGCCGTTGCTGTCCAGCACAGGTGAACTGACTTCTCCTACCTAGAATTTATTTTAATGTCTGTCTCCTCTGCTGGATTGTAAATGTTTTGAGGACAGAGATCATTCCTACCCTCTCTATTATACTCTTTCAAGTGCCCCAAACACTTAGTATAGTGCTCTGCACACAGTAAGCTCTTAATAAGTACAATTCAATGAAATACAATTGAATAATACTGTGTTCCACCCCCAGTAAATGCTCAGTAAATTGCACTGATTGATTGTTTTACTGATGAGTGGAAGGGACACAGGTCTGGTAATCTTTTCATTCATTCATTCAATCGTATTTATTGAGCACTTACTGTGTGCAGAGCACTGTACTAAGCGCTTGGGGAGTACAAGTTGGCAACATATAGAGATGGTCCCTACCCAACAGCGGGCTCACAGTCTAGAAGGGGGAGACAGACAACAAAACAAAACATATTAACAAAATAAAATAAATAGAATAAATATGTACAAATAAAATAGAGTAATAAATACATACAAACATGTATACATATATACAGGTGCTGTGGTGGGGGGGAAGGAGGTAAGGCGGGGGGGATGGGGAGGCCTCTTGTCCAGGCTCTGCTGCTGACCTGCTGGATTATTTTGGATGTCATTTTACTTCTCTGGGCATCAGTTTCTACTCTGTAAAATGTGGTCCATAATATCTGCCTGTGGAAGTGCCTTAGAGCACGTCAGGAACCATGTCTACCAACTCTGTTGCATTGTGCTCTCCCAAGCACGTAGTCCAGTGTTCTGTACACAGTAAGCACCGATAAATAAATAAATAATAATACATTTAATATTTGTTATGTGCTTACTATGTGCCAGGCACTCTACTAAGCAATCTGGTAGATGCAAACTATTTGGCTTGGATACAGTCTTTGTCCCACATGGGGCTCACAGTCTTAATGCCCATTTTACAGATGAGGAAACCGAAGCACAGGGAAGTTAAGTGACTAGCCATAGACAAGTGGCAGAGTCAGATTAGAACGCAGGCCCTTTGATTTTCAGGCCAGGGCTCTATCCAGTAGTCCATGCTGCTTCTCACTGATCGATGGATATGGAACATAAAAGAGCAGGACCTCTGACTCATTTCATCGGTATCATCATCAATCATCGTCATCATCATCAGCGGAAGCAGCATGGCTTAGTGGAAAGAAGATGGGCTTGGGAGTCAGAGGTCATGTGTTCTAATTCCGGCTCCACCATTTTTCTTTTGGCATTTATTAAGCGCTTACTATGTGCAAAGCACTGTTCTAAGCGCTGGGGCGGTTACAAGGTGATCAGGTTGTCCCACGGGGGGCTCACAGTCTTAATCCCCATTTTACAGATGAGGAAACTGAGGCCCAGAGAAGTGAAGTGACTTGCCCAAAGTCACACAGCTGACAATTGGCAGAGCTGGAATTTGAACCCATGACCTTTGACTCCAAAGCCCGGGCTCTTTTCCACTGAGCCACGCTGCTTCTCCTAAGACAAGACACCACAGCTCTTTTTGGGCCCTTCCCCCCACATTGGTATCTGTTAAGCGCTTACTATGTGCCAAGCACTGTTCTAAACACTGGGCCAGATATAAGACAAAAGTTGTCTTGAAGGGTGGGCAAGGCTTCATTTTCAAAAATAACATCGTAAAGATGGAATACAATTGAATTCTTCCCAGCCTGTATTAGAAGAGTATGGAGCTGTGATTTAATTAACTGCAGCCACTGCACTCTACAAACTTGGATCCTGCCAAACTAATCATCATTATGACCCTAATGGTTTATATATCTGTCCGTACAATACGCAATTTGTCATCCGTATAATCTCACTGGTTCACAGCTGTATTCGTAAGAGACTTATTCTTCCCAGTTTTGAAAGCATGCAGTTCAACTCTCTGGGATTTCATAAAACAAATATATTGTAAACACCTACTAATCACCTCTGTGGCTGGCCTTATGATAACTTTCTGCCACATATCCATGTACTTGCCCTTTAAAATAAGGGTGAATTGGATAGAATTGAAACGGTTTCAGGTAACTTCTTGCTGTACTATATTTGCTCAGAATAGTAATCCAGAAAGTGATTTGGTGATTGATATATATGTGTGTATACACACACACACACACACACACACACACACTACTATGAATGCACTCTGAACTTGAAGTTTGAAGTCTCAGTTGGAGATTAACTTTGAGGACGCTGCTAGAAGTTTTTTGTTTGTTTTTTTTAAACTACATTCTATGCAATGCAGGGGTCCTACTGTAATAGAAGCAAATTTGTTGTAATTCATTTTGTTCAACTCTTCAATAAGAGTCCTGAATATCTGTGGCTTGACATTTTCAGCCAAAAACAATATTTTCCTCGAACTACTGACACTACATTTTAAATCCAATTCCCTCAATACCTAAAATTAATCTTTCGTCATGTTAGCCTCTTTGGAAAGGTCCTTCACTCTACTGGCCCACTAGTGGACTATTCATTTTGTTAATGATGTGCATTATAGCTATAATTCTATTTGTTCTGACGATTTTGATTTCACCTGTCTACATGTTTTGTATTGTTGCCTGTTTCCTCCTTCTAGACTGTGAGCCCGTTGTTGCGTAGGGACCGTCTCTATGTGTTGTCGACTTGTTCTTCCCAAGCCCTTAGTACAGTGCTCTGCACACAGTAAGCACTCAGTAAATATGATTGAATGAATGAATGAAAAGCAGAGCACAGTCCTTGGCACTGTGAGGATTATAGAAAATGATTAAAGGCTGCGATCCTTTCTTCTTTTCCCTGGCTCCCTCTCCCTTCTGCATTGTCTATACACTTGGGTCTGTGGCCTCTTAGCATTTGATATTCACCCCTCTCTCAGCCCCACGGCACTTATGTACGTATCTGTAATTTATTTATATTAGTGTCTGTCTTCCCCTAGAAACTATGAGCTCTGTGTGGGCAGCGAAAATGCCTACCAACACAGTTGTACTGTGCTCTCCAAGTGCTCACTACAGTACTTTTGCACACAGTAAGCGCTCAACAAATACCACTGATCAAGTGATTCATTGATCCTTGCCTCGGGTGAGCTCTCAATCTAAAGCTCTTGAGAGAGGGGTCCAGAGCAATGATAATCTCTATTTCTCCCTTCCCTTAATGGGGTTTGGGGGTCTTATGACTGGAGTACCCTAGAACCCGCACATCCCAACAAAGCCAGTAGCTTTGAGAAGCAGGGTGGCCCAGTGGAAAGAAAATGGTCCTGGGAGCCAGAGAGCTGGGTTCTAATTCCCGCTCTGCCACTTGTCTGCTCTGTGGCTGGACAAGTCACTTCACTTCTCTGTGCCTCAATTACCTCATCTATGAAATGGGGATTGTGTGTGAATCCCAAGTGGAATGGGGACTATGCTAACCTGATTATCTTTTCTTTACCCCAGCACTTAGTACAGTGCCTGGTACACAGTCAGAGCTAACAGATACCATTAAAATCAAAAAAGCCAATGACTTTGAGTGGCTCGGGCCATTGGCAAATATTTGGTCTATAAGAAGCAAGGAAAACTTATATTTTCCATGATAAACATGCTGTGAATGAACCTTGGAAGGGACTCTAAAACAGCCTCCTTACTTTGGCCTATTAATTAAGTAGCCATAGGAGGACTGAACTGTTTTATAAGGTAGTATTCTAGTTCCTGAGAGGATCAGAGACACGACTGCCGGCCAAGAATTGTAATTTATTCTGGCAAGCGCACCCTAAAAGGCCGTGGACAGGAGCTGGCTGACTAGTCCTTTACAATGTTTGTAATGAAAGAATTCAGGCCGGGTGGGAAGAGAGAGGAGCGGGGCAGCTGGAGCAGTGGTGTCCAGTCAGGCGTGTTTGAGGCGCCTGTCTCCTGGTACTGCCTGGGCCTGCCTGCCACAGGCTGCTTGCGTGTCGTGTCCTCTTGTGCAGGAGATATTCACTCCTGGTTTACCTCCATAAACAGAATTTTCAAACCTCGGCCGTCGTCGGGGGCAACGATTCCCCGGCCCTGAAGGACCTCAAGAAGATCCTGGACAGCATGGGCATCGAGACGGATGATGAACGCTTGAAGAAGATGAGGGAACTGAGGCCCAGAGAAGCGAAGTGACTTGCCCAAAGTCACACAGCCGACAAGTGACAGAGCCGCGATGAGAACCCATGGCCTCTGACCCATGACCATTGAGCTGCGCTGCTTCTCTTAAACATTGCTTCTCTCCTAAATACTGGGCCAGGCACTGTACTGAGAACTGGGGTTGGTACAGGAAAATGGGTTGAACTCTGTTGAGAAGCAGCGTGGCCCAGGGGTGAGCACGGTCCTGGGTTCTAATCCCAGCTCTGCCACTTATTCCAACCGGACCAGTTTGCGTCCACCCCAGCACCGCTATTTATTTTATTTTGTTAGTACGTTTGGTTTTGTTCTCTGTCTCCCCCTTTTAGACTGTGAGCCCACTGTTGGGTAGGGACTGTCTCTATATGTTGCCAATTTGTACTTCCCAAGCGCTTAGTACAGTGCTCTGCACATGGTAAGCGCTCAATAAATACGATTGATGATGATGATGATTCCGGGCAGATCGTGGGACTAAGAGGTTCTTGCGGCAGTTCAGAAAATCCACGGGCTTGCGGTGGTTGGGGGGTGGCCAGGGCACTGAGGAGGGCCTTCCCGGACTGAGCCCCCTTTTTCCTCTCCTCCTCCCCAACGCCCCCCGCCCTACCTTCTTCCCCTCCCCACAGCACCTGTACATATGTTTGTACAGATTTATTTCTCTATTTAATTTACTTGTACATATTTACTATTCCGTTCATTTTGTTAATGATGTGCATCTAGCTTTATCTCTATTCTGATTACTTGACACCCGTCCACATGTTTTGTTTTGTTGTCTGTCTCCCCCTTCTAGACTGTGAGCCAGTTGTTGGGTAGGGACCGTCTCTATATGTTGCCAACCTGTACTTCCCAAGTGCTAGTACAGTGCTCTGCACACAGTAAATACGATTGAATGAATGAATGAATGAGGGGGTCCCTGGGAATCACCCAGCTGTTTAAAATCAACATCTCCTTGGGCCCAGCTGCTCTTCTGTAGAAACTTTACCTTCTTGCAGAGGGTTCGGGGCAAGTGCTGAAGCATTTCATTGCCTGAAGGAAGCCTCCCAAGAGAGTCGGGATTTTACAACCTTCCTTTAGGAGACCAAAGCGGAGCAATGAAATCTCCCAACCCAATGGGTCCCTGGGGATGGTGATTGCCTTCCGGCCAACAACCAGAAAACATTTTCTTAGCACTTCGGTCCGTCCTCACCAATTACTTTTCTTCAGGTTGGGCTTTTTTTTTTTTCAGTTAGCTCAGGGCAGATACAAAGATGTAAATGGGCATAAACGGATTCAGCAGGAAACATGAACGGGGCAGCATAGGGAAAAGGCCGGCGGTCAGAGCAGAAAGCCACAGTGAAGCAAAGGGAGTGATGCTCTTCACAAGTCTCGCATATCTTTCCAGGAACAGTGTTCAGTTACCAGCAGACCAACTCTAATTCTGCATATTTCTGTGTGCTTCAAGAAGAGGTGTGAAGCCCAGCACTTGGTTGCACTTTGGAAATAGCTTCTTGAGCGAGGTAGATAAACGTTGTGGTCACTGCTTCTTGGGAGAATAGTCTAAATGGACGGTTCTTGTCCTCCTAATTCATTTATTCATTCAGTTGTATATATTGAATGCTAACTTTGTTCAGAGCACTGTACTAAGTACTTGGAAGAGTATAATGCAATAAACAGACAATTCCCTGACCATAATGAGCTTACAGTCTACCTACTGACCCTGCAGGAATCTTATCCCAGCCCCTCCACCTGTCTGCTGTGTGACCTTGGGCAAGACACTTAACTTCTCTGAGCCCCAGCTACCTCATCTGTAAAATGAGGATTAGGACTGTGAGCCCCATGTGGGACAACCTGATCACCTTGTATCCCCCCAGCGCTTAGAACAGTGCTTTGCACATAGCGCTTAACAAATGCCATTATTATTATTCTCATTTTAGAGGTAAGGAAACTGAGGCCCAGAGATTAATTGATTTATGAGCCTTTAGCCTGTAAGCTCTTTCATCATTATCATCATCATCATCATCAACAATGGGCTTTATTGCAGAACAGTATACTAAGTGCTTGGGAGAGTACAATTCAGAGTTGGTAGACATGTCTATTGCACACAATGAGTTTACAGTCTAGAGGGGGAGACAGACATTAATATAAATCAAGCAGCATAGTGTACTAGATAGAGCAGGGCATGGGGGTCAGAAGGTCATGAGTTCTAATTCTAGCTCTGTCACTTGTCTGCTGTGTGACTTTGGACAAATCACTTCACTTCTCTGGGCCTCAGTTTCCTCAGCTGTAAAATGGGGATTGAGACTGTGAGCCCCACATGGGACAGCGACTGTGTCCAACCCGATTTGCTTACTGTCTACCCCAGTGTTTAGTACAGTGCCTGGCACACAGTAAGGGCTTAACAAATATCGTAATTATTATTGTTATTCAAAGTGCCACAGTTACCGCATCCAAAATGGGGAATAATAATGTGAACCCCATGTGGGACATGGACTGTGTCCAACCTGTTTAGCTTGTGTCTACTCCAGGGCTTAGCTCAGTTCCTGGTACATAGTAAGTTCTTAACAAATGCCGTAAAAAAAAAAGGATTGTATCTATCTATCCTTTTGTACCCTCCCAAGTGTGTAGTGCAGTGTTCTGTACATAGTAAGCGTTCAATAAATACTACTGACTGATTGACTGACTTGCTCAAAGTCACAGAACAGCATGAGAAGCAGCATGGCCTAGTGGAAAGAGCATGTGCCTGGAGTCAGAGGACCTGGATTCTAATCCCAGCTCCACCACCTATTTCCTGTGTGACCTTGGGTAAATCACTTAACTTCTCCGTGCCTCAGCTACCTCATTTGTAAAATGGGGATTAAATCCTCCTCCCTCCAATTTAGACTGTGATCCTCATGTGGGACAGGGACCGAGTCCAACCTGATCATCCGGAATGTACACCAGAGCTTAAAACAGTGCTTGTCTGCTGTGTGTCCTTGGGCAAGTTACTTAACTTCTCTGGATCTCAATTCCCTCACCTGTAAAATGGGGATCAATCAATCAATCATATTTATTGAGCGCTTACTGTGTGCAGAGCACTGTACTAAGCGCTTGGGAAGTACAAGTTGGCAACATATAGAGATGGTCCCTACCCAACAACGGGCTCACAGTCTAGAAGGGGGAGACAGACAACAAAACAAAGCATGTGGACAGGTGTCAAGTCATCAGAATACATAGAAGTAAAGCTAGATGCACATCATTAACAAAGTAAATAGAATAGTTAATACGTAAAACTGTGAGCCCTGTGTGGGGCAGGGACTGTGTCCAACCCAATTATCTTGTTTCTACCCCAGAGCTTAGTACTGTTGGAATACAGCAAGAATTTAACAAATGCCATTATTATGGTTGTAATTATTACATAGTAAGCATTTAACAGATACCATAAAAGGAGAAGCAGCGTGGTGTAGCCTGCATTTCCCTGCTTTCCCATCATAATTCCCCCAGAACATTGAATGTGCACTGCTTCTGGGCTGGAATGAATCTGTCTTCCCCTGTGGGCCTGGAGAATGGCTTCCCATTCTGCCTTTTCCCAGAAGATGGTGCTTGCCTGAGAATTCACAGTAGGTGAGGAGATGTTGGTCTAATCCCAGCTATATCACGACCCTGCTGGCTTTCATCGTTTGTTTGTTTGCCTGTTTTATAACAATAATAATAATAATTATGGTATTTGTTAAGTGCTTACTATGGCCAGGCAAAATACTAAGCTCTGGGGTGGATACAAGCAAATCAGGTTGGACACAGTCCCTGTCCCACGTGGGACTCATAGTCTCAATTCCCATTTTACAGATGAGGGAGCTGAGGCCCAGAGAAGTGAAGTGATTTGCCCGAGGTCACACAGCAGACAAGTTGAAGAGTCGGGCTTAGAACCCATGATCTGATTCTCAGGCCTGTGCTCTATCCACTGAGCCGTGCTGCTTCTCCATGTGCCATAATGTGCCCACTAATTCTTTTAGACTGTGAGCCCACTGTTGGGTAGGACTGTCTCTATGTGTTGCCAATTTGTACTTCCCAAGCTCTTAGTACAGTGCTCTGCACATAGTAAGCGCTCAATAAATACAATTGATGATGATGATGATAGTAACCTGTGTTCAGTGCACAGAGGACATTCCCTGGGAATATTTTCCTATTACTCTTAGATAAATCGATATCAAGCTCATATTAAAATACAAGCCAGTACAATTCCCCATTGTAAATCTAATGCCTTGAGATGAATCGGGGAAAAGATGTCTGTGAGTACCCACGATGGAATTCAGATTGGGAAGGTGAAGTGAAGCCTAGTAGAAAATGGAGAAAGGCCTCATGGAATATAGTCAAATATGTGGATGGAAAGTATCAGATTTTTATTTTCTTTTTAAGCTAATAAGCTGAGGGGACCCATCATCTCAGAGACATCTTCATCCCAACCCAAGTAAGATTGGCGAATAGTAGATTTTGTTACAACATTTTGGAAACTGCCAAAAGCCTGTGTGGATGGGAGTTTTGATTGCACCCTGGTGTCTTCCAGCAGTCACCTCAATGTGTCATGTGGCGAATTAAATTCATTAATTTAATTCAATCGTATTTATTAAGCGCTTACTGTGTGCAGAGGCCCCTCCTGTTCTCCCCTTCCTCATTCTCTCGCCAAGCGCAAGCCTCCTAGAGCCCCTCGTTCCCCTTTAGCTTCCTGATTACTGCAGATTTGTATGTTCATTCCTTCATTTTTCAGTGGTCCCCCAAGACACTTAAAAGGAAGGAGCAAAAGAGAACTTTAATTGCGCGAATCTTTTGAGTCAATACAGCTGCCGATTTCAATTTTGATGTTTTAATTTTACCGATATTGGGAAACCAATGCCCCCATGCGTCAAACTTAGAATTTTATCAGTGGTTGCAAAGATGGTGAACATTTTCCCTTGGTTGTAAAAATTCGGTAAAACCTAACAGCCCAAAAAGCAATGCGGAGTTTCCATAATGTAAATGATTCATTTGAGGAATGGAATGTGTGGTATTACTGACTCTAGGGAGTTCAACTCCCATCCTGCAGAAGAGAGATATCACTATGAAGTAGCAGTAAAAAATGAACTATTATAAATAACACCAGACATCAGACAAGAAACACGTGTTTATTTTAGGAGTGGACCCAGAATATAAATGCACTTCAACTGATAAATCCTTATCTGAACGATAAAGTTGACTTCTTAAATGGAGTTTTTACGCCTATGTCTCATCTTTATCACTTGATTTCCTACCCTTCTGCCTTTCCAATTTTTAGGATGTAATCCTTCATGAAATAAATAATTAAACTTCAGACAAACTGTCAAAGGGGAACGTTCATATTTTTAACGCAACATTAACATTTTGGTAATTAACATGGAAGTTAATGCTTTTAGCAGATGGCACAACATTAGACTTGTAAATTTTAATTAAAGTTAATGGTTCACGATAGCTGTAGGGAGCAGGCATCCTCTCTCGATACTGAAAACATGTCTAATGTGATTAGAAATACTAATTGAAGAAAAAAGAATGGTAATAGCAGTCTGCACTTCTTTCTAGTTTACTAAATTGGCAAGTTTAAAACACTGTTAAAGGAAAACCATTAGAGGAAAGTCAATCTGAGAGGTCAAAGGAACACTCAGAAGGCTTCCTAGAATCAGGAGGAAAATCACAAATTTATATAACCCTTCCTCTTTTGGCCACCTGAGATGAGAAACCCCAGAAATGCTGGGAAGTTATTTGGTTGTATTAAATGTCCCATTTGGATTTAATTAGGAACTAAAGTGTTCCTGTTAATTCCTCCAGAGGCCATGAATGTACCGAGCAAGCTACAAAAGAGGGTGAAAGTAGAGGACTCTTGCCTCAGATGATCATTTGTAGTTTTCTTACAAAGAGAAAGCCCAGTGGTGGTAGATTCCCAGCGACAGGCAATATGCCTCAAAAAGCTTATTGGAATTTTTAGAGATTGGCAATTCGAAAATGAATTTTCACACTAAATGCCAAGCCTAACTTTCTCTAAAAGTGCCTCTATTCAAACCTGTAGACTCTGTTGCTTCTCTTTATAGTAGCTCATTTTAATAGGGTACAATTAGAGTGTAAGCTCCTTGAGAGCATGGATCAAGCCGACCAGCTGTAAGCTCACTGTGGACAGGGAATGTGTCTGTTACATTATACTCCCCCCAAATGCTTAGAGTGCTCTACCCACAGTAAGTGCCCAGTAAATACGATTGACTGTTGTACTTTCCCAAATTCACTCATTCAATCGTATTTTTTGAGCACTTACTGTGTGCAGAGCACTGTACTAAGCGCTTGGGAAGTCCAAGTCGGCAACATATAGAGATGGTCCCTACCTAACAACGGGCTCACAGTTTAGAAGTGTGAAAAAGTCAAAAACTCCTCACTCTCGGCTTCAAGGCTGTCCATCACCTCACCCCCTCCTACCTCACCTCCCTTCTCTCCTTCTCCAGCCCAGCCCGCACCCTCCGCTCCTCTGCCACTAATCTCCTCACCGTGCCTCGTTCTCTCCTGTCCCACCGTTAACCTTCGGACCACGTCCTCCCCCTGGCCTGGAATGCCCTCCCTCCACACATCTCCCAAGCTAGCTCTCTTTCTCCTTTCAAAGCCCTACTGAGAGCTCACCTCCTCCAGGAGGCCTTCCCAGAGTGAACCCCTTCTTTCTTCTCCCCTCCTCCCCCTCCCCATCCCTCCCACCTTACCTCCTTCCCCTCCCTACAGCACCTGTATATGTGTATATATGTTTGTACATATTTATTACTCTATTTTACTTGTACATATTTATTCTATTTATTTTATTTTGTTAATATGTTTCATTCTGTTGTCTGTCTCCCCCTTCTAGACTGTGAGCCCGCTGTTGGGTAGGGACCATCTCTATATGTTGCCGACTTGTACTTCCCAAGCGCTTAGTACAGTGCTCTGCACACAGTAAGTGCTCAATAAGTATGATTGAATGAATGAATGAATAGAAGGGGGAGACAGGCAACAAAACAAAACATGTAGACAGGTGTCAAAATCATCAGAGCAAATAGAATTATACCTATAGGCACATCATTAATAAAATAAATAGAATGGTAAATATGTACAAGTAAAATCAATAGAGTAATAAAACTGTACAAATATATACAAGTGCTGTGGGGAGGGGAAGGAGGTAGGGCTGGGGGGATGGCTTAGTACAGTGCTAAGTGCACCAAAAGCATGTCATGAATTCCATTGATCAATTGACTAATGTTCCTTTATTCATTTATTTTAGTATTTGTTAAACACTTACTACATGCCAGACATTGTACTAAGCACTGAGATAGATACGAGCTAAATCAGGCTGGACACAGTCCCTGTCCCACATGATGATGATGATGGTATTTAAACACTTACTATGTTAAGCACCAGGGTAAATACAAGGTTATCAGGTTGTCCCACGTGGGGCTCACAGTCTTAATCCCCATTTTCCAGATGAGGTAACTGAGGCACAGAGAAGTTAAGTGGCTTGCCCCAGGTCACACAGCAGACATATGGCAGAGCTGGGATTAGAACCCATGTCTTCTGACTCCGAAGCCCATGCTATTTCCACTAAGCCACTCTGCATTATCTTTTTGTACCTTAAACCCGTCTCTAGACCGTAAACTCATCTCTAGACTGTGAGCTCTTTGCTGGCAGGGAATGTGCCTGTTTACTGTTGCATGCTACTCTTCCAAGTATTTAGTACAGTGCTCTACACACAATAAGTGCTCAATAAATATGACTGAATGAATTTATCCTAGGATCTCGCTACAGCCCAACTTTGGACATCAAAATCTGAGCCAAGTTACTGACAAAACTGAATCTTCTGTTTGTAGAGAAGCAACGTGGCTTAGTGGAAAGAGCATGGGCCCGGGATTCAGAGGATGTGGGTTCTAATTCCAGCACCACCACTTGTCTGCTGTGTGACCTTGGGCGAGCCACTTAACTTACCTATGCCTCAGTTACCACATCTGTAAAATGGGGATTAAAACTGTGAGCCCCACATGGGATAACCTGATTACCCAGTGCCACTTAGAAAATGGTGTTTATTAAATGGTAAAGATTCATTCTGTAAATTGGAAATGTATATTTTCTTTCTCTAGCGCTTAGAACAGTGCTTTGCACATAGTAAGCGCTTAATAAATGCCATCATCATTACCCTGTGTCTAGCCCAGCGCTTAGAACAGTGCTTGTCACGTCATAAGAGCTTAACAAAAGCCATCATCATCATCACATCAATCAGCTTCACCCTTCCCCATCCCTGAATCCCAATTCATGCACACTCCACACTCTCCCAGAAATTCCATCAAAAAGCTCACAAGTCCCAAGAATAGTGTAACAAATTTGTGTCAATACCAGTTCTCTCTCCTCATTACACTTTGAATCCTGGTTGGGACAGGGATTATATCCGCCCTGAAATCCTTATATCTAACCTGTCAGTTAATTGTATTTATTGAGTGCTTACCACGTGCAGAGCACTGTACTAAGCACTTTGGAGAGTACCATACAACAATAAACAGACACATTCCCTGCCCACAAAGAGCTTTCAATGCTTAGTACAGTGCTTGGCATATAGTGCTTAACAAATCTTGTCTTGTGCTTTCAAGTTGCTTCTGACCCATAGTGACTCCATGGACACATCTCTCCCAGAACTCCCCGCCTCCATCGGCAATTGTTCTGGTAGTGTATCCGTAGAATTTTCTCAGTAAAAATAAGAAAGTGGTTTACCACTGTTGCCTTCCGTAAAATAAACTTGAGTCTCTGTCCTCGATTTTCTCCCATGCCATTGCTGCCCATCACAGGGGAGTTTTGCCTTGTAACAGATTGCCTTCCGCTTGCTAGCCACTGGCCAAGCTGTATATATGTATATATGTTTGTACATATTTATTACTCTATTTATTTATTTATTTATTTTACTTGTACATATCTATTCTATTTATTTTATTTTGTTAGTATGTTTGGTTTTGTTCTCTGTCTCCCCCTTTTAGACTGTGAGCCCACTGTTGGGTAGGGACTGTCTCTATATGTTGCCAATTTGTACTTCCCAAGCACTTAGTACAGTGCTCTGCACATAGTAAGCGCTCAATAAATACGATTGATGATGATGATGATGAATGGAATGGGTATGTCTCAGGTTGACTCTCCCTCCCGTAGCCCAGACTGGTAGAGTACTGGAAACTCTCCAGGTGTGATCCTGAGAGGGGCCTTAGCAAATACCATTATTACTATTATTATCATGATTATTACTGTTGTTGTCGTGGCAATTGCAGTTGTATCGGGGAAACACTGGGTACTACATGACACTAAAAACTACAGTTTCCTGGCAGGGAGAATGTCATCTGTTGCCTGTACTTCCCAAACGCTTAGTAATAATAATAATAATGGCATTTATTAAGCGCTTACTATGTGCAAAGCACTGTTCTAAGCGCTGGGGAGGTTACAAGGTGATCAGGTTGTCCCACGGGGAGCTCACAGTCTTAATCCCCATCTTACAGATGAGGTAACTGAGGCCCAGAGAAGTTAAGTGACTTGCCTAAAGTCACACAGCTGACACTTGGCGGAGCCGGGGTTTGAACCCATGAACTCCAAAGCCTGTACTCTTTCCACTGATCCACACTACAGTGCTCTGCACACAGTAAGCGCTCAATAAATACGATTGAATGAATGAATGGAACTCACTGTGCCACTGAGAGGAACTAAGCTCACTGAGACGGTCCATACAGCTCAGACCTTCTTCCAATAAATTGATCAATCAATTAGTGTTATTTGCTGAGCACATACTATGTGCACAGCCCTGTACTAAATGCTTTTTGGAAAAATGGTACTTGTTAAGTTCTTACTACATACCAAGCACTGTACGAAGCGATGGGGTAGATACAAGCTAATCAGGCTGGGCATTAGTCCCAGTCCCACATGGGGCTCATAGTCTTAATCCCCATTTTACAGATGGAGTAACTGGCGTACAGAGACATGAAGTGACTTGCCCAAGATGACAGAGCAGACAAGTGGCAAAGCTGGGATTAGAACCCAGGTCCTTCTGTCTCCCATGCTCTATCCAATAGGTCACGCTGCTTCCTATATGTGGTTGGGAGAATGCAATGCAAGAGTTGGTTGACAGGTTTTTTGCCTATAACAATGAGGGCTTTCCTTTTCTCTGAACGAAGACATCACAGGCATACCAGCACTTGTTTGGAACCTCCCCAGTGGCATCAGTGAACATCTATTAATTAATGCATTGCCTTCCTTTAGAGCAGAAGTACGCCACCATATTCGCCAATGCTTATGCCACTTAGCTGTGTGACATTGGGCAAGTCACTTAACTTCTCTGTGCCTTTGTTACCTCATCTGTAGAATGGGGATTAAGACTGTGTGCCCCACGTGGGATGACCTGATTACCTTGTATCTACCCCAGGGCTTAGAACAGTGCTTGGCACAGAGCAAGTGCTTAACAAATGCCATCATTATTATTATGCCCCCACCATGACTAACACCAATTCATTCCCGGCTCGCATCCTCCCCCTGGCCTGGAATGCCCTCCCTCCACAAATCTGCCAAGCTAGCTCTCTTCCTCCCTTCAAAGCCCTACTGAGAGTTCACCTCCTCCAGGAAGCCTTCCTAGACTGAGCCCCCGCTTTTCCTCACCTCCTCCCCATCTCCCCGCCCTACCTCCTTCCCCTCCCCAGAGCACTTGTATATATATTTGTACAGATTTATTACTCTATTTATTTTACTTGTACATATTTACTATTCTATTTATTTTGTTAATGATGTGCATCTAGCTTTATCTCTATTTATTCTGATGACTTGACACCCGTCCACATGTTTTATTTTCTTGTCTGTCTCCCCCTTCTAAACTGTGAGCCCGTTGTTGGGTAGGGACCGTCTCTATATGTTGCCGACTTCCCAAGTGCTTAGTACAGTGCTCTGCACACAGTAAGCACTCAATATGATTGAATGAATGAATGAATGAATATTTATCAAGTGCTTTTTGTGTGCAGAGCACTGTACTAAGTGCTTGGGAGAGCACCAAAGCATAATAAACAGACACATTCCCTACCCACAACAAGCTTACAGTCTAGAGGGAGACAAACATTAATATACATATAGAGAATTACAGCTATGTACATAAGTGCTGTGGGGCTGGGGGGGGCGATGAATAAAGGAAGCGATGAAGCAAAGGAAGTAGTCTATCAAGATCTAGTTTGGTGTAGGAAAAAAAACCTAAGCCTGGGCCACATCCAGTCCCCAAATTGAGTCTATCGAACTAGCCTATGGAAATGGATCCAGATCACCAACCAAAGTGGGTAGGCTTGAACCTAAAATGACTCCTACTGGTTCTGAATTGCCATGGATACAGTCAGCTATCATGCGGGGGAATCTCTGAATGTATATCCAACTAGGATTTGCAGAAGCAATTGCATTTTGCCTCTCAAAACCTTCTCCCTTCCCCAACTCTCACCTGCTGGGGGTGGTCATTCCCATACTCTGAGTTGGCTTGTGACCCTCCATCCAAATTAACTGCCCGCTCAGGAAGGTCATGGGTTCTAATTCTAATTAGGAGAAGCAGCGTGGCTCAATGGAAAGAGCCGGGGCTTGGGAGTCAGAGGTCATGGGTTCAAATCCCGGCTCCGCCACTTGCCAGCTGTGTGACTGTGGGCAAGTCACTTAACTTCTCTGTGCCGCAGTTCCCTCATCTGTAAAATGGGGGTTAAGACTGTGAGCCCCCTGTGGGACAACCTGATCACCTTGTAACCACCCCAGTGCTTAGAACAGTGCTTTGCACATAGTAAGCGCTTAATAAATGCCATTATTATTATTATTATTATTATTATTATTATTATTAAGTCCTGCTCCGCTGCTTGTCAGCTGTGTAACTTTCGGCAAGTCACTTAACTTCTCTGGGCCTCAGTTACCTCATCTGTAAAAAAGGCATTAAGACTGTGAGCCCCATGTGGGACAATCTGATCACCTTGTATCCCCCCCACACAGGGCTTTGAACAAACACCTGTCCACATGTTTTGTTTTGTTCTCTGTCTCCCCCTTCTAGACTGTGAGCCCGTTGTTGGGTAGGGACTGTCGCTTTATGTTGCCAACTTGTACTTCCCAAGCACTTAGTACAGTGCTCTGCACACAGTAAGTGCTCAATAAATATGATTGAATGAATGAATAAATGCCATCATTCTTATTATTAGACAGGTCATGTCAACGGTTCTGATATCTCATTAGCTTACTGTGAGAGATTTCAAAGCGGGTTTGGACAGTGACATTGAGAAATGAAGAAAATCATACGGGACGGGGAGTAAAAAAACAATGGAATTGACCAGCTGAACATTAACTGCTTTAGCACGGCTGGGTTTCCCAAGAAGGCAGAAGTCTTGGCCTAAAGTAGGGAGGAAAGAAAACAACCGCAAACTTTTCTATCAACAACAAAGCTCCTGAGCACTCCTAATCGGATCTATTTTCTGCACCGAATACGGATATGATGTTTCTTTACGGCTACCATGTCTACTACCCTTAAAAAGACTGTGGCTTTAGAAGCGGTGTATTGACTTGGTAGTAAACATTTTTCGTGATGGAAAAACCACTGAGAGATTTTTCAAATACAACAAGACTAAACATACGTTTTGACGGGCCAATGACTAATTTGTCTTAAAGCTTTTTCAGAATGAATGTTTAGTTTCATCATCATCATCAGTCATATTTATTGAGCGCTTACTGTGTGCAGAGCACTGTACTAAGCGCTTGGGAAGTACAAGTTGGCAACATAGTTTCATTTTGGTTTGCCTTAATTGCTTACACTATGAAAACTTTCTGCATAGAAAAGTTGTGTGAAAATGCTTCATAAAGTCATTAGGAAGTGGAATCAGCTCTTCTAAGGTGGTCAGATTGTAGCTCTCTGTACGAGCCTTGGAAATGAAAGGCCTGATGAGGGAAAAATTTCACTTTTGAGGGGACTGAAAATCCAGGGAGAAGTTTCTCATGAGATTTCCATTTTACTCTTGATGAGAATTGCTGAGTGCAAGCAAAGCAGACGCAAGACTAAGACATAACATGATCCAGCTTGGCTGAAATGGTGTTAAAAACTAAAGAGGAAAATACTTCTAACTTGAAAAAAGGTGGCCAAGTTTTTTCATTATTTTTTTGTAAATGGTATTTGTTAAGCACTTACCTCCTTCCTCCCTCCTTCCCCTCCCCACAGCATCTGTGTATATGTATATATGTTTGTACGTATTTATTACTCTATTTTATTTGTACATATTCATTCTATTTATTTTATTTTGTCAATATGTTTTGTTTTGTTCTCTGTCTCCCCCTTCTAGACTGTGAGCCCACTGTTGGGTAGGGACCGTCTCTATATATTGCCAACTTGTACTTCCCAAGCGCTTAGTCCAGTGCTCTGCACACAGTAAGCGCTCAATAAATATGATTGAATGAATGAATGAATGAATGAATGTGCCAGGCCCTATTTTAGCACTGGGATAGCTATAAGTTAACCAGGCTGGACACAGTCCATGTCCCACATGGGGCTCACAGTTTTAATTCCCATTCTACAGAGGAGGTAACTGAGAGGTAGAGAAGTAAAATGACTTGCCCAAGGTCACACAGCAGGCAATTAATTGGTGGAGCCAGGATTAGAGTCTTTTGACTCCCAGGACTCTGCCCTATCCATTAGGCCACACTGCTTCTCTAACCTACTGATTACACTGGTATTCTGTCTCCAACAGTGACAAAAGGATGCTTCAAGGAACTGTGTAGTAGTACTAATAATTATGGTATTTAAGTGCTTACTATGTGCCAAGCACTGAAGTATACACAAGATTCATTCATTCAATTGTATTTATTGAGCGCTTACTGTGTGCAGAGCACTGTACTAAGCGCTTAATAGAGTACTATTAGAGTGTAAGCTCCTTGAGAGCATCATCATCATCATCAATCGTATTTATTGAGCGCTTACAATGTGCAGAGCACTGTACCAAGCGCTTGGGAAGTACAAATTGGCAACATATAGAGACAGTCCCTACCCAACAGTGGGCTCACAGTCTGAAAGGGGGAGACAGAGAACAAAACCAAACATACTAACAAAATAAAATAAATAGAATAGCGAGCACGGATCAAGCCGACCAGCTGTAAGCTCACTGTGGACAGGGAGTGTGTCTGTTACATTATACTCCCCCCAAATGCTTAGAGTGCTCTACCCACAGTAAACGCCCAGTAAATACGATTGACTGTTGTACTTTCCCAAATTCATTCATTCAATTGTATTTTTTGAGCACCTACTGTATGCAGAGCACTGTACTAAGCGCTTGGGAAGTACAAGTTGGCAACATATAGAGATGGTCCCTACACAACAGAGGGCTCACAGTCTAGAAGATACAAGATATTCAGGTTAGACACAGTCCCTGTCCCACAGTCTAAATAGAGAGGGTAGTATTTAATCCCCATTTTACAGATGAGGAAACAGGCATAGAGAAATTAAGCATTTTGCCCATGGCCACACAGCAGACAAGTGACAGAGCTGTGATTAGGACTCGCTTCCTCTGACTCTTAGGCCTACAGTCTTTCCATTAGGCCACACAGCTTCCTGAGCCGCAGTTGGATGAGATTAATCAGTCTTTCAACGGCGCCTATTACGTGCACGGCACTCTACTAAGTGCTTGGGAGAGTAAAATACAATAGAGTTGACAGATACTATCCTTGCTCTCTAAGACCTTACAATAAAATGGAATAGAAATCCAGGACACCCCTCCTTGTCCCTTATTAGAGAAGCAGCGTGGCTCAGTGGAAAGAGCACGGGCTTTGGAGTCAGAGGTCATGGGTTCGAATCCCGACTCCGCTACATGTCTGCTGTGTGATCTTGGGCAAGTCACTTAACTTCTCTGGGCCTCAGTTACCTCATCTGTAAAATGGGGATTAAGACTGTGAGACCCACGTGGGACAACCTGATCACCCTGTATCCTCCCCAGCACTTAGAACAGTGCTTTGCACATAGTAAGCACTTAACAAATGCCAATTATTATTATTATTATTAATGTCCTAGTTCAGCCTGGTTCAGTTGTCTGTCTCCCCCTTCTAGACTGTGAGCCCGTTGTTGGGTAGGGACTGTGTCTATATGTTGCCGACTTGTACTTCCCAAGCGCTTAGTACAGCGTTCTGCACACAGTAAGTGCTCAATAAATACGGCTGAATGAATGAATGAATACCTCCATCCGCTACCTGTGTCTTGTGAAGACTCACCAAGGGACATTTTCATCAGTTTTATCAATCAACCAATCAATCGATCATGTTTATTGAGTACTTACTGACTGTGAGTCCGTTGTTGGGTAGGGACCGTCTCTATATGTTGCCGACTTGTACTTCCCAAGAGCTTAGTACAGTGCTCTGCACACAGTAAGTGCTCAATAAATACGATTGAATGAATGAATGAATGCAGAGCACTGTACTAAATGCTTGGGAGAGTACAAGAAGAAGAAGAGAAGCAGTGTGCTTAGAGAAGCAGCATGGCTCAATGGAAAGAGCATGGGCTTGGGAGTCAGAGGTCATGAGTTCTAATCCCGACTCCACCACTTGTCAGCTGTGTGACTTTGGGCAAGTCACTTAACTTCTCTGTGCCTCAGTTCCCTCATCTGTGAAATGGGGATTTAAGACTGTGAGCCCCACGTGGGACAACCTGATGACCTTGTATTTACTCCCAATGCTTAGAACAGTGCTTAGCACATAGTAAGTCCTTAACAAATACCAACATTATTATAATTATTACCATATAACAGAGTTGGTAGACATGTTCCCTGCCCGTAATGACCTTACAGATCCACGATTTTGCCTAATGCCAACCTTCCATATTGTACCTCAATCAATCAATCTAGTTTATTGAGTCCTCATTTTTTAAAATCAAATGGCATTTGTTGGGAAGCAGCATGGCTCAGTGGCAAGAACATGGGTTTAGGAGTCAGAGGACGGGGGTTCTAATCCCGGCTCCACCACTTGTCTGCTGTGTGGCCTTGGACAAATCACTTCACTTCTCTGTGCCTCAGCTCCCTCATCTGTAAAATGGGGATTAAGACTGTGAGTCCCACATGGGAAAACCTGATTACTTCATACCTACCCCAGCACTTAGAACAGTGCTTGGCACATAGTAAGTGCTTAAGAAACACCATCATCATCATCATTATTATTATTATTATTATTATTGTTATTGTTAAGTGCTTATTCTATGCCAGGCACTGACTAAGCCCTGGGGCAGATACAAGCTAATAATAATAATGATGGCATTTATTAAGTGCTTACTATGTGCAAAGCACTGTTCTAAGTGCTGATCAGGTTCCACCTAGGGTTCACAGTCTTAATTCCCATTTTACAGATAAGGTAACTGAGGCACAGGGAAGTTAAGTGATTTGCCCAAAGTCACATAGCAAACGTGGCAGCCAGGGTTATTATTATTATTCCAAAATTCTGGCTCCTGCCAAAAGGTTTGGACAATCAAGGGAAGCAGCATAGCCTAGTGGATAGAGCACGGGTGTGGGAGCCAGAAGGTCATGGGTTCTAATCCCTGCTCCACCACTTGTCTGCTGTGTGACCATGGGCATCTGTAAAATGGGGATGGAGACTGTGAGCCCCACATGGGATAGGGATGGTATCCAACCCGTTATGCTTGTATCCACTCCAATCAATCAATCAATCGTATTTATTGAGCGCTTACTGTGTGCAGAGCACTGTACTAAGCACTTGGGAAGTACAAGTTGGCAACATATAGAGACAGTCCCTACCCAACAGTGGGCTCACAGTCTAAAAGGGGGAGACAGAGAACAAAACCAAACATACTAACAAAATAAAATAAATAGAATAGAAATGTACAAGTAAAATAAATAAATAAATAAATAGAGTAATAAATATGTACAAACATATATACATATACACAGGTGCTGTGGGGAAGGGAAGGAGGTAAGAAGTGGGGGATGGAGAGGGGGACGAGGGGGAAAGGAAGGAAGGGGCTCAGTGTGGGAAGGCCTCCTGGATGAGGTGAGCTTCTCAGTAGGGCCTTGAAGGGAGGAAGAGAGCTAGCTTGGCGGATGGGCAGAGGGAGGGCATTCCAGGCCCGGGGGAGGACGTGGGCCGGGGGTCGATGGCGGGACAGGCGAGAGCGAGGTACAGTGAGGAGATTAGTGGTGGAGGAGCAGAGGGTGCAGGCTGGGATGGAGAAGGAGAGAAGGGAGGTGAGGTAGGAGGGGGCGAGGGGATGGACAGCCTTGAAGCCCAGGGTGAGGAGTTTCTGCCTGATGCGCAGATCGATTGGTAGCCACTGGAGATTTTTGAGGAGGGGAGTAATGTGCCCAGAGCGTTTCTGGACAAAGATAATCCAGGCAGCAGCATGAAGTATGGATTGAAGTGGGGAGAGACAGGAGGATGGGAGATCAGAGAGAAGGCTGATGCAGTAGTCCAGACGGGATAGGATGAGAGCTTGAATGAGCAGGGTAGCGGTTGGGATGGAGAGGAAAGGGCGGATCTTGGCAATGTTGCGGAGCTGAGACCGGCAGGTTTTGGTGACGGCTTGGATGTGAGGGGTGAATGAGAGAGCGGAGTCGAGGATGACACCAAGGTTGCGGGCTTGTGAGATGGGAAGGATGGTAGTGCCGTCAACAGAGATGGGAAAGTCAGGGAGAGGGCAAGATTTGGGAGGGAAGACAAGGAGTTCAGTCTTCGACATGTTGAGCTTTAGGTGGCAGGCAGACATCCAAATGGAGATGTCCTGAAGGCAGGAGGAGATGCGAGCCTGTGCCAAGCACTGTTCTAAGCACTGTGGGGGATACAAGGTAATCAAGGTTGTCCCACGTGGTGCTCACAATCTTCATCCCTATTTTCCAGATGAGGGAACTGAGGCCCAGAGAAGTGAAGTGACTTGCCCAAAGACACACAGCTGACCAGTGGCGGAACCGGGATTAGAACCCATGCCCTCTGACTCCTAAACCCGGGATCTTTCCACTGAGAGACCCTGCTTCTTCCTACTGAATAGAGCATGGCCCTGGGAGTCAGAAGGACCTGGTCTCTAATCCCGGCTCCACCAGTTGTCAGCTGTGTGACCATGGGCAAGTCACTTCACTTCTCTGGGCCTCAGTGACCTCATCTGTAAAATGGGGATTAAGACTGCGAGCCCCGTGTGGGATAGGGACTGGGTCCAACCTGAACAGTGGCTGGCACATAGTACCTGCTTCACAAACACCATTATTATTATTATTATTATTATTATTATTATTATTATTATGTCTTGCTGTGCCATTAGCCATCCACTTCTTGACAGTGAGCCCATTGCTGGGTAGGGACCATCTCTGTATGTTGCCAACTTGTACTTCCCAAGCACTTAGTACACTGCTCTGCATACAGTAAGCGCTCAACAAATACGATTGAATGAATGAATGACAGTGGACTGACCCTGTCCTCTTCTGGTTCTCCTCCTATGTCTCTGTCTCTTTTGGTGGGCTCCTCCTCTGCCTCCCACCCCCTAACTGTGGGGGTCCCTCAAGGTTCAGTTCTGGGTCCCCTTTCATTCATTAATTCAATTGTATTTATTGAGCACTTACTATGTGCTGAGCACTGTTCTAAGCATTTGGGAAGTACAAGTTGGCAACATATAGAGACGGTCCCTACCCAACAACAGGCTCACAGTCTAGAAACCCTTCTGTTCTCCATCTACATCGACTCCCTTGGAGAACTCATTTGCTCCCATGGCTTCAACTACCACTTCTATGCAGATGGTACCCAAATCTCCATCTCCAGCCCTGATCTCTCTCCTGCTCTACAATCTCCCATTTCCTCCTGCTTTCGAGACATCTCTACTTGGGTGTCCTCCAGTCGCCTCAAACATTACATTTCTAAAAGAGAACTCCTCCTTTTCCCCCCACAAACCCTGACCTCCTGACTTTCCCATCACTGTAGACGGCACCGCCAATCTTTCTGTCTCACAAGCCCGTAACCTTGGCATTATCCCTGACTTCTCTCTCTCATTCAACCCACATATTCATTCCATCACTAAATCCTGTCCAACCTCCACAACGTGCTAAAATCCACCCTTTCTTCTCCATCCAAAACGCTACCACGTTAATTCAGTCACTTATCCTATCCCGTCTTGATTGCTATATCAGCCTCCTTGCTGACCTCCCAGCCTCCTGTTTCTCCCCACTCCAGTCCATACTTCGTTCTGCTGCCCAGACCATTTTTCTACTAAAACATTCAGCCCGTGTTTCCTTACTCCTAAAGAACCTCCGGTGGTTGCTCATCTCCCTTCATATCCAACAGAAACTCCTCACCATTGGCATTAAAGCAGTCAATGACCTCGCTCCCACCTATCTCACCTCTCTAATCTCCTATTACAACCCAGCCCGCACACTTTGCTCCTCTAGTGCTAACCTTCTCGCTGTACCTCGATCTCATCTATCTCGCCACCGACATCTCCCCCAAGTCCTGCCTCTGGAATGCCCTCCCTCCTCATATCCACCACACAATCACTCTCCCCGCATTCAAAGCCATGTTGAAGGCACATTTTCTCCAAGAGCCCTTACCTAACTAAGCCTTCTTTTCCTTTTATTCAACTCTCTTCTGCCTCACCCTGACTTGCCTCCTTTATTCATCCCTTCACCCTGACTTGCTCCCTTTATTCATCCCTTCACCCTGACTTGCTCCCTTTATTCATCCCCTTCTATCTCCACAGCACTTATGTACATGATTGCAATTTATTTATTCATGTCTGTCTCCCTCTCTAGACTGCAAGCTCACTGGGGGGAGGGAATGTGTCTGTTATATTGTACTCTCCCAACCGCTTAGTACAGTCTAAGCATTCAACAAATATGATTGACTGACTGACTGAATGATGTAGTAAGCGCTTAACAAATGCCATTAAAAGAATGGCTGTCATACTTGAGCAGCATCTGAGGAGTAGGGGTTGGGTGAAGGAAAATGCAGGAATAAGCCAGTATTGCCCCACTTCCTTTGTAGGTGAACACGTATCATGGCCATTTTGGGTCTATTTTGGGCACCATCTTCATAATATGCCGAGCTATGGCCATGTGGGTAGGATCAGGAGGTGCTGGGATTCTTACCTAAAGCGGCAGCAGCTCAAATTGTACTCCTCTGGTGGGCAGCCCGAAGTCCTCCTTAGCCTGAGGCCAGGGGCTGCAGCCCCCCAAGGCCCCTGTGTAAAATCAGCCCTGACCCTTCGGCCTCTGGACTCCAGACAACCTATCCACTGGATGCTGTTCTGAGGGAACTGATTCACATAAATTGCTTATTTAGGGAAGCAGCGTGGTCAGGTGGAAAGAACCATGGGCCAGGGAACCAGAAGACATGGGTTCTAATCCCACCTCCCCCACTTGCTGCTTAACTTGTCTTTGCCTTGGTTTCCTCACCTGTAAAATGGGGATCAAATATCTGTTCTCCCTCTTACTTTGCCTTAGATCCCCGTGAGGGACAGGGACTTTGTCTCACCTGGTTATCTTGTATCTACCCCAGAGATTAGTAAAGCATTTGGCCCATAATAAGTGCTTAACAAATACTGGTTTATCTATGTTTCTCCTATTCGTGAGCTCCTTAAGGATGGATTGTGTCTTTTACTTCTTTTTGTATGTTCTTCAAGCACATAGTTCAGTGGTCTTATCAACCAGTGGTATTTTTATTGAGTACCTACTCTACACAGAGAACTATACTAAGTTCTTGGAAGAGCACAACAGAGAAGAGTATGTTGAAATGGGTATACAATGGGTACACACTGTTGAAATGGGTATACATATGTTGAGATGGGTATACAAGTGCTTAGTACAGTGCTCTGCACACAGTAAGCGCTCAATAAATACGATTGATTGTATACATTTTACAATCTAGGCTCATCTCCTCCAAGAGGCCTTTCTGGATTAAGTCCTCTTTCCCCCAGCTCCTTTTCCCTTCCACATTCATTCATTCAATCATATTTATTGAGCACTTACTGTGTGCAGAGCACTGTACTAAGGGCTTGGGAAGTATCAAAGCATCTGGATCTGTGACCTTTGAGCATTGATATTTGCCTCCCCCTCAGCCCCACAGCATTTATGCACATATCTATAAATTATAGATTGTGAATTATTATTTACATTAATGTCTGCTTCCCCCTCTAGGCTCTAACCACACTGTGGGCAGGGGATGTATTGTATTCTCCTAAGAGTTTAGGATAGTGCTCTGCATATGGTATGCACTTAATAAATACCATTGATGATAGTAGGGAGAAGCAATTAAATTAATAATAACAATAATAATAATGATGGTATTTGTTAAATACATATTATGTGCCAAGCACTGTTCTGAGAGCTGGATTATACCAGTGGAGGTCAGTTTTGCCACTGTAAGCACCTGGTACAGGGCAGAGATGAGAACACAGAGGCTCAATATTATTACTTCTATTAGAAGCAGCTTGGCGGAATAGATCCAGCAGGGGCCTGGGAGTAAGAAAGACCTGGATTCTAATCCCACCTGTCTGCTGTGTGACCTTGGGTAAGTCACTTAACTTCTCTGTGCCTCAGTTTCCTCATCCAAAAAATGAGGATTGAAACCGTGAGCCCCATGTGGGACAGGGACTGCATCCAACCCGATGGGCTTGTATCCACCCCAGGGCTTAGTTAAAAAAAAAAAGGTAATTGTTAAGCACTTACTATGTGCCAAGCACTGTTCTAAGTGCTGGGGTAGATACAAGGTAATCAGGTTGTCCCACATAGGGCTCACAGTCAATCAATCAATCAATCAATCAATCAATCGTATTTATTGAGCGCTTACTATGTGCAGAGCACTGTACTAAGCGCTTGGGAAGTACAAATTGGCAACACATAGAGACAGTCCCTACCCAACAGTGGGCTCACAGTCTAAAAGGGGGAGACAGAGAACAAAACCAAACATACCAACAAAATAAAATAAATAGGATAGATAGGTACAAGTAAAATAAATAAATAAACAAATAGAGTAATAAATATGTACAACCATATATACATATATACAGGTGCTGTGGGGAAGGGAAGGAGGTAAGATGGGGGGGATGGAGAGGGGGACGAGGGGGAGAGGAAGGAAGGGGCTCAGTCTTAATCACCACTTTACAGATGAGGTAACCAAGGCACAGAGAAGTTAAGTGACTTGCCCAGAGTCACACAGTTGATAAGTGGCAGAGCTGGGATTAGAATCCATGACCTTTGACTCCCGAGCCCAGGCTCTTGCCACTAAGCCATGCTGCTTCTCGTACAGTGCCTGGCACGTAATAAGCACTTAACAAATACCATAATTACTATTATTATTATTATCTTTGAGCATTGCACTGCCACTCTCTTGAACCAGAATAAGTTCTTTTGGCTCACATTTTTGAGAGATGAAGCGCTTCCTATCCAGGGCTTGCAGTCATATCAGAGTCCCGGATTTAAGGATGAAGACTCAAGTCAAGCAGCAATGAAGCAAAGGAACAAAATATCTATAACTTAGTCTCTCGGCCCATGAAGATCTCTAGGCCAGGGTGGCATGTGTTTCATTTGCTCTCAGTTTTAAATGGAAAAGAGCCAGCAGAGAAGAGGAGCTAAAAGGGAAGAGAGAGAAGGGAAGATGAGAAAGAGACAGGGTTTATTTCTATCTACTTATCTCTTGCTTCTTTCACTAAAAAGAATTATGGCAAATATTCTTTCATTTATATAAGATTCCCCTTATCACAACATTAAACTATTTCTGGATGATGTACACCTAGGCAGTTCAAGTGTGAAGTAAAGATTTTCGCTGTTTTCCCTCCTACTCAATCAGTCACTCAATGAATGGAATTTATTGAGCACTTACTGCATGCAGAGCACTGTACAAAATGCTGGGCAAAGTACAATATAATAGGGTTACTTGTGGAACTGGTTAATCAATCAATCAATCAATCAATTGTATTTATTGAGCGCTTACTGTGTGCAGAGCACTGTACTAAGCGCTTGGGAAGTACAAGTTGGCAACATATAGAGACAGTCCCTACCCAACAGTGGGCTCACAGTCTAAAAGGGGGAGACAGAGAACAAAACCAAACATACTAACAAAATAAAATAAATAGAATAGATATGTACAAGTAAAATAAATAAATAGAGTAACAAATCTGTACAAATATATATACATATATACAGGTGCTGTGGGGAAGGGAAGGAGGTAAGATGGGGGGATGGAGAGGGGGACGAGGGGGAGAGGAAGGAAGGGGCTCAGCCTGGGAAGGCCTCCTGTAGGAGGTGAACATGGCAAAACTCTCAGAGTTCCCCCTCTGGCAGGTCACCATCAGAGGCATCTTCTCTCCTCCCAGCTTGAGGGTCGTCGCGCCTGCTGGTCACTCCGGGGCGGGGGAGGCGAGTATCCATGGCCATAGCTTGGATGAGTGTTCAGGTGACCGTGGGCCAGGCTCAAGCCCTCGGGGACATGCTCTGCCCAAGCTCATGGGCTCAAGAGAGCCCAAAGCCTGATTTCACTAGGTTTCTGTTGACATACTCTCCCACCATGAATTTGTATCTCTGGGCTTGGTTTTCTACATCAGCAGAGGCCAATCGCATCACAGTGAGTTTCTTAATTAAAGAAGCTCCAACAGGAGATCTCATTATGCCCTGTGCCAGAGAGAGACACTGTCCATGGGGGTGGTCCCCGCCAATCACCCACAGTCCCGGGCAGGTTGGCCTTGAGCTGCCCCACGGGCTCTGCCCACCTGCCTTCCCTTGCCCCTTCCTGAGAAGGCTTGAGGGGAGCACTCTAACTGTGCTGCCTATGTTTGCCTGGGTAGAGCTCTGCATGAGTCCCGCCCCCACCCACCCCTGGCCCCGAATAAGTGCTTACTACGTGCCAGGTACTTCACTAAACACTGGAGGGGAATACAAGCAGATCGGGTAAGACACAATCCCTGTCCCACATCAGGCTCACCGTCTTGATCCCCGTTTTACAGATGAGGCAACTGAGGTGCAGAGAAGTGAAGTGACTTGCTCAAGGTCACACAGCAATCATGTGGCAAAGTCAGAATTAGAACCCATGACCTTCTGACTCAGGCCCGTGCTGAGTTGAAAGCGTTGAAAGACACAATCCCTGCTCACCAGGAGGTTACAGTCTACAGGGGGAGAAAAACCTTAAAGTAAATTACAAATAGGGGAAATAGCAGAGGATAAGAATATGTGCATAAGTGTTGTGGAGCTGGAGTGACTATCAAAGTGATTGAGGGATACTCAGCCAAATGCATAGTCCATGCAGAGGGGAAGACAGATAGGGGAAATTGGGGCTTAGTAAGGGAAGGACTTTTGGGGAACGTGTGCTTTGAGGGGGGTTTGGAAGGTGGAGAGAGTGATTTTGCAGTGGGAGAGAGTTGCAGGCCTGAGGGAGGTCATAGGCAAGGGGTTGGCAGCCAGGTAAAGGGGACTGAGGCATAGAAAACCTTCCCAGACTGAGCCCCTTCCTTCCTCTCCCCCTCATCCCCCTCTCCATCCCCCCATCTTACCTCCTTCCCTCCCCCACAGCACCTGTATATATGTATATCTGTTTGTGCATATTTATTACTCTATTTATTTATTTATTTATTTTACTTGTACATATCTATTCTATTTATTTTATTTTGTTAGTATGTTTGGTTTTGTTGTCCGTCTCCCCCTTTTAGACTGTGAGCCCACTGTTGAGTAGGGACTGTCTCTATATGTTGCCAACTTGTACTTCCCAAGCGCTTAGTACAGTGCTCTGCACACAGTAAGCACTCAATAAATATGATTGATTGATTGATTGATTGGTTATTCAGAACTGGACTGTGCAGGCTGGGTTGTAGTAGGAGATTGGTGAGGTGAGATAGGAGGGAGTCAGCTGCCCCAGTGCCTTAAAGTCAGTGGTAAAGTGTTTTGGTTTGATGCGGAGGTTTGATGCAGAGACTGTGAGCCCCACATAGGACAGGGACTGTGTCTGCCTCAATTTCTTTGTATCCAGCCCAGCACTTAGTACACTGCCTGGTCCATAGTAAGCACTTTTAACGGATATCATTTACTATTCTATTTATTTTGTTAATGATGTGCATCTAGCTTTACTTCTATTTATTCTGATGACTTGACACCTGTCCACATGTTTTGTTTTGCTGTGTAAATGCACAGCACCTGTATATATGTATATATGTTTGTACATATTTATTACTCTATTTATTTATTTATTTATTTATTTATTTTACTTGTACATATCTATTTATTTTATTTTGTTAGTATGTTTGGTTTTGTTGTCTGTCTCCCCCTTCTAGACTGTGAGCCTGTTGTTGAGTAGGGACCGTCTCTATATGTTGCCGACTTGTACTTCCCAAGCACTTAGTACAGTGCTCTGCACACAGTAAGTGCTCATTAAATATGATTGAATGAATGAATACCATCATCATTATTATTATTAGATGGATGGGCAACCACTGGAAGTTCCGGAAGACATGGACTGAATGATTTATCAAAAAATGATCTGGGTAGGAGAGTGAAGTATTCTATGGTTCTAGTCCCGACTCCGCCACTTGTCAGCTTCGTGACTTTGGGCAAGTCGTTTAACTTCTCTGTGCTTCAGTTACCTCATCTGTAAAATGGGTATTAAGACTGTGAGCCCCATGGGGACAACCTGATCACCTTGTATTCCCCCCACCAGCGCTTAAAACAGTGCTTGGCACATAGTAAGCGCTTAGCAAATGCCATTATTATTAGGTATGGACTGGGAAGGGGAGAGACAGGAGGCAGGGAGGTCAGTAAAGAGGTTGATGCAGTAGTGAAGACAGGAAATGACAAGTTCTGGATCAGCGGGATAGCAGTCTGGATGGGAAGGAAGTGGGTAATTCTAGGGATATTGAATGGAAGCTCCATTCCAGGAACTTTGTATGATTTGAGAAGCAGCGTGGCTCAGTGGAAGGAGCCCGGGCTTTGGAGTCAGAGGTCATGGGTTCAAATACCTGCTCCGCGAATTGTCAGCTGTGTGACTTTGGGCAAGTCACTTAACTTCTCTGGGCCTCAGTTCCCTCATCTGTAAAATGAGGATTAAGACTGTTAGCCCCCTGTGGGACAACCTGATCACCTTGTAACCACCCCAGCGCTTAGAACAGTGCTTTGCACATAGTAAGTGCTTAACAAATACCATTATTATTATTATTATTATTATTATTATTATTTGATGATCTTGTATCTACTCCAGTGCTGAGGATGGTCCCGGTACACAGTAACCACTTCACAAATACCCCAGTTGTTATCATTACCACCTGCCTCTGCTGCTTGCCCCCAAGGAGTGATCCAGACTCCGTTATTCTTAGTCATCAGCAAACTCAGGCAAGGAGCTATCTCTATAAAAAATGAATTCCCTCAAACCTAATAATCTGAACAGTGAGTTATGAGTAAATGTAATGAATCAAACACTTTCCACTCTGAATAAGCACGAGAGATTTAAGGATGCGTTTTAGGGGAAGCGATACAGTAACCAATATGATTTTCATGAGGAGAAAATACCCTTCAAGGAAGGCAAACTAGTTAATCGGGAATTGTCCGTGTGGCCATTCCGGCCCTGAGAAAGCCGGGAATCTGAGGAGAGATACTGAATTTAGCCAGTGTGCTTTTAAATGTGTCTGCCTTTGTGACTTGCATCTCATTTTTAATGAGTCACACTAGCCTGCTGGACAGAATAGCCTTTTTAGGTTCCTCCTAAACTCGGTCAAAGCTAAACTAAACGAGATTTATTTTCCAACGCTGTACGTGGACCGCAGCCTGAGCCAGAGGAAAGTGATATCCTTGGAGTCGTCCGGCGTCTGCACTTTGACTTCCTCCTCCCAGCCAAGCTCGGACCAGACATTTCAACAGCTTGACTAAGCTGCGTTACCACTGCCTTGCCAATCCCAGCAGCTGCTTCTCAAATAAACACCCACCGACTACTCGCTAGTTTGGATTACAGCTTCCCCAGTTGACTGACTTTTCTCAAAGGGAAGTTATAGCGATTCGGTTTATCTCGCCCAACTAGGGCAAATCCATTTTTTGAATAACGCGTATCCATGCTCCTGAGCTGCATTGGTCTCATCCCAGCGGGAAGGGAATTGAGGGGTGAAAAGAGGTTGTCATCATTATAGTATTTGTAAAATGCTTCTTACGCCTCGAGCACTGCTGTAAGTGCTGCGGTCGCTACCAGTTAACCACCAGATCAGACGCAGCACTGTCCTACGAGGGGAGGACAAGTATCGAATCCCCATTTTACAGCCGAGGAAACCGAGGCAGAGAGATGTAAAGTGACTCGTCTAGGGTCACACAACAGGCAAGTGTCAGAGTCAGGATTAGAATCCTGGTCCTCCGAGTCCCAGGCTTGTGCTCTTTCCATTACTTGTACTTCCCAAGCGCTTAGTACAGTGCTCTGCACACAGTAAGCGCTCAATAAATACGATTGATTGATTGATAGAACAGTGCTTTGTACATAGTAAGCGCTTAATAAATGCCATTATTATTATTCTTAGTACAGTGCTCTGCACACAGTAAGCGCTCAATAAATACGACTGAATGAATGAATTAGGCCACACCGCTTTCCGGGTCAAGCGTATAAAGATGCTTCATTTTACTATACTTCATTTCGTTATACTGCAGTCTCCCAGACACTCTGCACACAGGAAATGCTCAATAAAGACAATAATAATTACAGTGATGGCATTTATAATAATAATAATGGAATTTATTAAGCGCTTACTATGTGCAAAGCACTGCTCTAAGCACTGGGGAGGTTACAAGGAGATCAGGTTGTCCCACAAGGGGCTCACAGTCTTAATCCCCATTTTACAGATGAGGGAACGGAGGCCCAGAGAAGTTAAGTGACTTGCCCAAAGTCACACAGCTGACAATTGGCAGAGCCGGGATTTGAACCCATGACCCCTGACTCCAAAGCCTGTGCTCTTTCCACTGAGCCACGCTGCTTCTCACTGATTGACTTTGTTCAACGGGGATATGATGCGAGAAATATGGTTTTTATACTTTATTCATTCAACTGTATTTATTGACTGCTTTCTCTGTCCAAAGCACTGTACTAAGCGCTTGGGAGAGGACAATGTAGCAATGAACAGACACATTCCCTGCTCACAGAGTTAGGTTTATATGACCGTCCTTCTCATCAGCTGAATTGACAATTCCTTCCAGGCAGGCATCGTCTCTACCTAGTCTTGCTTTTATTAATTATAAGCGTGTCACATATTAAGCGCTTAGTAAATACTATTGATTGATATTTGAAGATGATGCCGTGGGTTGCTTGGAATATGAGAAGCAGTGTGGCTTGGTGGAAAGAGCCCGGGCTTGGGAGTTAGAGGTCGTAAATTATAATTCATTCATTCATTCAATCGTCAATGAATCAATCAAGCAATCAATCAATCAATCGTACTTATTGAGCGCTTACTGTGTGCAGAGCGCTGTACTAAGCGCTTGGGAAGTCCAAGTTGGCAACATCTAGAGACGGTCCCTACCCAACAGCGGGCTCACAGTCTAGAAGGGGGAGACAGAGAACAAAACAAAACATATTAACAAAATAAAATAAATAGAATAAATATGTACAAATAAAATAAACAGAGTAATAAATCCATACAAACATTTATACATTCATTCAATCATATTTATTGAGCGCTTACTGTGTGCAGAGCCCTGTACTAAGCGCTTGGGAAGTACAAGTTGACAACAAATAGAGACTGTCCCTACCCAACAATGGGCTCACAGTCTAGAAGGGGGAGACAGACAACAAAACAAAACGTGGATAGGTGTCAAGTCATCAGAATAAATAGAAATAAAGCTAGATGCACAACACTAATAAAATAAATAGAATAGTAAATATGTACAAGTGAAATAGAGTAATAAATCTGTACAAACATATATACAGGTGCTGTGGGGAGGGGAAGGAGGAAGGGCAGGGGGGATGGGAGATAATCGGGTCTGACACGGTACCTGTCCCACATAGTGGTCACCGTCTCAATCCCCATTTTACCGATGAGGAAACTGAGGCACAGAGCTATATACAGGTGTTGTGGGGAGGGGAAGGAGGTAAGGCGGGGGGATGGGGAGGGGGAGGAGGGGGAGAGGAAGGAGGAGGCTCAAATCCCGGCTCCGCCGCTTATGGGCTGTGTGACCTTGGGCAAGTCACTTCACTTCTCTGTGCCTCAGTTACCTCATCTGTTCAATGGGGATTAAGACTGTGAGCCCCATGTGGGACAATCTGACTACCCTGTATCTATCCCAGCGCTTAGAACAGTGCTTTGCCCGTAGTAAGTGTTTAACAAATATCGTATTTATTTATTTATTCATTTATTTGAAGGCACATGCTCCGAGCCCTAAAGGCCTAGCTCCACCAGGCAACCCAGCCCAACCTGGGCTGGGAAGGGGAAGGTGGGAATGACCCCACTTCCCGGGAAGGCGCAGAGAGAGCCCAGATTCCCAGCAGAGGGGAGACACCGCCTTTCTGCCCTGCCTTGGGCTCTGCATGCATGCGTGCATGCATGCATTCATTCATTCATTCAGTGGTATTTATTGAGTGCTTACTGTGTGCACAGCATCGTATTAAGTGGTTGGGAGAATTGAATACAACAACAAACAGACACATTCCCTTCCCACAACAAGCTTACAGTCCATTCATTCACTGTCATATTTATTGAGCACTTATTGTGTGCACAGCGCACGTCTGTCTCCCCCCTTCTAGACCGTGAGTCCAGTGTGGGCAGGGATTCATTCATTCATTCAATCGTATTTTTTGAGTGCTTACTGTGTGCAGAGCACTGTACTAAGCACCTGTATATATGTTTGTACATATTTATTACTCTATTTATTTCTTTATTTTACTTGTACATATCTATTCTATTTATTTTATTTTGTTAGTATGTTTGGTTTTGTTCTCTGTCTCCCCCTTCTAGACTGTGAGCCCACTGTTGGGTAGGGACCGTCTCTCTATGTTGCCAACTTGTACTTCCCAAGCGCTTAGTACAGTGCTCTGCCCACATTAAGCGCTCAATAAATACGATTGACTGATTGGAAAGTACAATTCAGCAATAAGGAAAGACAATCCTGCCTACATGTTTTGTCACCTGTCTACATGTTTTGTTTTGTTGTCTGTGGCTCAGTGGAAAGAGCCCGGGCTTTGGAGTCAGAGGTCATGGGTTCAAATCCCGGCTCCACCAACTGTCAGCTGTGTGACTTTGGGCAAGTCACTTCTCTGTGCCTCGGTTCCCTCATCTGAAAAATAGGGATTAAAAACTGTGAGCCCCCCCGGGACAACCTGATCACCTTGTAACCTCCCCAGCGCTTAGAACAGTGCTTTGCACGTAGTAAGCGCTTAACAAATACCATTATTGTTATTATTATTATTATTATTATTCTAGACTGTGAGCCCGTTGGGGAAGGGGCCATCTCTATGTGATGCCAAATTGTACTTCCCAAGTGCTTAGTACAGTGCTCTGCACACAGTAAGCGCTCAAAAAATACGATTGAATGAACGAATGAATCCCTGCCCACACTGGACTCACAGTCTAGAAGCGGGGGGAGACAGACATCAAAACAAGCAAACAGGCGTCGATATAAATAAATGGAATTATACATATATACATAAGTGCTGTGGGGCAGGGAGAGGGGGGGAAGAGCAAAGGGAGTCATTTGAGGTGATGTGGAAGGGAGGGGACCTGAGGAAAAGGGGGCTTGGTCTGGGAAGGCCTCTTAATAATAATAATAATGGTGGCATTTGTTAAGCGCTATATGCAAAGCACTGTTTTAAGTGCTGAGGTACAGTGAGAAGGTTAGCACCAGAGGAACGGAGGGTGTGGGCTGGGCTGGAGAAGGAGAGAAGGGAGGTGAGGCATGAGGGGGCGAGGTGATGGAGAGCTTTGAAGCCAATAGTGAGGAGTTTTTGCTTGATAAGGAGGCTGACAGGCAACCACTGGAGATTTTTGAGGAGGAGGGTGACATGACCAGAGTGTTTCTGTAGGAAGATAATCAGGGCAGCAGAGTGAAGTATAGACTGAAGTGGGGAGACACAGGAGGATGGGAGATCAGAGACAGGAGGCTGATGCAGTAATCCAGTCAGGATATGATGAGAGATTGAACCAGCCAGGTAGCGGTTTGGATGGAGAGGAAAGGGCAGATCTTGGCGATGTTGCGGAGCTGAGACCGGCAGGTTTTGGTGATGGATTGGATGTGTGGGGTTAATGAGAGAGCGGAGTCGAGGTTGACACCAAGGTTGCGGGCTTGGGAGACAGGAAGGCTTGGGAGACGGGAAAGTCAGGGAGAGGATGGGGTTTGGGAGGGAAGATAAGGAGCTCAGTCTTGGAC
Organism: Tachyglossus aculeatus; assembly: GCF_015852505.1. NCBI lineage: Eukaryota > Metazoa > Chordata > Mammalia > Monotremata > Tachyglossidae > Tachyglossus > Tachyglossus aculeatus. The sequence goes on along the minus strand of NC_052069.1, from coordinate 65,098,742 downwards.
ATATTGAGTTTTAGATGGCGGGCAGACATCCAGATGGAGATGTCCTGAAGGCAGGAGGAGACACGAGCCCGGAGGGAGGGAGAGAGAGCAGGGGCGGAGATGTAGATTTGGGTGTCATCACACTGTTGGGTAGGGACTGTCTCTATATGTTGCCAATTTGTACTTCCCAAGTGCTTAGTACAGTGCTCTGCACATAGTAAGCGCTCAATGAATACGATTGATGATGATGATCAGCTCGGCACACAGTAAGCGCTCAATAAACCCGATTGATTGATCAGCGTAGAGATGATAGCTGAAGTCGTGGGAGCCAATGAGTTCACCAAGGGAGTGGGTGTAGATGGAGAACAGAAGGGGACCAAGAGTGGGGACCAAGTCTAGAGTGGGGGAGATGGACATTAATATAAATAAATAAATGACAGATATGCTTAGAAGTGGCGTAGGGCCGGCGGGGGGGGGGGGGGGGGATGAACCAAGGGAATAAGGCGATGCAGAAGGAAGTGGGAGAAGAGGAAAGGAGGGCTTAGTTAGGGAAGGCCTCCTGGAGGAGATCAATCAATCAATCAATCAATCGTATTTATTGAGCGCTTACTATGTGCAGAGCACTGTACTAAGCACTTGGGAAGTACAAATTGGCATCACATAGAGACAGTCCCTACCCAACAGTAGGCTCACAGTCTAAAAGGGGGAGACAGAGAACAGAACCAAACATACCAACAAAATAAAATAAGTAGGATAGAAATGTACAAGTAAAATAAATAAATAAATAAATAAATAGAGTAATAAATATGTACAACCATATATACAGGTGCTGTGGGGAAGGGAAGGAGGTAAGACGGGGGGATGGAGAGGGGGACGAGGGGGAGAGGGAGGAAGGGGCTCAGTCTGGGAAGGCCTCCTGGAGGAGGTGAGCTCTCAGTAGGGCCTTGAAGGGAGGAAGAGAGCTAGCTTGGCATCGGATGGGCAGAGGGAGGGCATTCCAGGCCCGGGGGATGACGTGGGCCGGGGGTCGATGGCGGGACAGGCGAGAACGAGGTACGGTGAGGAGATCAGCGGTGGAGGAGCGGAGGTTGCGGGCTGGGCAGTAGAAGGAGAGAAGGGAGGTGAGGTAGGAGGGGGCGAGGGGATGGACAGCCTTGAAGCCCAGGGTGAGGAGTTTCTGCCTGATGCGCAGATTGATCGGTAGCCATTGGAGGTTTTTGAGGAGGGGAGTGATATGCCCAGAGCGTTTCTGGACAAAGATAATCCGGGCAGCAGCATGAAGTATGGATTGAAGTGGAGGAGATGGGCCTTCAATAAGGCTTGGGGGGTCATTGTCTGTCAGATTGAAGGAGGGAGGGCATGCCAGACCAGAGGTGGGATGCGGGTGAGGGGTCGGCGGCCAGGGAGAATGTTGGCATTAAGCTCTGCAGAGAGAAGCAGTGCTGCTCAGTGGACAGAGCGCGGGCTTTGGAGTCAGAGGTCATGGATTCAAATCCCCGCTCGGCCGATTGTCAGCTGTGTGACTTTGGGCAAATCACTTAACTTCCCTGGGCCTCAGTTCCCTCGTCTGTAAAATGGGGATGATGACTGAGAGCCCCCCCGCAGTGGGACAACCTGGTCACCTTGTAACTTCCCCAGCGCTTAGAACAGTGCTTTGCACACAGTAAGCGCTTAATAAATGCCATCATTAGAGAAGCAGCGTGGTTCAGTGGAAAGAGCAAGGGCTTGGGAGTCAGAGGTCATGGGTTCTAATGCCGGCTCCCCCACATGTCTGCTGTGTGCCCTTGGGCAAGTCACTTAACTTCTCTGAACCTCAGTCACCTCACCTGTAAAATGGGGATTAAGACTGCAAGCCCCAAGAGTGGGACAACCTGATCACCTTGTATCCCTCCCAGCGCTTAGAACAGTGCTTTGCACATAGTAAGCGCTTAACAAATGCCATTATTATTATCATCATTATTATTGCATCTTCTCAGCCGAGCCCCGGCCGAGCCCGAGTCGAGTCTTCTAGACTATGAGCCTGCTGTTGGGTAGGGACCGTCTCTATATGTTGCCAACTTGTACTTCCCAAGCGCTTAGTACAGTGCTCTGCACACAGTAAGCGCTCACTAAATACGATTGAATGAATGGGTCACAGTCTTCTAGACTGTGAGCCCACTGTTGGGTAGGGACCGTCTCTATATGTTGCCAACTTGTACTTCCCAAGCGCTTAGTACAGTGCTCTGGTCGCTGTAAGCGCTCAATAAATACGATTGAATGAATGAATGAATGAGTCACAGTCTTCTAGACTGTGAGCCCAGTGTTGGGTAGGGACCGTCTCTATATGTTGCCAACTTGTACTTCCCAGGCGCTTAGTACAGTGCTCTGCATGCTGTAGGTGCTCAATAAATACGATTGAATGAATGAGTCACAGTCTTCTAGACTGTGAGCCCGCTGTTGGGTAGGGACTGTCTCTAGATGTTGCCCACTTGGACTTCCCAAGCGCTTAGTACAGTGCTCTGCACACAGTAAGCGCTCAATAAATACAACTGAGCGAATGAATGAGTCACAGTCTTCTAGACTGTGAGCCCACTGTTGGGTAGGGACCATCTCTATATGTTGCCAACTTGGACTTCCCAAGTGCTTAGTACAGTGCTCTGCAAGCTGTAATCAATCAATCAATCAATCAATCATATTTATTGAGCGCTTACTGTGTGCAGAGCACTGTACTAAGCGCTTGGGAAGTACAAGTCGGCAACATATGGAGACAGTCCCTACCCAACGGTGGGCTCACAGTCTAAAAGGGGGAGACAGAGAACAAAACCAAACATACTAACAAAATAAAATAAATACAATAGATATGATTGAATGAATGAATGAATGAATGAATGAGTCACAGTCTTCTAGCCTGTGAGCCCGCTGTTGGGTACGGACCGTGTCTATATGTTGCCAACTTGTAGTTCCCAAGCGCTTAGTATAGTGCTCTGCACGCTGTGAGCGCTCAGTAAATACGATTGAATGAATGAATGAATGAATGAATGAATGAGTCACAGTCTTCTAAACTGTGAGCCCACTGTTGGGTAGGGACCGTCTCTAGATGTTGCCAACTTGGACTTCCCAAGCCCTTAGTACAGTGCTCTGCACGCTGTAAGCGCTCAATAAATACGATTGAATGAATGAGCGCTTAGTACAGTGCTCTGCACACAGTAAGCGCTCAATAAATACGATTGAATGAATGAATGAGTCACAGTCTTCTAGACTGTGAGCCCACTGTTGGGTAGGGACCGTCTCTATATGTTGCCCACTTGTACTTCCCAAGCGCTTAGTACAGTGCTCTGCACACTGTAAGTGCTCAATAAATACGATTGAATGAATGAATGAATGAGTCACAGTCTTCTAGACTGTGAGCCCACTGTTGAGTAGGGACCGTCTCTATATGTTGCCCAGTTGGACTTCCCAAGCGCTTAGTACAGTGCTCTGCACGCTGTAAGCGCTCAATAAATACGATTGAATGAGTCACAGTCTTCTAGACTGTGAGCCCACTGTTGAGTAGGGACCGTCTCTATATGTTGCCAACTTGTAGTTCCCAAGCGCTTAGTACAGTGCTCTGCATGCTGTAAGCGCTCAATAAATACGATTGAATGAATGAATGAATGAGTCACAGTCTTCTAGACTGTGAGCCCACTGTTGAGTAGGGACCGTCTTTATATGTTGCCGACTTGGACTTCCCAAGCGCTTAGTACAGTGCTCTGCACGCTGTAAGCGCTCAATAAATACGATTGAATGAATGAGCGCTTAGTACAGTGCTCTGCACACAGTAAGCGCTCAATAAATACGATTGAATGAATGAATGAGTCAGTCTTCTAGACTGTGAGCCCACTGTTGGGTAGGGACCGTCTCTAGATGTTGCCAACTTGTACTTCCCAAGCGCTTAGTACAGTGCTCTGCACACAGTAAGCGCTCAATAAATACGATTGAATGAATGAATGAATGAATGAATGAATGAATGAATCACAGTCTTCTAGACTGTGAGCCCCCTGTTGGGTAGGGACCATCTCTAGATGTTGCCAACTTGGACTTCCCAAGCGCTTAGTACAGCGCTCTGCACGCTGTAAGCGCTCAATAAATACGATTGGATGAATGAATGAATGTTGGGTAGGGACTGTCTCTATATGTTGCCAACTTGTACCTCCCAAGCGCTTAGTACAGTGCTCTGCACACAGTAAGCGCTCAATAAATACGATTGAATGAATGAGTCCCGCCGAACCCGAGCCGAGTCCTGCCGATCCGAGCCGAGCCCGAGCCGAGTCCGGCCGAGCCCGAGCCGAGTCTCGCCGAGCCCGAGCCGAGTCCCGCCGAGGCCGAGCCGAACCAGAGCCGAGTCCCGCCGAGCCCGAGCCGAACCCGAGCCGAACACAACCCGAGCCCGAGCCGAGCACGAGGCCGAACCCAGTGTCGCCGAACCCGAGCCGAGTCCGGCCGAGCCCGAGCCGGAGCCGAGTCCCGCCGAACCCGAGCCGAGCCGGAGCCGAGTCCCGCCGAACCCGAGCCGAGTCCCGCCGAACCCGAGCCGAGCCGGAGCCGAGTCCCGCCGAGCCCGAGCCGAGTCCCGCCGAACCCGAGCCGAGTCTCGCCGAACCCGAGCCGAGCCTGAGCCGAGTCCCGCCGAACCCGAGCCGAGTCCCGCCGAGCCCGAGCCGAGTCCCGCCGAGCCCGAGCCGAGCGGCGGTCGGAGGAGGGCGGGGGCCGCGAGCCGAGGGGGCGGGGCGTCACCCCAATCCCGCCTCCCTCCCCTCCCCCGGGGCCCTCCTATTGGTCGGATGGTTATTTATCGCGCTCTGATTGGCCGAGGGCGGCCCCGGGGCGGGTAGGCGGAGCTAAAGTTTGGAAAGTTTGTGTTCCTCGGCGAGGAGGAGAGCGGACCGGTGAGCTCTGACAGTGGGGGGCTGGGGGAGACTCCCCCGGGGGGGGCTGGGGGGGACCCCTCTCCATCCCTCCCTCCTCGGGCTTCATCCTCCCCATCCCGGCGCTCAGCACAGCGCCTGGCACCTACTAAGCGCTCGACCAATACCACGGTTATTATTAGGCCCTCCCTCCACCCATCCGCCAAGCCAGCCCTCTTCCTCCCTTCAAATCCCTGCTGAGAGCTCACCTCCTCCAGGAGGCCTTCCCAGATTGAGCCCCCTCCTCCCTCTCCCCGTAATAATAATGATGATGGCATTTATTAAGCGCTTACTATGGGCAAAGCACTGCTCTAAGCGCTGGGGAGGTTACAAGGTGACCCACATGGGGCTCACAGTCTTCATCCCCATGTATATATGGTTGTATATATTTATTACTCTATTCATTTATTTTCCTTGTACATATCTATCCTATTTTATTTTGTTGGTACGTCTGGTTTTGTTCTCTATCTCCCCTTTTAGACTGTGAGCCCGCTGTTGGGTAGGGACTGTCTCTATGTGTTGCCAATTTGTACTTCCCGAGCGCTTAGTACAGTGCTCTGCACATAGTAAGTGCTCAATAAATATGATTGATGATGATGAGGCCTTCCCATACTGAGCCCCCTCCTCCCTCTCCCCATAATAATAATGATGATGGCATTTATTAAGCGCTTACTATGTGCAAAGCACTGCTCTAAGCGCTGGGGAGGTTACAAGGTGACCCACATGGGGCTCACAGTCTTCATCCCCATGTATATATGGTTGTACATATTTATTACTCTATTTATTTTATTTGTACATATCTATTCTATTTATTTTATTTTGTTAGTATGTTTGGTCTTGTTCTCTATCTCCCCTTTTAGACTGTGAGCCCGCTGTTGGGTAGGGACTGTCTCTATGTGTTGCCAATTTGTACTTCCCGAGCGCTTAGTACAGTGCTCTGCACATACTAAGCGCTCAATAAATACGATTGATGATGATGAGGCCTTCCCATACTGAGCCCCCTCCTCCCTCTCCCCGTAATAATAATGATGATGGCATTTATTAAGCGCTTACTATGGGCAAAGCACTGCTCTAAGCGCTGGGGAGGTTACAAGGTGACCCACATGGGGCTCACAGTCTTCATCCCCATGTATATATGGTTGTACATATTTATTACTCCATTTATTTTACTTGTACATATCTATCCTATTTATTTTATTTTGTTGGTACGTTTGGTTTTGTTCTCTGTCTCCCCCTTTTAGCCTGTGAGCCCGCTGTTGGGTAGGGACTGTCTCTATGTGTTGCCAACTTGTACTTCCCAAGCGCTTAGTACAGTGCTCTGCACACAGTAAGCGCTCAATAAATATGATGATGATGATGATGAGGCCTTCCCAGACTGAGCCCCCTCCTCCCTCTCCCCATAATAATAATAATAATAATGATGGCATTTATTAAGCGCTTACTATGTGCAAAGCACTGCTCTAAGCGCTGGGGAGGTTACAAGGTGACCAGGTTGTCCCACGTGGGGCTCACAGTCATCATCCCCATGTATATATGGTTGTACATATTTATTACTCTTTATTTATTTTACTTGTACATATCTATCCTATTTATTTTATTTTGTTGGTACGTTTGGTTTTGTTCTCTGTCTCCCCCTTTTAGCCTGTGAGCCCGCTGTTGGGTAGGGACTGTCTCTATGTGTTGCCAATTTGTACTTCCCGAGCGCTTAGTACAGTGCTCTGCACATAGTAAGTGCTCAATAAATATGATTGATGATGATGAGGCCTTCCCAGACTGAGCCCCCCCTCCCTCTCCCCATAATAATAATGATGATGGCATTTATTAAGCGCTTACTATGTGCAAAGCACTGCTCTAAGCGCTGGGGAGGTTACAAGGTGACCCACATGGGGCTCACAGTCTTCATCCCCATGTATATATGGTTGTACATATTTATTACTCTATTCATTTATTTTCCTTGTACATATCTATCCTATTTATTTTATTTTGTTGGTACGTCTGGTTTTGTTCTCTATCTCCCCTTTTAGACTGTGAGCCCGCTGTTGGGTAGGGACTGTCTCTGTGTGTTGCCAATTTGTACTTCCCAAGCGCTTAGTACAGTGCTCTGCACATAGTAAGCGCTCAGTAAATACGATTGATGATGATGAGGCCTTCCCATACTGAGCCCCCTCCTCCCTCTCCCCGTAATAATAATGATGATGGCATTTATCAAGCGCTTACTATGTGCAAAGCACTGCTCTAAGCGCTGGGGAGGTTACAAGGTGACCCACATGGGGCTCACAGTCTTCATCCCCATGTATATATGGTTGTACATATTTATTACTCCATTTATTTTACTTGTACATATCTATCCTATTTATTTTATTTTGTTGGTACGTTTGGTTTTGTTCTCTGTCTCCCCCTTTTAGCCTGTGAGCCCGCTGTTGGGTAGGGACTGTCTCTATGTGTTGCCAATTTGTACTTCCCGAGCGCTTAGTACAGTGCTCTGCACATAGTAAGTGCTCAATAAATATGATTGATGATGATGAGGCCTTCCCAGACTGAGCCCCCTCCTCCCTCTCCCCATAATAATAATAATGATGATGGCATTTATTAAGCGCTTACTATGTGCAAAGCACTGCTCTAAGCGCTGGGGAGATTACAAGGTGACCCACATGGGGCTCACAGTCTTCATCCCCATGTATATATGGTTGTACATATTTATTACTCTATTTATTTTATTTGTACATATCTATTCTATTTATTTTATTTTGTTAGTATGTTTGGTCTTGTTCTCTATCTCCCCTTTTAGACTGTGAGCCCGCTGTTGGGTAGGGACTGTCTCTGTGTGTTGCCAATTTGTACTTCCCAAGCGCTTAGTACAGTGCTCTGCACATAGTAAGCGCTCAATAAATACGATTGATGATGATGAGGCCTTCCCATACTGAGCCCCCTCCTCCCTCTCCCCATAATAATAATGATGATGGCATTTATTAAGCGCTTACTATGGGCAAAGCACTGCTCTAAGCACTGGGGAGGTTACAAGGTGACCAGGTTGTCCCACATGGGGCTCACAGTCTTCATCCCCATGTATATATGGTTGTACATATTTATTACTCTTTATTTATTTTACTTGTACATATCTATCCTATTTATTTTATTTTGTTGGTACGTTTGGTTTTGTTCCCTGTCTCCCCCTTTTAGCCTGTGAGCCCACTGTTGGGTAGGGGCCGTCTCTATGTGTTGCCAACTTGTACTTCCCAAGCGCTTAGTACAGTGCTCTGCACACAGTAAGCGCTCAATAAATATGATGATGATGATGATGAGGCCTTCCCAGACTGAGCCCCCTCCTCCCTCTCCCCATAATAATAATAATAATAATGATGGCATTTATTAAGCGCTTACTATGTGCAAAGCACTGCTCTAAGCGCTGGGGAGGTTACAAGGTGACCAGGTTGTCCCACATGGGGCTCACAGTCTTCATCCCCATGTATATATGGTTGTACATATTTATTACTCTATTTATTTATTTATTTATTTTACTTGTACCTATCTATCCTATTTATTTTATTTTGTTGGTACGTTTGGTTTTGTTCTCTGTCTCCCCCTTTTAGGCTGTGAGCCCACTGTTGGGTAGGGACTGTCTCTATGTGTTGCCAATTTGTACTTCCCAAGCGCTTAGTACAGTGCTGTGCACATACTAAGCGCTCAATAAATATGATTGATGATGATGAGGCCTTCCCAGACTGAGCCCCCTCCTCCCTCTCCCCATAATAATAATGATGATGGCATTTATTAAGCGCTTACTATGGGCAAAGCACTGCTCTAAGCGCTGGGGAGGTGACAAGGTGACCAGGTTGCCCCACATGGGGCTCACAGTCTTCATCCCCATTTTATCATCATCATCAGTCGTATTTATTGAGCGCTTACTGTGTGCAGAGCACTGGACTAAGCGTTTGGGAAGTACAAGTTGGCCACATATCGAGACAGTCCCTACCCAATAGTGAGGTCCCTGAGGCCCAGAGAAGTGAAGTGACTTGCCTAGAGTCACACAGCTGACAAGTGGCGGAGCCGGGATTTGAACCCACGACCTCTGACTCCAAAGGCCGTGCTCTTTTCCACTGAGCCACGCTGCTTCTCCCCATCCCACCCCCCGCCTTACCTCCTTCCTTCATTCATTCGGTCGTATTTATTGAGCACTTCCTTGACCTCTGACTCCGAAGCCCGGGCTCTTTCCGCTGAACCATGCTGCAATAAATAATCAATCAATCAATCAGTCAGTCGTATTTATTGAGCGCTTACTGTGTGCAGAGCACTGTACTAAGTGCTTGGGAAGGACAAGTTGGCAACATATAGAGACGGTCCCTACCCAAATAAATCATATATCGGTAACATTTATATTCATGGGTAGGGACTGTCTCTATATGTTGCCAATTTGTACTTCCCAAGCGCTTAGTACAGTGCTCTGCACATAGTAAGTGCTCAGTAAATATGATTGATTGATTGATTGATGTCTGCCTACATCTCTAGACTGTAAGCTCCTTTTAGGCAGGGACAGTACAGTGTCCTGCACACAGTAAGTGCTCAATAAATGCTATTGACTGACTGATTCACCCTATAGGTACATTGTATAATTCTGTTTATTTATATTAATGCCTGTTTACTTGTTCTGATGTGTACATATAGCTCTAATTCTATTTATTTATACTGATGCTATTGATGCCTGTTTACTTGTTTTGGCGTCCATCTCCCCCTTTCTAGGCTGTGAGCCCGTTGTGGGCAGGGGTTGTCTCTCTTTGTCACCAATTTGTACTTCCCAAGCGCTTAGTACACTGCTCTGCACACAGTAAGCGCTCAATAAATGATTGATTGATTGTACTAAGTGCTTAGGTAGCTGAGGAACAGAGAAGTCAAGTGATTTGCCCAAACCTCCCCGCAGCACCTGTATATATGTATATGTGTTTGTACAGATTTATTGCTCTATTTATTTATTTTGCTTGTACATATCTATTCTATTTATTTCATTTTGTTAATATGTTTTGTTTTATTGTCTGTCATTCATTCATTGTCGTATTTATTGAGCGCTTACCGTGTGCAGAGCACTGGACTAAGCGCTTGGGAAGGACAAGTTGGCAACCCAACAGTGGGCTCACAGTCTAGAAGGGGGAGACAGAGAACAAAACAAAACATATTAACAAAATAAAATAAATAGAATAAGTATGTACAAATAAAATAAATAAGTAGAGTGATAAATACGACTGTTGGCTTACAGTCTAGAAGGGAGAACATATTCATTCATTCAATCGTATTTATTGAGCGCTTACTGTGTGCAGAGCACTGTACTAAGTGCTTGGGAAGTCCAAGTTGGCAACATATAGAGACGGTCCCTACTCAACAGCGGGCTCACAGTCTAGAAGAGGGGAGACAGAGAACAAAACAAAACATATTAACAAAATAAAATGAATAGAATAAATATGTACAAATGAAATAAATAGAGTAATAAATACGATTATTGGCTCAGTCTAGAAGGGGGAACATATAGAGACGGTCCCTACCCAACAGTGGGCTCACAGTCTAGAAGGGGGGAGACAGAGAACAAAACAAAACATATTAACAAAATAAAATAAATAGAACCAATATGTACAAATAAAATAAATAGAGTAATAAATAGGATTATTGGCTCACAGTCTAGAAGGGGGAACATATAGAGACGGTCCCTACCCAACAGCGGGCTCACAGTCTAGAAGTGGGGAGACAGAGAACAAAACAAAACATATTAACAAAATAAAATAAATAGAATAAATATGTACAAATAAAATAAATAAATAGTGTAATAAATAGGATTATTGGCTCACAGTCTAGAAGGGGGAACATATAGAGAGGGTCCCCACCCAACAGTGGGCTCACAGTCTAGAAGAGGGGAGAGACAGACAACAAAACAGAACATATTAACAAAATAAAATAAGTAGAATAAATATGTACAAATAAAATAAATAAATAGAGTAATAAATAGGATTATTGGCTCACAGTCTAGAAGGGGGAACATCTAGAGACGGTCCCTACCCAGCAGCGGGCTCACAGTCTAGAAGGGGGGAGACAGACAACAAAACAGAACATATTAACAAAATAAAATCAATAGATTAAATATGTACAAATAAAATAAATAAACAGAGTAATAAATACGATGATTGTACCTCCCCCTTTTAGACTGTGAGCCCGCTGTTGGGTAGGGACCGTCTCTACATGTTGCCAACTTGGACTTCCCAAGCGTTTAGTACAGTGCTCTGCACACAGTAAGCGCTCAATAAATACAATTGAATGAATGAGCGTTGGGTAGGGACCCTCTCTAGATGATGCCAACTTGGACTTCCCAAGCGCTTAGTCCAGTGCTCCGCACATAGGAAGCGCTCAGTAAATAGGATTGAATGAAGGAATGAATGGATTAATCCTTCCCGGGCCTGCGCATCCCCTCCGCGTGGGAATCCTGCCATCCTTGGCACGCTTAGGATGCAGTGAAACAACCACAGCAATAATAACCACGGTGGTATCTGTTAAGCGTTCCCCGTGTGCGAAGCACTGTGCTGAGCGCCGAGCACTGCAACGCCGATGGGGCCCCCCTCAAACGAGTGCCGGGGTGCCCCAAAAAGTGCTTTGGCGACTTGAGAGACGCCCCTGCCCCGGTGCCTTTCGGCTTTGCATTAGGAGGGACCGGATCCCTTTGGAGCGGGGTGATGGAGAGCTTGGCCGCAGGAAGGCCTTTATTATTTACTATTATTATTATTATCATTATTATTATTATTATTATTATTATTTCATTTCTAAAAGGGAAGGGATTCCCACTTAGAGCTGGGTGATGGAGAGCTTGGCCGCAGGAAGGCCACTATTATTATTCTTATTCTTATTATTGTTATTATTGTTATTATTATTATTATTATTTCATTTCTAAAAGGGAAGGGATTCCTCTTTAGAGCGGGATGATGGAGAGTTTGGCCGCAGGAAGGCCATTATTATCATCATTATTATTTCACTTCTAAAAGGGAAGGAATTCCTCTTTAGAGCGGGGTGATGGAGAGCTTGGCCGCAGGAAGGCCATTATTATGATTATTATGATTATTATGATTATTATTATTAATTTCACTTCTAAAAGGGAAGGAATTCCCCTTTAGAGCTGGGTGATGGAGAGCTTGGCCGCAGGAAGGCCATTATTATTATTATCATTATTATTATTATTTCATTTCTGAAAGGGAAGGAATTCCTTTTTATAGTGGGGTGATGGAGAGCTTGGCCGCAGGAAGGCCATTATTATTATCATTATTATTATTATTTCATATCTAAAAGGGAAGGAATTCCCCTTTAGAGCTGAGTGATGGAGAGCTTGGCCGCAGGAAGGCTATTATTATTATTATTATTATTATTATTATTATTATTATTATTATTATTATTTCACTTCTAAAAGGGAAGGAATTCCCCTTTAGAGTGGGGTGATGGAGAGCTTGGCTGCAGGAAGGCCATTATTTTATTATGATGATTATTATTATTTCATTTCTCAAAGGGAAGGAATTCCCCTTTAGAGCAGGGTGATGGAGAGCTTGGCTGCAGGAAGGCCATTATTATTATCATTATTATTATTATTTCATTTCTAAAAGGGAAGGAATTCCCCTTTAGAGCTGGGTGATGGAGAGCTTGGCCGCAGGAAGGCCATTATTATTATTATTATTATTATTATTATTATTATTATTTCACTTCTAAAAGGGAAGGAATTCCTCTTTAGAGCGGGGTGATGGAGAGCTTGGCCGTAGGAAGGCCATTATTATTATTATTATTATTAATTTCTAAAAGGGAAGGGATTCCTCTTTAGAGTGGGGTGATGGAGAGCTTTGCCGCAGGAAGGCCATTATTATTATTATTATCATTAATTTCTAAAAGGGAAGGGATTCCTCTTTAGAGTGGGGTGATGGAGAGTTTGGCCTCAGGAAGGCCATTATTATAATTATCATTATTAGTATTATTATTTCATTTCTAAAAGGAAAGGAATTCCCCATAGAGCGGGGTGATGGAGAGCTTGGCTGCAGGAAGGCCATTATCATTATTATCATTATTATTATTATTTCACTTCTAAAAGGGAAAGAATTCCCCTTTAGAGCGGGGTGATGGAGAGCTTGGCTGCAGGAAGGACATTATTATTATTATTATTATTATTATTATTTCACTTCTAAAAGGGAAGGAATTCCCCTTTAGAGTGGAGTGATGGAGAGCTTGGCCGCAGGAAGGCCATTATTATTATTATTATTATTTCATTTCTGAAAGGGAAGGAATTCCTCTTTAGAGCGGGGTGATGGAGAGCTTGGCCGCAGGAAGGCCATTATTATTATTATCATTATTACTATTATTATTTCATTTCTAAAAGGAAAGGAATTACCCTTTAAAGCGGGATGATGGAGAGCTTGGCTGCCGGAAGGCCATTATTATTATTATTATTTCATTTCTAAAAGGGAAGGAATTCCCCTTTAGAGCGGGGTGATGGAGAGCTTGGCCGCAGGAAGGCCATTATTACTATTATTATTATTTCATTTCTAAAAGGGAAGAAATTCACCTTTAGAGTGGGGTGATGGAGAGCTTGGCCGCAGGGAGGCCATTATGATTATGATTATTATTTCATTTCTGAAAGGGAAGGAATTCCTCTTTAGAGCGGGGTGATGGAGAGCTTAGCCGCAGGAAGGCCATTATTATTATCATTATTAATTTATAAAAGGGAAGGAATTCCTCTTTAGAGCGGGGTGATGGAGAGCTTGGCCGCAGGAAGGCCATTATTATTATTATCATTATTATCATTATTATTTCATTTCTCAAAGGGAAGGAATTCCTCTTTAGAGCATGGTGATGGAGAGCTTGGCCGCAGGAAGGCCTTTATTATTATTATCATTATTATTATTATTATTGTTTCCCAGCTCCGCCACTTGTCAGCTGTGTGACTTTGGGCAAGTTACTTAACTTCTCTGGGCCTCAGTGACCTCATCTGTAAAATGGGAATGAAGACCGTGAGCCCCCCGTGGGACAGACAACCTGATCACCTTGTAACCTCCCCAGCGCTTAGAACAGTGCTTTGCATGTAGTAAGCGCTTAATAAATGCCATCGTTATTCTTAGTATTATTCTAAAAGGGAAAGCATTCCTCTTTAGAGCAGGTTGATGGAGAGCTTGGCGGCAGGAAGGCCATTATTATATCTAATTATTAATAGAAATAAATGATAATTACATAATGATAATTATATAACCCTCTTCTAGACTGTGAGCCCGCTGTTGGGTAGGGACCGTCTCTATATGTTGCCAACTTGGACTTCCCAAGCGCTTAGTCCAGTGCTCTGCACACAGTAAGCGCTCAATAAATACGATTGAATGAATGTACTAAGCGCTTGGGAAGTCCCAAGTCGGCAACATATGGAGACGGTCCCTACCCAACAGCGGGCTCACAGTCTAGAAGGGGGAGACAGACAGCAAAACAAAACATATTAACAGAACAAAATAAATAGCATAAATACGTACAAATAAAATAAATGAGTAAATAATATGAGTAAGAAAGAATTATTATTCATATTATAATAATATAATTATATATAATAATAAATACTATGGATAATAACACATAATTATAATCCATATCATAATAACATAATCACATATAATAATAAATGCCGTGAATAATAATGCATAATTATCATTCATATTTTAATAATATAATCACATATGATAATAAATGCTATGAATGATACATAATTATCATTCATATTCTAATAATACAATCACATATAATAAATGATATGAATAATGATACATAATTATCATTCATATTTCAATAACATAATCACATATAATAAATACCATGAATAATAATACATAATTATTATCCATATTTCAATAATATAATCACGTACAATAATAAATACTATGAATAATAATACATAATTATCATTCATATTTTAATAATATAATCACACATAATAAATGCTATGAATAATTATACATAATTATCATTCATATTTTAATAATATAATCACACGTAATAAATGCTATGAATAATTATACATAATTATCATTCATATTTTAATAATATAATCACATATAATAATAAATGTCATGAATAATAATACATAATTATCATTCATATTTTAATAATATAATCACATATAATAATAAATGCCATGAATAATACTACATAATTATCATTCATATTTTAATAATATAATCACATGTAATAATAAATGCCATGAATAATACTACATAATTATCATTCATATTTTAATAATATAATCACATATAATAATAAACGCCATGAATAATACTACATAATTATCATTCATATTTTAATAATATGATCACATATAATAATAAATACCATGAATGATAATACATAATTGTCATTCATATTTTAATTTTATAATCACATATAAAAAATGCTATGAATAATCATACATAATTATCATTCATGTTTTAATAATATAATCACATATAATAAATGCCATGAATAATACGACATAATTATCATTCATATTTCAATAATATAATCACATATAATAATAAATGCTATGAATAATAATACATAATCATCATTCCTATTATAATCATACAATTATATACAATAATAAATACCAGGAACAATAAATAATTATTATTCATATCATAACACTATAACTATATATAATAAATACTGTGAATGACAATAAATAGTTATAATTCATATTATAATTATATAGAATACTATGAATGATAATAATTATTATTCATGTCACGATACCATGATAATTACGATATAATTAATATAGAATATATAATCGAATTGATAATCTAATCAATAATAATAGAAGAATAATCACTTCTAAAAGGAAAGGAGTTCCTCTTTAGAGCGGGGCGATGGAGAGGCGCAGGCAGGCCATGATTATGATTTAATTTGTAAAAGGGAAGAAGGAATTGGGATGTGTGTGGTTGGTCTCCCCGCCCCGGATCACCTGCGGCCTCCCCCGAAGTCGGGCGGGAGTAGGGACTGGAAGCTGGCTGTGGGCAGGGAATTCACCCAATCCTATTTATTGAGCGCTTACTGAGCGCAGAGCGCTGTACTGAGCGCTTGAAAGCCAATACGGCTTGCGGCGGTCTCCCATCCAAGGCCTAACCAGGCCTGACCCTGCTTAGCTTCTGAGGCCCGCCCGGGTGGTATGGCCCTATAATAATAATAATAACAATAATAATAACAATAATAACAATAATAATAATAATAGTGGTATTTGTTAAGCGCTTACTATGTGCCAAGCACTGTTCTGAGCGCTGGGGGGGATACAAGGTGATCAAGGTTGTCCCACGTGGGGCTCACCGTCTTAGTCCCCATTTGACAGATGAGGGATCTGAGGCCCAGAGAATAATGATGATAATGATAATGATAATATTTGTTAAGTGTTTACTATGTGCCAAGCACTGTTCTAAGCGCTGGGGGGGCTACAAGGTGATCAAGGTTGTCCCACGTGGGGCTCACAGTCTTAGTCCCCATTTGACAGATGAGGGAAATGAGGCCCAGAGAATAATAATAATGGTATTTGTTAAGCGCTTACTATGTGCCAAGCACTGTTCTAAGCGCTGGGGGGGGGGGATACAAGGTGGTCCCACGTGGGGCTCACAGGCTTAGTCCCCATTTTACAGATGAGGGAACTGAGGCCCAGAGAATAATAATAATAATGGTATTTGTTAAGCGCTTACTATGTGCAGGGCAGTGTTCTAAGCACTGGGGAGGTTACGAGGTGATCAGGTTGTCCCACGGGGGGCTCCCAGTTTTAGTCCCCATTTTACAGATGAGGGAACTGAGGCCCAGAGAATAATAATAATAATAATGATGATAATAATAGTATTTGTTAAGTGCGTACTATGTGCCAAGCACTGTTCTAAGCGCTGGGGGGGATACAAGGTGGTCCCACGTGGGGCTCACAGTCTTAGTCCCCATTTTACAGATGAGGGAGCTGAGGCCCAGAGAAGAATAATAATAATAATAATGGTATTTGTTAAGCGCTTACTATGTGGCAAGCACTGTTCTGAGCGCTGGGGGGGCTACAAGGTGATCAAGGTTGTCCCACGTGGGGCTCCCAGTTTTAGTCCCCATTTTACAGATGAGGGAACTGAGGCCCAGAGAATAATAATAATGGTATTTGTTAAGCGCTTACTATGTGCCAAGCACTGTTCTAAGCGCTGGGGGGCCACAAAGTGATCAAGGTTGTCCCACGTGGGGCTCCCAGTCTTAGTCCCCATTTTACAGATGAGGGAACTGAGGCCCAGAGAATAATAATAATAATGATAATAATAATATTTGTTAAGTGCTTACTATGTGCCAAGCACTGTTCTAAGCGCTGGGGAGGATACACGGTGGTCCCACGTGGGGCTCACAGTCTTAGTCCCCATTTTACAGATGAGGGAGCTGAGGCCCAGAGAAGAATAATAATAATAATAATGGTATTTGTTAAGCGCTTACTATGTGGCAAGCACTGTTCTGAGCGCTGGGGGGGCTACAAGGTGATCAAGGTTGTCCCACGTGGGGCTCACAGTTTTAGTCCCCATTTTACAGATGAGGGAACTGAGGCCCAGAGAATAATAATAATGGTATTTGTTAAGCGCTTACTATGTGCCAAGCACTGTTCTAAGCGCTGGGGGGCCACAAAGTGATCAAGGTTGTCCCACGTGGGGCTCCCAGTCTTAGTCCCCATTTGACAGATGAGGGAACTGAGGCCCAGAGAATAATAATAATAATAATGATGATAATAATAGTATTTGTTAAGTGCTTACTATGTGCCAAGCACTGTTCTAAGCGCTGGGGGGGATACAAGGTGGTCCCACGTGGGGCTCACAGTCTTAGTCCCCATTTTACAGATGAGGGAGCTGAGGCCCAGAGAATAATAATAATAATAATGGTATTTGTTAAGCGCTTACTATGTGGCAAGCACTGTTCTGAGCGCTGGGGGGGCTACAAGGTGATCAAGGTTGTCCCACGTGGGGCTCCCAGTTTTAGTCCCCATTTTACAGATGAGGGAACTGAGGCCCAGAGAATAATAATAATAACAATAATGATAATAATAGTATTTGTTAAGTGTTTACTATGTGCCAAGCACTGTTCTAATCAATCAATCGTATTTATTGAGCGCTTACTGTGTTGTAAGCGCTAGGGGGGCTACAAGGTGATCAAGGCTGTCCCACGTGGGGCTCACAGTCTTAGTCCCCATTTTACAGATGAGGGAACTGAGGCCCAGAGAATAATAATAATGGTATTTGTTAAGCGCTTACTATGTGCCAAGCACTGTTCTAAGCGCTGGGGGGGCTACAAGGTGATCAACGCTGTCCCACGTGGGGCTCACAGTCTGAGTCCCCATTTTACAGATGAGGGAAATGAGGCCCAGAGAATAATAATAATAATAATAAAGATGGTATTTGTTAAGCACTTACTATGTGGCAAGCACTGTTCTAAGCGCTGGGGGGGCTACAAGGTGATCAAGGTTGTCCCACGTGGGGCTCACAGTCTGAGTCCCCATTTTACAGATGAGGGAACTGAAGGCACAGAGAATAATAATAATAATAGTAAGAATAATAATAATAATAATAATAATAATAATAATAATAATAATGATATTTGTTAAATGCTTACTATGTGCAAAGCAGTGTTCTAAGCGCTGGGCGGGGGGCTACAGGGTGATCAAGGTTGTCCCACGTGGGGCTCACAGTCTTAGTCCCCATTTTACAGATGAGGGAACTGAGGCCCAGAGAAGAATGATGATAATGATAATAATAATATTTGTTAAGTGTTTACTATGTGCCAAGCACTGTTCTAAACACTGGGGGGGCCAAGGTGATCAAGATTGTCCCACGTGGGGCTCACAGTCTTAGTCCCCATTTTACAGATGAGGGAAATGAGGCCCAGAGAATAATAATAATAATAAAGATGGTATTTGTTAAGCGCTTACTATCAATCGTATTTATTGAGCGCTTACTATGTGCAGAGCACTGTACTAAGCGCTTACTATGTGGCAAGCACTGTTCTAAGCGCCGGGAGTGGGGGGGCTACAGGGTGATCAAGGCTGTCCCACGTGGGGCTCACCGTCTTAGTCCCCATTTGACAGATGAGGAAACTGAGGCCCAGAGAGTAATGATAATAATGGTATTTGTTAAGCGCTTACTATATGGCAAGCACTGTTCTACATTTTACAGATGAGGGAACTGAGGCCCAGAGAAGTGTAGATGTATATACCTGTATATATGTTTGTACATATTTATTACTCTATTTATTTTACTTGTACATATCTATTCTATTTATTTTATTAGTATGTTTGGTTTTGTTGTCTGTCTCCCCCTTCTAAACTGTGAGCCCACTGTTGGGTAGGGACCATCTCTAGATGTTGCCAACTTCTACTTCCCAAGCGCTTAGTACAGTGCTGTGCACACAGTAAGCGCTCAATAA
Source organism: Tachyglossus aculeatus (assembly GCF_015852505.1). Classification (NCBI taxonomy): domain Eukaryota; kingdom Metazoa; phylum Chordata; class Mammalia; order Monotremata; family Tachyglossidae; genus Tachyglossus; species Tachyglossus aculeatus. The sequence goes on along the minus strand of NC_052069.1, from coordinate 65,079,387 downwards.
GTACGATTGATTGGTTGATTGATTGAAGTGAAGTGACTTGCCCAAGGTCACACAGCTGACAAGTGGCGGAGGCGGGCGCTTCATACAGTGCCCCGCCCACAGTAGGCGCTCAGTCCATAGGACCGGCCCGCAGGCCGGCCGCCTGACAGACTCGGGCGGGAGAAAAACGGCTTAGAACGCAGGCGGGACTACATTTCCCAGAAGCCCCCGGGGCGGCCCCGCCCCCTGCCGTTAGTGACGGGTGGCTGGGCCAATGGGGGAAGGGGAGGAAGCCGGCTGGACTACATTTCCCAGGAGCCCCCGGGGAGGCCCCGCCCCCTGCCGTCAGTGACGGGTGGCTGGGCCAATGGGGGAGGAGGAGGAAGCCGGCTGGACTACATTTCCCAGGAGCCCCCGGGGCGGCCCCCGCCCCCTGCCGTTAGTGACGGGTGGCTGGGCCAATGAGAGAGAGGATGCTCCGCAGGGCCGGGCTGGCGTTGGCCAATCACGGCCCGCGAGGCGGGGACTGAGAGGAGGGTGGCCTGGGGGACCCCGGCATCATTCATTCATTCATTCATTCATTCATTCATTCATTCATTCAGTCGTATTTATTGAGCGCTTCCTGTGTGCAGGGCACTGTACTAAGCGCTTGGGAAGTACAAGTTGGCAACATCTAGAGACAGTCCCTACCCAACAGTGGGCTCACAGTCTAGAAGGGGGAGACAGACAACAAAACCAAACGTATTAACAAAATAAAATGAATGGAATAAATATGTCCAAGTAAAATAAATTCATTCATTCATTCAGTCGTATTTATTGAGCGCTTGCTGTGTGCAGAGCACCGTAACTAAGCGCTTGGGAAGTCCAAGTGGGCAACATAGAGAGACGGTCCCTACCCAACAGCGGGCTCACAGGCTAGAAGGGGGAGACAGACAACAAAACCAAACGTATTAACAAAATAAAATGAATGGAATAAATATGTCCAAGTAAAATAAATTCATTCATTCATTCAGTCGTATTTATTGAGCGCTTGCTGTGTGCAGAGCACCGTAACTAAGCGCTTGGGAAGTCCAAGTGGGCAACATAGAGAGACGGTCCCTACCCAACAGCGGGCTCACAGGCTAGAAGGGGGAGGCAGACAACAAAACAAAACATATTAACAAAATAAAATGAATGGAATAAATATGTCCAAGTAAAATAAATAAATTAATAGAGTAATAAATATGTACAAACATATCCCGACAGGGAACAAGGCATAGTTGATGGGAAGCCTTGCCCCTGGGTGTAGTGCCTGTCCGCCAATCCATCCATCAATCGATAATAATAATAATGATAATAATAATAATGATAATAATCGTAGTTGATGGGAAGCCTTGCCCCTGGGCATAGTGCCTGTCTGCCAATCCATCCATCGATCAATAATAATAATGATAATAATGATAATAATGATAATAATCGTAGTTGATGGGAAGCCTTGCCCCTGGGTGTAGTGCCGGTCCGCCAATCCATCCGTCGATCAATAATAATGATAATAATAATAATAATGATAATGATAATCGTAGTTGATGGGAAGCCTTGCCCCTGGGTGTAGTGCCTGTCCGCCAATCCATCCATCGATCAATAATAATAATAATGATAATAATAATAATGATAATAATCGTAGTTGATGGGAAGCCTTGCCCCTGGGCGTAGTGCCTGTCTGCCAATCCATCCATCGATCAATAATAATGATAATAATGATAATAATCGTAGTTGATGGGAAGCTTTGCCCCTGGGTGTAGTGCCGGTCCACCAATCCATCCATCGATCAATAATAATGATAATAATAATAATAATGATAATGATAATCGTAGTTGATGGGAAGCCTTGCCCCTGTGCGTAGTGCCTGTCCGCCAATCCATCCACTGATCAATAATAATAATAATGATAATAATCGTAGTTGATGGGAAGCCTTGCCCCTGGGCGTAGTGCCTGTCCGCCAATCCATCCATTGGTCAATAATAATAATATGGGGAAGCATGTGGGGAGCAATTTCTGCGATACACTCTTCGGATGTTTTCAAAGAAGTGCGTGTGATTGACATTTAAATACACAGTAATTGTTCAGAAGCGTCAAGCTCACAGGGTATGTACTATGGGGAAGCAGCGTGGCTCAGTGGAAAGAGCCCGGGCTTTGGGGTCAGAGGTCATGGGTTCAAATCCCGGCTCCGCCAATTGCCAGCTGTGTGACTTTGGGCAAGTCACTTCACTTCTCTGGGCCTCAGTTCCCTCATCTGGAAAACGGGGAGGAAGACTGTGAGCCCCCTGTGGGACAACCTGATCACCTTGTAATCTCTCCAGCGCTTAGAACAGTGCTTTGCACATAGTAAGCGCTTAAATGCTATCATTATTATTATTATACTCTTTCCATATTCCTGTGGCCAGATGTATTGTCTAGCTATTTGCGGGGAGCTAGTGGAGTTAATTGGATGACTCAAATGGGACTTAATTAGCTAGGACATTCTTATCTAGGGAAAATTGGCCATGTTTATTTCACGTACAGGTGAAAGCAGGATATTGGTTGGCTCTGGGAAACGCTTGCATGTGCATTGGGAGTGAGTGCCCGGCTATTTGTCGTTCATTCTGCAGAGGAGGAGGCCAATCCTGGCCCGTCTGGATACTGGGGAAAATCCCAAGAGGGTTGTGTCTCCGTGGGCTGATCCGGGCAATCTCCTGGCCGTTTTGGGCTGCCGTTGTTAACAGGCACAAGGCTGTCTGGAGCCTGTAAGAATCTGCACGTAGTGGGCCGCCTCATCTTACCTCCTTCCCTTCCCCACAGCACCTGTATATATGTATATATGTTTGTACATTTTTATTACTCTATTTATTTTACTTGGATTTATCTGTTCTACTTATTTTATTTTGTTAGTATGTTTGGTTTTGTTCTCTGTCTCCCCCTTCTAGACTGTGAGCCCACTGTTGGGTAGGGACTGTCTCTAGATGTTGCCAACTTGGACTTCCCAAGCGCTTAGTACAGTGCTCTGCACACAGTAAGCGCTCAATAAATACGATTGATTGATTGGAAATAGAAGGTTAGGGTTCTGCCCCTTAATCCTCTCCCGTTCCTCTTCTTCCATCCCATCCCACTCTAGCTTTCCTAAAGATTTCCCAGGAAGTTATTCATTCATTCAGTCCTCTCCCATTCCTCGTCTTCCATCCCATCCCACTCTAGCTTTCCTAAAGATTTCCCAGGAAGCTATTCATTCACTCAATCCTCTCCCATTCCTCTTCTTCCATCCCACCTCACTCTAGCTTTCCTAAAGATTTCCCGGGGAGTTATTCATTCATTCAGTTGTATTTATTGAGCACTTACTGTGTGCAGAGCACTCTACTAAGCGCTTGGAAAGTGCAATTCGGTAACGGATAGACACAATCCCTACCCAACAACGGGCTCACAGTCTAGAAGGGGGAGACAGACAACAAAACAAAACAAGTAGGCAGGCATCAATAGCATCAAACTAGATAAATAGAATTATAGATTCATTCAGTCGTATTTATTGAGCGCTTACTGTGTAGAGCACTGTACTATGTGCTTGGATAGATACACATCATTAATAAAATCAATAGAATAATATGTACAAATATACACAAGTGCTGTGGGGCGGGGAAGAGGGTAGAGCAGAGGGAGGGTGTGGGAGCGATGGGGAGGGGAGGAAGAGCAGAGGAAAAGGGGGGCTCAGTCTGGGAAGGCCTCCTGGAGGAAGTGAGCTCTCAGTAGGGCTTTGAAGGGGAGAAGAGAGCTAGTTTAGCAGATGTGAGGAGGAAGGGCATTCCAGGCCAGAGGTAGGACGTGGGCCAGGGGTGGATGGCGGGACAGGCGAGAACGAGGCCCAGGAGGTGGTTAGTGGCAGAGGAGCGGAGGGTGCGGGCTGGGCTGGAGAAGGAGAGAAGGGAGGTGAGGTAGGAGGGGGCGAGGGGATGGACAGCCTTGAAGCCCAGGGTGAGGAGTTTATGGACAGGCATGGGCGGACTCTCCTCTGTATGTTCCTCTGGACATTTCTACTCTCATCCCATGCCACTTTTTTTTTTCTTAAAGTTATTTGTTAAGGACTTATCATGTGCCAGACACTGTACTAAGCGCCGTACTAGATACAAGCTAGTCAGGTTGGACGCAGTCCATGTCCCACATGGGGCTCACGGTGTTAATTCTCATTTTACAGATGAAGTAACTGAGGCACAGAGAAGCGAAGTGACTGGCCCAGGGTCACAGAGCCGACCGTAATAATTACGGTATTTGTTAAGCGCTTACTATTTGCCAGGCACTATACTAAGCGCCGGGGTGGATACAAGCAAATCGAGTTGGACACAGTGACTGTCTCATGTGGGGCTCTCAGTCCCTGTATATATGTATATATGTTTGTACATATTTATTACTCTATTTATTTATTTTACTTGTACATATCTATTCTATTGATTTTATTTTGTTGGTATGTTTGATTTTGTTCTCTGTCTCCCCCTTTTAGACTGTGAGCCCACTGTTTAGACTTTTAGACTGTGAGCCCACTGTTGGGTAGGGACTGTCTCTATATGTTGCCAAATTGTACTTCCCAAGCGCTTAGTACAGTGCTCTGCACACAGTAAGCGCTCAATAAATACGATTGATTGATTGATTGATTGATTTACAGATGTGGTAACCGAGGCCCAGAGAAGTGAAGCAACTTGCCCCAGGTCGAACAGCAGACAAGTGACGGAGCTGGGATTAAAACCCATGACCTTCTTACTCCCAGGCCCTCGCTCAATCCACTCGGCCACGCTGCTTCTCTTGTCATCGACCCAGGCTTTTGACTAATGGTTCTTTGCTAAATTGGGCAGACACAACTCTGGAAATGATTTTCGACATTTTTTTCCCCCCTCTCTCTTTCATTCTTTTGTTCTGCCTTTGCTATTCAAGCAGTATTGGAATGTAGCTGCAGCTGCACAAAGCACTCCCGATTTCTTTTGAAGCCGAATGTTTCTTCTTCCTAATATCCACGCTAGCATTACGTGGAGTGTTTTAAGTGTGCGGTACTAGGTTGTTTTGCTAATGTTCTCCGGATTTGAGAAAGATTCTCTGTTTAGCAACATTTCAGATCAGATTTGATGTGTTATGTTGCCGACTTGTACTTCCCAAGCGCTTAGTATAGTGCTCTGCACACAGTAAGCACTCAGTGAATACGATTGAATGAATGAATGAATTTGGTGTTATATGTTGCCAATTTGTACTTCCCAAGCGCTTAGTACAGTGCTCTGCACACAGTAAGCGCTCAGTGAATACGATTGAATGAATGAATGAATTTGGTGTTATATGTTGCCAATTTGTACTTCCCAAGCGCTTAGTACAGTGCTCTGCACACAGTAAGCGCTCAGTAAATACGATTGAATGAATGAATGAATTTGGTGGCTTGTCGCTCACCAAATTTTGGACAAAAACGTTTTTGGAGCGAGAAATAAAGGATGCTTAGGCAGGACGGCGAAGCCTTCCATTTTGATTATTTGTGTTGGATGGTTTTAGTTGTTTTGCAATATCTCTTACTGTAACATCGCGAAGCCGCTGCTATTGCAATCGTCTGTACAGAGCAGGGAAAGGAAGAACTGTGAACACTAAAAGCAGTAACGAAGGACCCAGGGGGAAAGAAGTTGCAACAGCCTGAGCCCAGAGCCAAACGCAGGACCCCAGTCCAGCGTGGAATATAGGACACCGAATATCTGGAAGAAGGGTGGGTCCCAGCCTGGGATCGTGGGCAGTAGAGCGCGCTGGAGGAGATCATCATCATCATCAATCGTATTTATTGAGCGCTTACTGTGTGCAGAGCACTGTACTAAGCTCTTGGGAAGTACAAGTTGGCAACATATAGAGACAGTCCCTACCCAACACTGGGCTCACAGTCTAGAAGGGGGAGACAGAGAACAAAACCGAACATATTAACAAAATAAAATGAATAGAATAGATATGTACAGGTAGAATAAATAAATAAATAGAGTAATAAATATGTACAAACATATATACATATATACAGGTTCTATGGGGATGGGAAGGAGGTAAGATGGGGGGATGGAGAGGGGAGGAGGGGGAGAGGAAGGAGGGGGCTCAGTCTGGGAAGGCCTCCTGAATGAGGTGAGCTTCTCAGTAGGGCCTTGAAGGGAGGAAGAGAGCTAGCTTGGCGGATGGGCAGAGGGAGGGCTTTCCAGGCCCGGGGGATGATGTGGGCCGGGGGTCGATGGTGGGACAGGCGAGAACAAAACCAAACATATTAACAAAATAAAATAAATAGAATAGATATGTACAGGTAAAATAAATAAATAAATAGAGTAATAAATATGTACAAACATATATACATGTATACAGGTTCTATGGGGAAGGGAAGGAGGTAAGATGGGGGGATGGAGAGGGGGAGGAGGGGGAGAGGAAGGAGGGGGCTCAGTCTGGGAAGGCTTCCTGGAGGAGGTGAGCTCTCAGTAGGGCCTTGAAGGGAGGAAGAGAGCTAGCTTGGCGGATGGGCAGAGGGAGGGCATTCCAGGCCCGGGGGATGACGTGGGCCGGGGGTCAACGGCAGGACAGGCGAGAACGAGGTACGGTGAGGAGATTAGCGGCAGAGGAGCGGAGGGTGCGGGCTGGGCTGGAGAAGGAGAGAAGGGAGGTGAGGTAGGAGGGGGCGATGCCCATCTGGGATAAAGTCGGGGTCAGGTCTAGAGGCCAGAAGTGTCTGGGGTGCTGGGCTGGTTCTGGAAACAGGCAAGATGCCTGCGAGCAAGTTTCGAGCCATCAGGATGCCCCTTAGGTCTCAGGTGGGTGGGTGGGTAAAGAGGAGGCCAGATAGATGCTGGAAAAGGGAGACACCCTGGCAGTGTCAGCCAGTGGGCAAAGACCTGGAGAAGCAGCGTGGCTCAGTGGAAAGAGCACGGGCTTTGGAGTCAGAGAACATGGATTCAAATCCCGGCTCTGCCAACTGTCAGCTGTGTGATTTTGGGCAAGTCACTTCACTTCTCTGTGCCTCAGTTACCTCATCTGTGAAATGGGGATTAAAACTGTGAGCCCCCTGTGGGACAACTTGATCACCTTATAACCTCCTCCAGCGCTTAGAACAGTGCTTTGCACATAGTAAGCGCTTAACAAATGCCATCATCATCATCATCACCTGGTGCATATTGAGAGCAAGAGAGGAAAGAACTGGAATCCAGGGGAGGAGAGTGAGTTGGAGGGCTGAGAAAGAGCCGGGACGGACGCTTTCTTAATGTAAATGATTCATAATTGCCCTTTAGTATGTGTTATTATGCCTGAAGAACACTCTGGTTGGAATAAGGATGGAAGATAAAACCGCAGCCCCGTTATTTAAGTGAACTCTAAGCCTGACAGATGAATTCGTATTTCTGAAGATTTGAAGGGTTATTTGCCGCTCTAGCCTGTGATAAATCAATCAATCGTATTTATTGAGCGCTTACTCTGTGCAGAGCACTGTACTAAGCGCTTGGGAAGAACAAGTCGGCAACACATAGAGACAGTCCCTACCCAACAGCGGGCTCACAGTCTAGAAGATAAATAATTTGTTCCCGTCTCCCCCATTAAAGCGTAAATTCCTTGAGGTCAGGAAGTAAGTATTTCTTTTCTTTAGTTCGCTCCCAAGTACTTAGAACCGGGCTTGGCATTCAATAGATGGAAGGCTGTAAGCTCCTTCCTCTAGACTGTAAGCTCTCTGTGGAAAGGGAATGTGTTGACCAACTCTGTTGTACTCTCCCAAGCGCTCAGTACAGTACTCTGCCCACAGTAAGTGCTCAATAAATACCATTGATTGATTGATAAGCTCTCAATCAGTGGTACTTATCGAGTGCTTATCATCATCATCATCAATCGTATTTATTGAGCGCTTACTGTGTGCAGAGCACTGTACTAAGCGCTTGGGAAGTACAAGTTGGCAACACATAGAGACAGTCCCTACCCAACAGTGGGCTCACAGTCTAAAAGGGGGAGACAGAGAACAAAACCAAACATACTAATAAAATAAATAGAATAGATATGTACAAGTTAAATAAATAAATAAATAAATAAAGTAACAAATATGTACAAACATATATACATATAACCAGTTGCTGTGGGGAAGGAGGTAAAAGCAGCTTGGCCTAGTGGAAAGCTGGGAATCAGAGGACCTGAGTTTTAATCCTAGCCCAGCCGTTTGTCTTCTGTGTGATCTTGGGTGAGTTACTTAGCTTCTCTGTGCCTCAGTTACCTCATCTGTGAAATTAAGATTGGGAGCCCCATTTGGGACAGGGTCTGTGTTCAACTTGATTAGCTCGTATTAGCCCAGATTGATTAGCCCAGAGCTTAGAACAGTGCCTGGCACATAGTATTCATTCATTCATTTATTCAATCGTATTTATTGAGCACTTATTGTGTACAGAGCACTGTACTAAGCACTTGGGAAGTACAAGTCGGCAACGTATAGAGATGGTCTCTACCCAAGCTTAACGAATACCATAAAATAAGTGCTTACCGTGAGCAGAGCATTATACTACTTGGTTGGGAGAATACAATACAATCGAGTCCGTAGACGCGATTCCTACCCTCAAGGAGCTGTGGGATTCGAATACCTAGATGGTTGATTTCTGGGGGAAAGGTTACCAGTAGAAGTTGAAACATTATTTCTTCATAAAAGTCTAAAGTTATCAAGAAAAACTAATCAAATATGTCAAAAATGGGAAGCTAGCTAAGGGATAAGATGGGTTATTTTCATTAACTCATTCATTCAGTCGTATTTATTGAGCGCTAACTGTGTGCAGAGCACTGTGCTAATTGCTTGGGAAGTACAAGTTGGCAACATACAGGTCCCTACCCAACAATGGGCTCACAGTCTAGAAGGGGGAGACAGACAATAAAACAAAACATGTGGACAGGTGTCAAGTCATCAGAACAAATAGAAATAAAGCTAGATGCACCTCATTAACAAAATAAATAGAATAGTAAATATGTACAAGGAAAATAAATAGAGTAATAAATCTGTACAAACATATATACAGGTGCTGTGGGGAGGGGAAGAAGGTAGTGTGGGGGGGATGGGGAGGAGGAGAGGAAAAAGGAGGCTCAGTCTGGGAAGGCCTCTTGAAGGAGGTGAGCTCTCAGTAGGGCTTTGAAAGGAGGAAGAGAGCTAGCTTGGCGGATGGGCAGAGGGAGGGCATTCCGGGCCAGGGGGAGGATGTGGGCCGGGGGTCAACGGCGGGACAGGCGAGAGCGAGGTACAGTGAGGAAGTTAGCGGCAGAGGAGCGGAGGGTGCGGGCTGGGCTGGAGAAGGAGAGAAGGGAGGTGAGGTAGGAGGGGGCGAGGGGATGGACAGCCTTGAAGCCGAGAGTGAGGAGTTTTTGCTTGATGCGTAGGTTGACTGGCAGCCACTGGAGATTTTTGAGGAGGGGGGTAACATGTCAAGAGCGTTTCTGCACAAAGACGATCCGGGCAGCAGCGTGAAGTGTAGACTGAAGTGGGGAGAGACAGGAGGATGGGAGATCAGAGAGGAGGCTGATGCAGTAATCCAGTCGGGATAGGATGAGAGATTGAACCAGCAGGGTAGCGGTTTGGATGGAGAGGAAAGGGCGAATCTTGGCGATGTTGTGAAGGTGAGACCGGCAGGTTTTGGTGACGTATTGGATGTGAGGGGTGAACGAGAGAGCGGAGTCGAGGATGACACCAAGGTTGCGGGCTTGTGAGACGGGAAGGATGGTAGTGCCGTCTACAGTGACGGGAAAGTCAGGGTCTCATGGTGGGCAGGTGGCGGAGCTGGGATGAGGAGAACCCAGGTCCTCTGACCCCCAGGCACACGCTTTTTTCACGAGGTCACATGATTTCATGACCTTCTACTACCAACTAGTGCACCTTAATCTTCCCTATCTCCAAGGAGAGCTCCAGAGGAAATCCTTGACATTATCAGGACCGGTGAGTCCCGATACTACACGTGGCAAATTGGTGACGGTTTCCCGTCCAAAGTGATCGCTGAGCCTCAGACCTGTTGCTTCCACTGTGGTTGAGATCAATCAATCAATCAATCGTATTTATAGAGCGCTTACTGTGTGCAGAGCACTGTACTAAGCGCTTGGGAAGTACAAGTTGGCAACATATAGAGACGGTCCCTACCCAACAGTGGGCTCACAGTCTAAAAGATGCAGCTAGCTGAGGGCCTCAGGCAAGGGGCTGACTCCAGTTGAAGTTAGCACAGATTGTTGCCTTGCTTAAAGCTGGCCTTCACTTAGAGTATTTCTCCTTTGATGCAGCAGTGAATTTGTCCTGAAAATTCAGAGGTCATGGGTTCGAATCCCGGCTCTTCCTCTTGTCAGCTGTGTGACCTCAGGCAAGCTACTTAACTTCTCTGTGCCTCAGTTACCTCACCTGTAAAATGGGGATTAGGACTGTGAGCCCCAGGTGGGACAACCTGATCACCGTTTATCCCCCCCCAGCGCTTAGAACAGTGCTTTGCACATAGTAAGCACTTAACAAATACCATTATTATTATTATTATTATTAAAAGATGGAATTCATTAGAAACTTTAGAAGCTTGAACAGAGTTGAGGATTCAGAGGAATTTAGGAAAACACAAGCTCATTGTGTGCAAGGAATGCGTCTGTTTATTACATTGTACTGTCCCAAGCGTTTATTACAGCATTCCGCACGCAGTAAGCGCTCAGTAAATACGATCGACTGACGACCTGTTGATTTCTTTGGGCGAGTCACTTAACTTCTCTGTGCTTCAGATACTTACTTCATCTATAAAATGGGGACTAAGACTGTGAGTCTCATGTGGGACAATCTGATTACCTTGTATCCCCCCAGCGCTTAGAACAGTGCTTGGCACAGAGTAAGCACTTAACAAATGCCATTATTTATTATTATTATTATTAACTGCTGAACCTCTTGGATGGGGAGAGAGGCCTGTAGAAAGGTGGAACCAGCACATTCTATTATGTACGGTGATTGTTCAGAGCTTTCCTTGGGCAAGATCCCTTATTAAGCACTGGGGAATAGTGTGATTAATTAGACACAATTCCTAACCCATGGGTTGCTCACGTGGGTTGGGAGGACAGATACAGGGAAAGAAATAGCAAAGTTAAACAAATCTGAAACAACTCTCCCAGATTGCATGTAGCCAGGCACAACTTTTTTTTTAAATGGCATTTATTAAGTGCTTACTCTGTGCAAAGCACTGTTCTGAGCGCTGGGGAGGTTACAAGGTGATCAGGTTGTCCCACGTGGGGCTCACAGTCAATCCCCATTTTACAGATGAGGTAACTGAGGCACAGAGAAGTGAAATGATTTGCCCAAAGTCACATAGATGACAAGCAGCGGAGTGGGATTTGAACCCGTGTCTTCTGATTCCAAGTGCTCTTTCCACTTAGCCACACTGCTTCTGTAATTGTCCTCGGACTCCTCACTGCTTCTGGTTTGGCTGCTCTCTGGTTGCTTTTTTTTTTTTAAATGGTATTGGTTAAATGCTTACCACTTGCCAAGCACTGTACTAAGTGCTGCGGTAGAAATCAGCTCATCAGGTTGGACACAGTCCATGTCCCACATGGGGCTCACAGTCGTCATCCCCATTTCACAGATGAGGTATTCTCCTAAGCACCCAATCTAGCATTCTGTGCACAGTAGACACTGAACACAGGCCATGGATTGATAACTACAACGATTGAGGCATGGGTAGGCCATTTTATATGAATAAAATACTTTATTAATATTAAGATCACATGAATGCAATATTAATTTTATATTAGTGCCTTTCCCCACTCTGTAGGGTACAGGATCTTTGTGGACACAGAATGTGTTTGCTTATTGTTATATTGTACTCTCCCAAGCGCTTGGTACACTGCTCCGCAAACGGCGCTCAATAAATACGATTAAATTGAATGAGTAGGATAAGAGTATACTGAAAAGAAATGATTCTTCAAACTGGAAAGCCGAAAGCCGATTGAACTGTGTGACGTGATGAAGAGTGGGGAGAAAGTGAACTTGAAATAGTTGTTCTCCGAATACCACAACATCAGGGTTAGGTAGCAGGAGTAATAATAATAATAATAATAATAATAATAATGGCATTTATTAAGCACTTACTATGTGCAAAGCACTGTTCTAAGCGCTGTGGAGGTTACAAGGTGATCAGGTTGTCCCGCCGGGGACTCAGAATCTTAATCCCCATTTTACAGATGAGGGAACTGAGGCACGGAGAAGTGAAGTGACTTGCCCAAAGTCACCCAGCTGACAATTGGCAGAGCTGGGATTTGAACCCATGACCTCTGACTCCAAAGCCCAGGCTCTTTCCACTGAGCCAAGCTACTTCCCAATGGTATATGAAGTAATGGTATATGAAGCACTTACGTGCTGACGAGCAAAGCAGGCCCCTTGTTCCCAATCCAAACAAGCACAAACAACAGCGACAGAATAACAAAAAATAATGTTGCGAAGTCGACAGCGCCAGATAATAATCAATCAATCAATCAATCGTATTTATTGAGCGCTTACTATGTGCAGAGCACTGTACTAAGCGCTTGGGAAGTACAAATTGGCAACATATAGAGACAGCCCCTACCCAACATTGGGCTCACAGTCTAAAAGGGGGAGACAGAGAACAAAACCAAACCTACTAAAAAAATAAAATAAATAGAATAGATATGTACAAGTAAAATAAATAGAGTAATAAATATGTACAAACATATATACATATATACAGGTGCCGTGGGGAAGGGAAGGAGGTATGATGGGGGGGGATGGAGAGGGGGACGAGGGGGAGAGGAAGGAAGGGGCTCAGCCTGGGAAGGCCTACTAATGTCAGCTGAGGAGTTAAGCAGTTCTTGGCAGGAGGAATTTTCCCATTCCCCCAGGCTTCCGGCTCCCCGGCTTTCCAACCTCGGCAGTGGCTTCCCGCTCCCCAGGCCAGGTGCTCTGGTTTTGGCATCTCCCTGGCACCCCTGCACCGATGCACCCCACAACTCCCAACCCCGGAGCACGAAGATGAAACACGCAACTCTTAACCAGTCTGCTCTTGACGGTAGCTTTAAGCACCGTCAAGTCATTTCCACAGGAAGAGAATCAATGTACAAGGTGGTGTGCAGGGAAGGTGATCACCTTGTACCCTCCCCAGCGCTTAGAACAGTGCTTTGCACGTCTTCTAGACCCCTCGTCCCCCTCTCCATCCCCCCATCTTACCTCCCTCCCTTCCCCACAGCACCTGTATATATGTATATATGTTTGTACATATTTTTTTACTCTATTTATTTATTTATTTATTTAATTTATTTGTACATATCTATTCTATTTATTTTATTTTGTTAGTATGTTTGGTTTTGTTCTCTGTCTCCCCCTTTTAGACTGTGAGCCCACTGTTGGGTAGGGACTGTCTCTATATGTTGCCAATTTGTACTTCCCAAGCGCTTAGTACAGTGCTCTGCACATAGTAAGCGCTCAATAAATACGATTGATGATGATGATGATGTGAGCCCATTGAGGGACTGTCTCTATATGTTGCCGACTTGCACTTCCCAAGCGCTTAGTACAGTGCTCTGCACACAGTCAGCGCTCAACAAATACGACTGAATGAATACTAAGCTCTTAATAAATGCCTTCATCACTATTATTATTATTATTGCATTGTATTCTCCCAAGCACTTAGGCGCTTAGAACAGTGCTTTGCACATAGTAAGCGCTTAATAAATGTCATTGTTATTATTACAGCGCGCCGCACACAATAAATAAACTTAACTGACTTTTAATCTCCCTTCTACAGATGAGGGAACTGAGGCACAGAGAAGGGACAAGGTGACATAGTAGACAAGTGGCAGAGGCAGGATTAGAACCCAGGCCCTTTGGCTATAATTCTATTTATTCTGATGGTATTGACGCATTTCGACTTGTTTTGTTTTATCGTCTGGCTTCCCCTTCTAGACCGTGAGCCCGTTGTTGGGTAGGGACCGTCTCTCTATGTTGCCGACTTGTACTTCCCAAGCGCTTAGTACAGTGCTCTGCACACAGTCAGCGCTCAACAAATACGACTGAATGAATAGTAAGCTCTTAATAAATGCCTTCATCACTATTATTATTATTATTGCATTGTATTCTCCCAAGCACTTAGGCGCTTAGAACAGTGCTTTGCACATAGTAAGCGCTTAATAAATGTCATTGTTATTATTACAGCGCGCCGCACACAATAAATAAACTTAACTGACTTTTAATCTCCCTTCTACAGATGAGGGAACTGAGGCACAGAGAAGGGACAAGGTGACATAGTAGACAAGTGGCAGAGGCAGGATTAGAACCCAGGCCCTTTGGCTATAATTCTATTTATTCTGATGGTATTGACGCATTTCGACTTGTTTTGTTTTATCGTCTGGCTTCCCCTTCTAGACCGTGAGCCCGTTGTTGGGTAGGGACCGTCTCTCTATGTTGCCGACTTGTACTTCCCAAGCGCTTAGTACAGTGCTCTGCACACAGTCAGCGCTCAACAAACACGACTGAATGAATAGTAAGCTCTTAATAAATGCCTTCATCACTATTATTATTATTATTGCATTGTATTCTCCCAAGCACTTAGGCGCTTAGAACAGTGCTTTGCACATAGTAAGCGCTTAATAAATGTCATTATTATTATTACAGCGCGCCGCACACAGTAAATAAAATTAACTGACTTTTAATCCCCCTTCTACAGATGAGGGAACTGAGGCACAGAGAAGGGACAAAGTGACATAGTAGACAAGTGGCAGAGGCAGGATTAGAACCCAGGCCCTTTGGCTATAATTCTATTTATTCTGATGGTATTGACGCATTTCGACTTGTTTAATCGTCTGGCTTCCCCTTCTAGACCGTGAGCCCGTCGTTGGGTAGGGAGCGTCTCTATATGTTGCCGACTTGTACTTCCCAAGCGCTTAGTACAGTGCTCTGCACACAGTAAGCGCTCAACAAATACGATTGAATGAATGAATGAATGGAGACATTTCTGGACAGCCGTTGCTCCGGGGGAAGAACTGGGGAATAGTACAAAGCACTGCTCCAACATGAGGTTGGATAACAAGGGCAAATATTTTCCTAATACTCCCAGGCCTGGTGCCGATGCCATCTTTTCTACTTGTCGCCAAACACTTGACCACGTCCTCCCTCTGGCCTGGAACACCCCTCCCCTTCATATATAATAATAATAATTCTGGTACTTGTGGAGAATATGCCAAATGCTGTTCTAAGTGCTGGGGTAGATACAAGTTAATTCGGTCAATCGTATTTATTGAGCGCTTACTGTGTGCAGAGCAGTGTACTAAGCGCTTGGGAAGTACAAGTCGGCAACATATTGAGACAGTCCCTACCCAACAACGGGCTCACGAGTTAATCCGGTCGGACACAGTCCCTCTCACACATGGGCTCCCTTCAAAGCCCTACTGAGAGCTCACCTCCTCCAGGAGGCCTTCCCACACTCAGCCCCCTTTTTCCTCTCCTCCTTCCCCTCCCCACAGCACCTGTATATATGTTTGTACAGATTTATTACTCTATTTATTTTACTTGTACATATTTACCACTCTAGTTATTTTGTTAATGATGTGCATATAGCTATAATTCTATTCTGACGGTTTCGACACCTGTCTACATGCTTTGTTCTGTTGTCTGTCTCCCCCTTCTAGACTGTGAGCCCGCTGTTGGGTAGGGACCGTCTCTATATGTTGCTGACTTGGACTTCCCAAGCGCTTAGTCCAGTGCTCTGCACATAGTAAGCGCTCAATAAATATGAATGAATGAATGAATGGGGCTCGCGCTGTCAGTCCCCATTTTACAGATGAGGTAACTCAGGCCCAGAGAAGTGAAGCGACTTGCCCGAGGTCACGCAGCAGACAAGCGGCAGAGCTGGCGTGACAGGCTACTGCTCTTCTCGCCTTCAAATCAATCAATCAGTAGTATTTATTGAGCACTTACTGTGTGCAGAGCACACTGTATATATTGTATATATTATATATACTGTATATATGTATATATGTTTGTACATATTTATTACTCTATTTATTTATTTATTTATTTTATTTGTACATATCTATTCTATTTATTTTATTTTGTTAGTATGTTTGGTTTTGTTCTCTGTCTTCCCCTTGTAGACTGTGAGCCCACTGTTGGGTAGGGACTGTCTCTATATGTTGCCAATTTGTACTTCCCAAGTGCTTAGTACAGTGCTCTACACATAGTAAGCGCTCAATAAATACGATTGATGACTGCACTAAACACTTGGGAGAATACATTATAGCAGAGTTGCTAGACACATTCCCTGCCCACAATGATTTTACAGTCAAAGGCTATGAAAATCACATCCCCAAGAGCTTTCCCAGCTAAGCCCTCATTTCACCTATTCCTTCTCCCTTCCGTGTTTCCTGTACGCTTGGATCCGTATGCTCCCCCCTTTAGACTGTGAGCCCACTGTTGGGTAGGGACTGTCTCTATGTGTTGCTAACTTGTACTTCCCAAGCGCTTAGTACAGTGCTCTGCACACAGTAAGCGCTCAATAAATACGATTGATTGATTGATTGATTTAAGCGTATGATAGTCACCCCACCCTCAGCCCTACACCGCTTATGTACATATCCTTAAATTATTTCAATGTCAGTCTCCTCTCTTTAGATTCTAAACTTCTGGTGGGCAGGGAACCTACCTACCAACTCAATTGTATTGCACTCTTCCAAGTGCTTAGTACAGTGCTATGCACACAGTAAGCGCCCAGTGAATACCATTGGTTGGTTGATTGCCAAAGACAAAATGTTGGCAGGGTGGACAGGCCTTATGTAGAAGTAGTGGTTAGAAAAAAAAACACTTTGTTTATAAGATAAGAGGGGGTGCAGCAATCTTCCAGGGCTCACACCTGTCTCCCTGCTGGAGGGCATTTAAGGTAATCAATCAGTGGTATTTATTGAGCACCTACTGAGTGTGGAGTAATAATAATAATAATAATGTTGGTATTTGTTAAGCGCTTACTATGTGCAAAGCACTGTTCTAAGTGCTGGGGTAGGTACAAGGTAATCAGGTTGTCCCATGAGGGGC
The DNA here is from genome assembly GCF_015852505.1 of Tachyglossus aculeatus. Taxonomy (NCBI): domain Eukaryota; kingdom Metazoa; phylum Chordata; class Mammalia; order Monotremata; family Tachyglossidae; genus Tachyglossus; species Tachyglossus aculeatus. Next base: position 65,062,361 of record NC_052069.1, on the reverse strand, counting down.
TCACAGTCTTCATCCCCATTTTACAGATGAGGGAACTGAGGGCCGGAGAAGTGAAGTGACTTGCCCAACATCACACAGCTGACAAGTGGCAGAGCCGGGATTTGAACCCACAACCTCTGACTCCAAATCCCGTGCTCTGTCCACTGAGCCATGCTGCTTCCCCTGTACTGTACTGTACTGAAAGTCCATAAACCCTGTTCTCAAAAAGAGGTTTACCATCCAGTGATTGTAGTGTGCTCTAGTGGAAAGAGCATGGACCTTAAGCGCTTAGTACAGTGCTCTGCACACAGTAAGCGCTCAATAAATACGACTGATTGATTGATTGACCTAGACGTCAGGGGATCTGGCTTCAAATCCCAGCTGTGCCACTTGTCTGCCGTGTGACCTTGGGTAAGTCACTTTGCTTCTGTGTGCCTCTGTAAAATGGGGATTAGGACAGTCAGCTCCATGTGGGACGTGACTACTTGTATTTAGCTTGTATTTACCTCAGCACTTAGTACTGTGGCTGGCACTAGAAAGCACTTAACAAATACCATAATTATTATTTTAAAAATGAGCAGAGGCATATTCTAATGGCAAAGTGATTCAATATTACCAGTTTTCAAATTTTGCCCCTACAAAATCAGTTTTTTTCTAGATTTACCAGTCCAGTAGAATAGCCTGAGATGAATTCCTAATTTCGAACGAAGCTATTTAGTGCACACTTTTTTTTGGCGCACGTTATTTGCTCGATTGGAAATACTTTGAGGGCAGAGGTCATGTCTAACTCTGTTTTACTCTCCCAAGTGCTTTGACTATTGCATCAGCCCCCTTGCTGACCTTATTGCATCCTGTCTCTCCCCTCTCCAGTCCAGGCTTTTACTTTGCTGCACGGATCATTTTTCATTTTTCTTGTACATATTTACGATTTATTTTGTTAATGATGTGCATATAGTTTTAATTCTATTTGTTCTGACGATTTTGACACCTGTCTACATGATTTGTTTTGTTGTCTGTCTCCGCCTTCTAGACTGTGAGCCCGTTGTTGGGTAGGGACCGTCTCTATATGTTGCTGACTTGTACTTCCCAAGTGCTTAGTACAGTGCTCTGCACACAGTAAGTGCTCAATAAGTACGATTGAATGAATGAATTAAAAAAACAGTTCACATCTTCCCATTTCCCAAGAACCATTGTTAGGTATGGACTGTCTCTGTATGTTGCCGACTTGTGCTTCCCAAGTGCTTAGTACAGTGCTATGCACACAGTAAGCGCTCAATCGTCATCATCATCAATCGTGTTTATTGAGCGCTTACTGTGTGCAGAGCACTGTACTAAGCGCTTGGGAAGTACAAGTTGGCAACATATAGAGACAGTCCCTACCCAACAGTGGGCTCACAGTCTAAAAGGGCTCAATAAATACGATTGAATGAATGAATAAAAAAAATCAGTTCACATCTTCCCATTTCCCAAGAACCACTGTTAGGTATGGACTGTCTCTGTATGTTGCCGACTTGTGCTTCCCAAGTGCTTAGTACAGTGCTCTGCACACAGTGAGTGATCAGTAAATACGATTGAATGAATGAATGATTGCCCATCCACTTGTGCATCAATCAATCAATCAATCGCATTTATTGAGCGCTTACTGTGTGCAGAGCACTGTACTAAGCGCTTGGGAAGTCCAAGTTGGCAACATATAGAGACGGTCCCTACCCAACAGTGGGCTCACAGTCTAGAAGGGGGAGACAGAGAACTAAACTAAACATATTAACAAAATAAAATAAATAGAATAGATATGTACAAGTAAAATAGAGTAATAAATACATACAAACATATATGCATATATACAGGTGCAGTGGGGAAGGGAAGGAGGTGGGGGGAGATGGAGAGGGGAATCAAACGGAATCTCCTTACCCTTGGCTGCCAACTTGTACTTCCCAAGCGCTTAGTACAGTGCTCTGCACACAGTAAGCGCTCAATAAATACGATTGATTGATTGATTTAAAGCAGTCACCTTGCCCCCTCCTATCTTTCTTCACTGGTTTCCCACTGCTACCCAGTATGTTCACTTTGCGCCTGTAACACCAACCTACTCACTCTACTTCGATCTCATCTATCTTGCCTCTGACCCCTTGCCCGCATCCTGCTTCTAATCTGGGAATCTCTCCCCCTACTTATTCAATAGACCATCACTCTCCCCACCTTCAAATCACACTTCCTCCGAGAAGCCTTCCCCAACTCACCCCTCATTTCCCCTACTCACTTTCTCATTCATTCATTCAGTCGGATTTATTGAGTGCTTACTGTGTGCAGAGCACTATACTAAGCACTTGGAAAGTACAGTTCAGCAATAAAGCTGCATCGCTTGGATTTGTACCCTTCCCTCACCCCAACCTCAGCTGCGCGGTAGTTTTATATGAATCTGTAATTTATTTTAGCGTCTCTCTCTCCTCCTCTAGACTGTAAGCTCGTTGTGGGCAGGGAACGTGTCTACCAACTCTGTTATATGCACTATCCCAATCGCTTAGTACAATTCTCTCCCCAGAATGAACGCTCAATCAATGATAGATTATTATTTGCCCGCTTTTTCCTCTCCTCCTCCCCATCCCCCCTGCCCTACCTCCCCACAGCACCTGTATATATGTTTGTACAGATTTATTACTCTATTTTACTTGTACATATTTACTATTCTATTTATTTTGTTAATGATGTGCATTTAGCTTCAATTCTATTTATTCTGACGACTCGACACCTGTCCACATGTTTTGTTTTGTTGTCTGTCTTCCCTTTCTAGACTGTGAGCCCGTTGTTGGGTAGGGACCGTCTCTGTATGTCGCCAACTTGTACTTCCCAAGCGCTTAGTACAGTGCTCTGCACACAGTAAGCGCTCAATAAATACGATTGAATGAATGAATGAATGCATTTGCAATTCAGTAAATCCATTCAAATGCAATTCAGTTACAACTAGGCTTTTCTCTGGATGTTGTCATGGTGTTTTGTTTCATTTCTCTGTCACCAGTCCCCTCGCCCCCTTTCCAAAATCGTGAGCCCACCAAGAGACAGGAACTGCATCTAATTCCCTTCTATGTGTTCTTTCCCAGCATTTAGTAATCATAATAATTGTGATTTTTAAGCGCTTACTGTGTGCCAGGCACTGTACTAAGCTCTGGAGAGGATACAAGCATATTGGGTTGGACACAGTCCTTGCCCCACCTGGGGTTTACAGTCTTAATTCCTAGTTTATAGATGGGGTAACTGAGGCACAGAGAAGTGAAGCAATTTGCCCATAAGCCATACAGCAGACAAGGGATTAGAACCCATGACCTTTTAACTCCCAGGCTCGTACTCTAGTTAATAGGAGCCTGGGAGTTAGGCTCCCTGCCTACTCTATTTTGTACTTCCCAAGCGCTTAGTACAGTGCTCTGCACACAGTAAGCGCTCAATAAATACGATTGAATGAATGAATGAATGAATGAACTATGCCATGCTACAGTGCCCCGCACACAGCAAGCCCTTAACTAATGCTACTACTATTGCTACAACAAAATTATTTTTGTGTTTGCTTGGATTAGATTAAGTGCTTAAAACAGTGCCTGACACATAATAATAATAATGGCAGCTGTTAAGTGCTTACTATGTGCCAAGCACTGTTTTAAGTGCTGAGGGGGATACAAGGTCATCAGGTTGTCCCACGTGGGGCTCACAGTCTTAATCCCTAGTTTACAGATGAGGTAACTCAGGCACAGAGAAGTTAAGTGAGTTGCCCAAACTCACACAGCAGACAAGTGGCAGAGTCGGGATTGGAACCCATGACCTCTGACTCCTCAGCCCGTACTCTTTCCACCGAGCCACACTGCTTAGAAGTAGTCCAGCGCTTAGAGCAGTGCTTTGCACATAGTAAGCGCTTAATAAATGCTATTATTATTAGTAGTAGTAGTAGTACTAGTAAACTACTTAACAAATACCATAATTATTGTTCAGGATGTGATTTTTAAGTGCTGCCCATCATTTCGTACGTTTGGTTGGTTTCTGTGGTCTAGAAATGCACTGCATGAATAATAATAATAATAATAATGATGGCATTTGTTAAGCGCTTACTATGTGCAGAGCACTGTTCTAAGCGCTGGGGGGGGGGGGCTACAAGGTGATCAAGTTGTCCCACGTGGGGCTCCCAGTCTTAATCCCCATTTTAAAGATGAGGGAACTGAGGCTCAGAGAAGTTAAGTGACTTGCCCAAGGTCACACAGCAGACACGTGGCGGAGTCAGGATTCGAACCCATGACCTCTGACTCCAAAGCCCGGGCTCTTTCCACTGAGCCACGCTGCGTTCTCTATCATAATTGGTACTGCCTAATCAGACCATTTCATAGTTGGGACAGTGCGTTGTAAGCTTGTTGTGGGCAGGGAACCCATCTCCCAACTCTGTTGTATTATACAGGCACAGGGACTGTGTCCCACCTGATTAGGTTGTATCTACCCCAGCGCTTAAAACGGTGCCGGACACATAATAATAATAATTGTTGTATTTGCTAAGCACTTACTATGTGCCGAGCACTGTTCTAAGCACTAGGGTAGATACAAGGTCAGCAGGTTGTCCCACGTGGGGCTCACAGGCTTAATCTCCATTTTACAGATGAGGTAACAGGCACAGAGAAGTTAAGTGACTTGCCTAAAGTCACACAGCGGATAAGTGCAGAGCCGAGATTAGAACCCACGACCTCTGACTCCCAAGCCCACGCTCTTTCCACTAAGCCACGCTGCTTCTCTAGTAAGCACTTAAGAAATACCGCCGTTATTATTACCTCAGCTGTAAAATAGGGATTAAGACCCTGAGCCCCATGTAAAACAGACAGTGTGTCCAACGTGACTGGTTTATATCTACCCCAGTGCTTAGTACAGTGCTTGGCACATAGTGAGCGCTTCACAAATACCATTAAACAAATATATAAATGTCTGAAACATATCAGGGAGTATCACGTGCAGCCCATGTCCTGTTTTTGTTTTCATTCTTGTCTATTTATAGATCCTGTACAAACAGAGTCTTCAGTACATTAGTCCAATTTGAGCTGACCTGATATATTTGTTTTTTAAAAAAGTTGAATCTAAAATCCAGGCTACAGTTTTGCATTTATAATAATAATAATAATAATAATAATGATAATAATAATAATAATAGTGGCATTTGTTAAGCACTTACTATGTGCAAAGCACTGTTCTAAGCGCTGGGGGAATACAAGGTGATCAGGTTGTCCCACATGGGGCCCACAATCTTAATCCCCATTTTACAGATGAGGTAACTGAGGCTCAGAGAAGTTAAGTGAGTTGCCCAAGGTCACACAGCAGACATGTGACAGAGTGGGATTCGAACCCATGACCTCTGACTTCCAAGCCCGGGCTCTTGCCACTGAGCCACGCTGCTTCTCTATATAGTCCCATGTACTGTTTTATAGTCCCATGTACTGTTTTACCCAATAAATTAAGAGTATTTATTGAGCACTTATGGTGTGCAGGGACTGTACTAAGCGCTTGGGTGAGCACAGTAGAGTGGAATTGGTAGACATGTCCCCTGCCCTCAAGGAGTCTAGAGTTTGCATGAAGCAGCATGGCTCAGTGGAAAGAGCACGGGCTTCGGAGCCAGAGGTCGTGGGTTCGAATTCCGGCTCCGCCACATGCCTGCTGTGTGACCTTGGGCAAGTCACTTCACTTCTCTGAGCCTCAGTTACCTCATCTGTAAAATGGAGATTAAGATTGTGAGCCCCGTGTGGGGCAACCTGATCACCTTGTATCCACCCCAGCGCTTAGAACAGTGCTTTGCACATAGTAAGTGCTTAATAAATGCCATTATTATTATTATTATTATTATTATTATTATTATTTACAGTAAGTGCTCTTAATGGGTTCTGTGAAAACAGTGTTAAGAAAAGAAGACTTTATTGTAGGAAATAATGTAAAGTGCATTCAGGCATTCCCAAGATCTAACCATTTTTTAAAAATGGTACTTTGGCTCAATGGAAAGAGCCCGGGCTTTGGAGTCAGAGGTCATGAGTTCAAATTCCGCTCTGCCAATTGTCAGCCGTGTGACTTTGGGCAAGTCACTTAACTCATCTGTAAAATGGGGATGAAGACTGTGAGCCCCCCGTGGGACAACCTAATCACCCTGTAACCTTCCCAGCGCTTAGAACAGTACTTTGCACATAGTAAGCACTTGATAAATGCCATCATTATTATTGTTTTTTTTTTGTTTAGCTCCTACTGTGTGCCTGGCATTGTACTAAGTGTTGGGGTAGCTAATCAGGTTGGACACTTCAGGCTCATAGTCATAATCCAATTTATCAAAACAATGTAAATACTTAAACAGTTATTGAAGAGCACAGTGTGTATAGTTGCGTGACAATTAGCATTGCGACTATGTATCAATAAGGAAAGATTTTGAAATCGTTTTTTGTGTATGATTATAAAAATAGATAGTTTTGAAAGTGTTGTCATTCACATCTTATTCAGCAAAAGAGACATTTTGGGGTTACATATCAGAGGTATCATAATCAGTTCCAAATACACTTAGGTGTTATCTGTGCTAAATTGCGATGGACTTTAATCACTATTCAAGTCTGCCAAAATACTTCAAACAGAGGGAAAGCTTAGGTAAACTTTGAAGCATTCTGCACAAATGGGAGAGCACTGTAATACCATAAAATGCCATTTAATACCTTAAAATTCAACTGTGATAGAGCAGTATACGATAATTCCCCCCCAAATGCTAAATTCAGAGCATTAAAATGGGGATTGGTGAACTTCGTTTACTCTCTCCCTTTCTAGTATTGTAGTTTCTTCTTTATTCTTCTTGAATTGACATTTATTTCTGATTCATCCTGACTTTTGGGGGGTATTTGTGATCATTTAAAAAATTCCACCTTTATTCTCTTGCTCCTGATTTGGTAAAGTTTGTTCTCAAGCTAGTTTTTTGTAGCCATTGTGTAGTATAAATTACAATGATAATAATGATAGTAGTAACAACAGTGGTATCTAAATGCTTTGTGCCAAGCACTATACTAAGCAATTAGGTTGGGCATAGTCCCTGTTCCACGTGGAGTCGTGGTCTAAATAGGAAGGAGAAGCAGTGTGGCTTAGTGGCCTGGAAGCCAGAAGTAAATGCTTAGCAAATGCTTCAAAGGTACCGTAATTATTATTATTATTATTGTTAGTAATAACAACAGGAAAGATTAACAGAGGATGAAGACAGGGCACAAGCAACAGCCATTGAGAGAAATTAACAGTGGGCTGAAAACGTTTATTGGGGCCATTATAATTTCATATTAAAAAAAATTCTCTGCTTAGATTATGGTGATGACTAACGTTAAAACATATGTAACCTGTGTATTCCAGTTTCTTTACCATCCATTTAATCTTTCAGAAGACAGAGTGAGCTTTTTTTCCATAATAAGTGGATTCAATCCAAGAGAACTCTGAAGGAAAAAGCTTAATGAAAACTCCGGGTCTCTCTTCCCTATTTTATAACCAGCCAGCTTTTGACCTTCAGAACTCTATTCAATGTTCTCATTCTTTTTGATTGACAAAAATTGAAGTACTCGTGAAACGGCGTAAATGAAGCTTACCCTAAGTAGATGCTAAACAAACTTTTACATAGAGCTCCGCTAATTAATTTCAGACCTGACTTGCCCCGTCTTGTGTTTCTTCTCCTGAACCTCTTTTAATGTAGACTACAAAATTATGCCAGTCTGTGTGATGATTTTATGACCCACGAAGATGAATGCTAAGAACAAACTGACTTAATTAACTCACTTTTATAGTATGAAGAAGGAGGTGAAGGCACGTGTCTAAAAGTTTTATTATTATGTAGCAGTAATTGAGAATGGTGTACTAGATTCTCTGTCAGACTTGGAGGTCTCTGTCCACAGGATTTAGACTATTGAAAATGGAAAACAGTTACAGATCAATCAATCAATCGTATTTATTGAGCGCTTACTGTGTGCAGAGCACTGTACTAAGCGCTTAAGATGAACAGATGAACATATTCAGCAGTTTTATCCTGATGTATTTGAACCGCTTACAGATTTGTCTCTGATCTTCCTCCTGCTTTTGCTATCAGATAATTTTTGTCTCTCCCATTAAAGTGTAAGATCCTTGGGCTTAGAGAACATGTGCCTTGCTACTGTGTTTTTTTTTTTTTAATGGTGTGTAAGCACTTACTACGTGCCAGGCATTGTTCTAAGCACTGGGTTAAACACAAAGTAATCAGGTTGGACACAGTCCATGTCCCACATGGGGCTCACAGTCTTAAGCCCCATTTTACAGATGCGGTAACTAAGGCACAGAGAAGTTAAGTGACTTTGCCGAGACCACACAACAGACAAATGGCAGAGCTGGGATTAGAACCCAGGACCCAGACCGGGGCTCTGTCTTGTAGGCCACGCTGCTTCTCATATTGTTGTATTCTCCCGAGCGTTTATTCATTCATTCAATCTTGAGCGCTTACTGTATGCAGAACACTTGAGCACTGTTCTAAGCGCTTGTACCTAGCCCTATGTAGATCTTTAATAATAATAATAATGATGGTATTTGTTAAGCGCTTACTATGTGCAAGCCACTGATTGATAATAACTGTGGCATTTGTAAAATGCTATGTGCCAAGCATTGTGCTAAGCACTGGGGTAGATACATGATAATTAGGTCCCCCAAGGGGCCCACAGTCTGAGTAGGAGGGAGAACAGGCATTGAATCCCCAATTTTCTAAATGAGCGATCCGAGGCACAGAGAAGCTAAGTGACTTGCCCAGGGTCACACAGCAGGTAAGTGGTGGAACTGGAACTAGAACCCGGCTCCTCTGACTCCCAAACCTGGGCTTTTTCCACTGGGCTACACTGTTTCACAATTGATATTGAAGCTATATAATGGACATTTTATTTTATCGTCTCCATTTAACCATCAGACTCCGATAGCCACTGTTGAAAATAACAGCCATTGTTGAAGAAGGTGTGCTGAAATAGTCAGAAAGAGCTCTGTTGGGGAAAAAGGCTTTGAAAAATAGATATATAAGAGGAAATATAGGTAATTTGTTGGATAATTAGAGAAAAATCATTTTATCAATCAGTGGTATTTATTGAGCGTTTAGTGTGTACACAGCACTGTCGTAAGCCTTTGGGAGAGTGCATTACATGCTCCCTGCCCACAGTGCACTGTTATAATTAGGAGCTATAATTATAGTTAGGAAGCAGCGTGGCATAGTGGAAAGAGCCCGGGCTTGGGAGTCAGAGGTCATGGGTTCTAATCCTGACTCCGCCACTTATCAGCTGTGTGACTTTGGGCAAGTCACTTAACTTCTCTGTGCCTCAGTTACCTCATCTGTAAAGTGGGGATTAAAACTGTGAGCCCCACGTGGGACAATGTAATTACCTTGTATCTACCCCAGCGCTTAGAACAGTGCTTGGCATATAGTAAGCGCTTAACAAGTGCCGTCATTATTATAATTACAATTTAAATGGAATCACTGATTGGCAACCTGGTAGGTGTTGTTTCTCTGGGTTTCAGTAGGAAGGTTTTTCCTCCTTAATAATAATATTAAGTGTGGTATTTGTTAAGCACTTACAATGTGCCAGGCACGGTACTAAGTGCTGGGGTGGATACAAGCAAATCGGGTTGGACACAGTCGCTGTCCCACGTGGGGCTCACAATCTCAATCCTCATTTTACAGATGAGGTAACTGATGATGATGATGGTATTTGCTACGTGCTTACTATGTGCCAAACACTGTTCTTAGCACTGGGGTAGATACAAGGTAATCTGGTTGTCCCACATGGGGCTCCCAGGCTTCATCCCCATTTTACAGATGAGGTAACTGAGGTACAGAGAAGTTAAGTACCTTGCCTAAGGTCACACAGCCGACAAGTGGCAGAGCCAGTTTTGGAATCCATGACATTCTGACGCCCCAGCTAGTGCTCTAGCCACTTCACCTGCCCATAAAGTACCTTTTGGGATAGGCGTGGTAGAACAGATTGGGACCTATATCCCGAGTTAGGATGTGGGAAGACATAGCTTTAAGCTCTATGACTCACATTTGGAAATTAACTAATCTTTGAGGTTTGAAAAAAAAATCTATGGAAAAATAAGACAAAAATGGCTCCATTCCCTTGAGGCCAAGTTTGACATTCCTCAAACAGCATGTAAAACAATGAGGCAAGAATTGTCTGCCTCCCGGAAAATCAATGAGAAGAAAATGGGTTACATTCAAACCATATTAATAGTTCTTAGGCAGATGACTGTACTCTAGAGTCATTCATTCATTCAGTCGTATTTATTGAGCGCTTACCGTGTGCAGAGCACTGTACTAAGTGCTTGGGGATTACAAATTGGCAATCTATAGAGATGGTCCCTACCCAATAATGGGCTCACAGTCTAGAAGGGGGAGACAGACAACAAAACAAACCAAGTGGACATGTGTCAATACTGTCAGAATAAATAGAATTATAGCTATATACACATCATTAATAAAATAAATAGAGTAATAAAAATGTACAAATAAAATAGAGTGATGAATATGTACAAATATATACAAGTGCTGTGGGGAGGGGAAGGGGGTAGGGCAGAGGGAGGGGGTGATGGGGAGGGGAGGAGGAGAGGAAAAGGGAGGGGCTCAGTCTGGGAAGGCCTCCTGGAGGAGGTGAGCTCTCAGTAGGGCTTTGAAGGGAGGAAGAGAGCTAGCTTGGCGGATGTGCGGAGGGAGGGCATTCCAGGCCAGGGGACAGATGTGGGCTGGGGGTCGACGGCAGGGCGGGAGAGAACGAGGCCCAGTGAGGAGGTTAGTGGCAGAGGAGCGGAGGGTGCGGGCTGGGCTGGAGAAGGAGAGAAGGGAGGTGAGGAAGGAGGTGGCAGGGTGGTGGACAGCCTTGAAGCCAATAGGGAGGAGTTTTTTCTTGACTCAGAGGTCGATAGGCAACCACTGGAGATTTTTGAGGAGGGGAGTGAAATGCCCAGAGCGTTTCTGTACAAAGATAATCCAGGCAGCAGAGTGAAATATAGACCGAAGTGGGGAGAGACAGGAGGATGGGAGAGCAGAGAGGAGGCTGATACAGTAATCTAGTCAGGATAGGATGAGAGATTGAACCAGCAAGGTAGCGGTTTGGATGGAGAGGAAAGGGCGGATTTTGGCGATGTTGTGGAGGTGAGACCTGCAGGTTTTGATGACAGATTGGATGTGTGTGGGGTGAATGAGAGTGGAGTCAAGCATGGCACCAAGGTTGTGGGCTTGTGGGACGGGAAGGATGGTAGTGATGTCTACAGTGATGGGAAAGTCAGGGAGAGGACAGAGTTTGGGAGGGAAGATAAGGAGCTTAGTCTTGGACATGTTGAGTTTTAGATCGTGGGCAGACATCCAGATGGAGATGTCCTGAAGGCAGGAGGAGATGTGAACCTGGAGGGAGGGAGAGAGAACAGGGGTGAAGATGTAGATTTGGGTGTCTTCAGCATAGAGATGATAGTTGAAGCTGTGGGAGTGAATGAGTTCACCAAGGGAATGAATATAGATGGAGAACACAAGTGTGCGTGCACGCGCGCGCGCACACACACACACACACACGGCTGTGAATTGCTTGGCAGATTCATCATTTTGCTCTGTTCTGACAGTTTATTTTCTTTTCAGGCAGCGGGGGAAGGAGATGAAATTTTCATTCATTCAGTCGTATTTATTGAATGCTTACTGTGTGCAGAGCACTGTACTAAGCGCTTGGGAAGTACAAGTCGGCAACTTGTACTTCTCTCAACATATAGAGACGGTCCCAACCCAACAGTCTAGAAGGGGGAGACAGACAACAAAACAAAACATGTAGACAGGTTTCAAAATCGTCAAAATAAATAGAATTATGGCTATATCCACATCATTTGTTAAGTGCTTACTGTATGCCATGCACTGTATTAAGCACCGGGGTCTTGTCTTGTCTTACGCTGTCGAGTTGTCTCCGACCCATAGCGACTCCAAGGACACATCTCTCCCAGACGCCCCACTCTACATCTTCAACGGTTCTGATACTGTATCCATAGAGTTCTCTTGGTAAAAATACAGAAGTGGTTTACCGTCACTTTTTCAGCCTTCGACTCTCTCCTGTGCCACTGCTGCCCAGCACAGGTGAGTTTTGACTTGTAGCAGATTGCCTTCCACTTGCTAGCCACTGGCCAAGCTAGGAATGGAAAGGGTAGGCCTCTGCCTGACTCTCCCTCCCATAGCTGGGACTGGTAGTTGTTGCCAAGTTGTACTTCCCAAGCGCTTAGTACAGTGCTCTGCACACAGTAAGCGCTCAATAAATACGATTGATTGATTGGTAGAGTACTGGGAACTCTCCAGGTGCAATCCTGAGAGGGGGAGCACTGGGGTAGATACAAGCTAATCAGGTTGGACACAATCCCTGTCCACATGGGGCTCCTAGTCCAGTAAGGAAGAAGAAATTATATAACATAAATCATTTATATTAATATCTGTCTCCCCCTCTAGACCGTAAGCTCGCTAAGGACGGGAAACGCGTCTGCTAATTCTGTTGTATTGGACTCTTCCAAGCACTTAGTTCAGTGCTCTGCGCTCAGTAAGCACTCAGTAAATTCCATGGATTGGGTGATAAAGGAGGAGATCAATCAATCAATCAATCAATCGTATTTATTGAGCACTTACTGTGTGCAGAGCACTGTAGTAAGCGCTTGGGAAGTACAAGTTGGCAACATATAGAGACGGTCCCTACCCAACAGTGGGGTAGGTGGAGAAGGATTGCTTGTAAAGATAATTGTGAACTTCCTAATGATTAAGTGTGTAATTTAAAATTTAAAAAAGGCTTCATTGGGTCAGATCAGTGGTCCATTCAGGCCAGTGCTCTGTCCCCAAGTGGTAACATGGTGCTTAGAAGAAGCACTTGATAGTTGCCCTTCTGGACATGAATTCTATTATTTAAAGATGCACTGTAAAACATCCCTAAGTTTTTCTCTCTCTGCATTGCTTATTTTTATTCTAGAGTAACCCACATGGACCTCCTTTTCCATGAATTTATCTATATCCCTCGAATCTGTTGATATTTTTGGCCGCAGAACTTCCCATGAAAACAAATTCCATATGGTTAACACTACGGAGTGAGCATCCCTTGTTTATTTCGACCCTACCATCAATGAGCTTCAGTGAGGATCCTCTCTTTATTGGTATTATGGGATTTGGTGGACAATTCCTTGTTCACCTTACCTACTTACTCCCTCATTGGAGTCACTGGACTTGAGTTTCAGCCCTTGGCCCCACCACTTGCCTGCTGTGACCTGGGGCATGGTACTTAACCCCTTTCTGCCTCAGTTTCCTCATCTGTAAAATGGAGATGGAATTTCTATTTTTGCTCCCCCCCTAGAATAGGTAAAAGACTCAGTCAGATCGCCTTATCTTGTATCTACCTCAGCACTTAGTACAGGACTTGACACATTAGCGAACATTTAACAGATATTACAGTTACCAAAAACTATTACTATTTGAGTAAGATCCATGTTAAGGGGAACAGATTTTTATGGCCATAAAGTAGTTTAGAGTGATTTGAAACGGGAGGTGTGTGGGAGAATCAGTTTGCATTCATTCATTTTCATTGTCGTATTTATTGAGTGCTCACTGTGTGCAGAGCACTGTACTAAGCGCTTGGGAAACTACAATACAATAATAAACAGTGACATTCCCTGCCCGCAGTGAGCTCGCAGTCTACTATCAGTCGATGAGAAGCAACATGGCCAGGCCTGGGCGTCAGAAGGACCTGGGTTCTAATCCTGGCTCTGCCAGTTGCTTGTTGTATGACCTTGGCTAGGTCACCTAACTTCTCTGTGCCTCAGTATCCTCAACTGTAAAATGAGGATACTGTTCTCCCTCCTACTTAGACTGTGATCCCCATGTGGGACAGGGACTGTGACTGACTTAATTGAGCTGTACCTAACCCAGAAATTAGAACAGTGTTTGACACGTAGTAAGCATTTAACTAATACCATAAAAAAAAAATCAGTGGTATTTATTCATTTATTCAATCTTATTTTTTGAGCGCTTACTGTGTGCAGAGCACTGTACTAAGCGCTTGGGAAGTACAGTGAAGAAATAAAGAGAGACAAGCGCTTACGGCATGTAGTACACTGTATTAACTGCTTGGGAGAGTACAGTGTAACAGAGTTGGTAGCCACATTCCCTGCCCACAGTGAGCTTACAGTCTAGAGGGGAAAGGGACTACTGCAGAAACTTGAGAAAACCGATCTTTCTGAAGTGAAGCACAATGGAAAACGGAGGGAATCGACTGCAAAGTGTGAACTGGCACACGTGGAAGTTGGCTGCAGAAAAGCAGAACTGTGAAAGAAAAACCAGCAAACATCAGGGGCAGGCTGAAAAAGGATCACAGCCAGAGGACACACACACACAGAAACATCACATGTTGAATGTATTATTTTCCTTTAGAGAATATAAAATTCACACCCATAAAAATTATACTGACACAGTCACTACTAAAAATAGAAGTGTAAATGCGAAGGCCGTGGAGCTGGTATTTTGTGAATGTCATTTGCTATCAAGGAAAATTTATGGGCATTTTTCATAAATCTGTACTTAAACACCAATGATAATTTTATGGATGCATATTTATTTCCTTTAAGATAGAGAAGTAGGTCTGGCTTAGGTCACTATTTCAAACACTTTTCAGTCACTAATGTGAATACACTGTTATCCCTCTCAGTACGCCTTTAAGAGGATAATTACACTTTGGGTATTTGGAACAAAAACAGTGAAGAGGCAGAGCATGAAATTAAGCAGGAAACATGGGCTCTGTTCCATATCTCCCAAGTACAAAATGGTATTTATTTATTTCACCTGTACATATCTATTCTATTTATTTTGTTAGTATGTTTGGTTTTGTTCTCTGTCTCCCCCTTTTAGACTGTTAGCCCACTGTTGGGTAGGGACTGTCTCTATATGTTGCCAACTTGTACTTCCCAAGCACTTAGTACAGTGCTCTGCACACGGTAAGCGCTCAATAAATACAATTGATTGATTGATTGACTACTTTGAGCCCCATGTAGGACAGGGACTGAGTCCAGTCTGCTTTTCTTGTATTCACCCCAGTTCTTAGTCCAGTGCCTGGCACATAGTAAATGCTTAACAAATGCCATAATTATTAGTATTTATTATTATTATAAGCATGTCAGAGGATTTAAAAATCATAGGGGTTAATGCTGGAGTTTCTTGTGGGTGGATTTGTTATAGACGATAATTAGACTGACCCTTTAAATTGGCTTAGTAAGAGAGTGAGAAAGGACAGAGGAGAAATGGGAAGAGAGGGGGAAAGCGAGGAAAGGAGAGGGGAGGAGAAGAAATGGAAGGACAGAGGGAGAGGTAGGAGAGGGTGGAAGGGAAGCAGTGTGGCCTAGTGGATAGAGCACAGGCCTGGGAGTTAGAAGGACCTGAGTTCCAATCCTGGCTCTGCCACTTGTCTGCTGTGTGATCTTGGGCAAGTCACTTCAGTTCTCTGGGTCTCGGTTATCTGTAAAATGGGGATTAAGACTGTGAGGCCCCCGTGGGACAACCTGATCACCTTGTAATAATAATAGTAATAATAATAATGGCATTTATTAAGCGCTTACCATGTGCAAAGCACTGTTCTAAGCGCTGGAACCTTGTAACCTCCCTGGCGCTTAGAACAGTGCTTTGCACATGGTAAGCGCTTAATAAATGCCATTATTATTATTATTACTGTTATCTGTAAAATGTTGGACTGTGTCCAACCTGATTATCATGCATCCACTTCAGCGCTTAGTACAGTGCCTGGTACCTAGTAAGCATTTAACAGATAATGTTAAAAAGCAAAAAGGAAGGATGAGGATGAGTCACCTTTCTCCTTTTACAACCCAGCCCACATACTTCATTCCTCTAGTATTAACCTTCTCGCTGTACCTCCATCTCACCTGACTCGCTGCGGACCCCTAGCCTGGAACGCCCTCCCTCCTTAAATCCCCCAGACAATGACTCTCCCCCGCTTCAAAGCCCTACTAAAGGCCCATCTCCTCCCAGAGGCCTTCCCAGACTAAGCCCCACTTTTCCTCTTCCCCCACTCCCTTCTGCGTCTCTCTGACTTGCTCCCTTTGCTCTCCCCCGCTCCCAACCCCACAACACTTCTGTACAATTATATCTGTAATTCTGTTAATTTGTATTTATGTCCGTCTCCCCGCCTTTAGACTGTAAACTCGTTGTGGGCAGGGAATGTCCCTGTTTATTGTTGGATAGTACTTTCCCAAGTACTCCGTACAGTGCTCTGCACACAGTAAATGCTCAATAAATACAACTGAATGAATAAATAAGTGCTGTGGGGCTGGGAGGGAGGATGAATAAGGGGAACAAGTCCTCTGCTGTTCCTTTGACTGTGTCTAGCCTTAGCAGTTCTGCCTAGGCAGGGCGCCTGAGCCCCTTCCTTCCTCTCCCCCTCGTCCCCTTCTCCATCCCCCCCATCTTACCTCCTTCCCTTCCCCACAGCACCTGTATATATGTTTGTACATATTTATTACTCTATTTATTTATTTATGTATTTTACTTGTACATATCTATTCTATTGATTTTATTTTGTTAGTATGTTTGGTTTTGTCTCCCCCTTTTAGACTGTGAGCCCACTGTTGGGTAGGGACTGTCTCTATATGTTGCCAATTTGTACTTCCCAAGCGCTTAGTACAGTGCTCTGCACACAGTAAGCGCTCAATAAATACGATTTGATAGTGATTCTCCCCAACAGCCTCTGGCTGTTTGCCCATGACCCAGCTAGTTCTTCCAGCTCAGTGAGGAACTCCCATTCCCAGCGGGGCTTTCTCAGCCCTCCTGTAATGGTGGCTGTGGTGGTAACAGTGGCGGTTGAGAGATTTTGACCACTCTCCGAACCTAAAGGCTACCCCTGATAGGTCCGGTCTTAGGCCCTGTCAGAGCTAGGCCCTCAAAGTCAAGTCTAACCTGCCCATTTCAGGTTTTCTAGTGATTCACTCTATCTTTACCTCACCAATAGGCTATTTCTTCATCACTGGGGCCATTCTCAGCCTTGACTCTAATAATAATGATAATAATGATGGCATTTATTAAGCACTTACTATGTGCAAAGCACTGTTCTAAGCGCTGGGAAGGTTACAAGGTGATCAGGTTGTCCCACGGGGGGCTCACAGTCTCAGCCTCCATTTTACAGATGAGGTAACTGAGGCCTCACCCTGAGCTTCAGGACTGTCCATCCCCTCGCCCCCTCCTACCTCACCTCCCTTCTCTCCTTCTCCAGCCCAGCCCGCACCCTCTGCTCCTCTGCCGCTAATCTCCTCACCGTACCTCGTTCTCGCCTGTCCCTCCATCGACCCCCGGCCCACGTCATCCCCCTGGCCTGGAATGCCCTCCCTCTGCCCATCCGCCAAGCTAGCTCTCTTCCTCCCTTCAAGGTCCTACTGAGAGCTCACCTACTCCAGGAGGCCTTCCCAGACTGAGCCCCCTCCTTCCTCTCTCCCTCGTCCCCCTCTTCATCCCCACATCTAACCTCCTTCCCTTCCCCACAGCACCTGTATATATGTATATATGTTTGTACATATTTATTACTCTATTTATTTATTTTACTTGTACATATCTATTATATTTATTTTATTTTGTTAATATGTTTGGTTTTGTTCTCTGTCTCCCCCTTCTAGACTGTGAGCCCACTGTTGGGTAGGGACTGTCTCTATATGTTGCCAACTTGTACTTCCCAAGTGCTTAGTACAGTGCTCTGCACACAGTAAGCGCTCAATAAATATGATTGATTGATTGATTGATTGAAGTGACTTGCCCGAAGTCACACAGCTGACAATTGGCGGAGCCGGGGTTTGAACCCATGACTTCTGACTCCAAAGCCCGGGCTCATTCCACTGAGCCCTTCCTGTCTAGGCCCTCTAGGCCCTTCCTGTCTGACTTTAGCCCCTTTGCTTTGAGGGATAGTGGTAAAAAGAATTGGAGGGAAAAGAACAATCGCAAGGACTGTAAGGAAGCATATTAATATAAGATTTTCAAGGGCAGGGATGGCATCTTCTAACTCTCTTATTTTCTCTTGAGCACCTAGTGCCATGCGCTACACATAGTAGGGGCTCAATAAATGCTGTTCAATTAATCAATCAGTGGTATTTAGTGAGCGTTTACTGTGTGGACGGTACTGTACTAAGCACTTGGGAGAATACAATATAATAAAGTTGGTAGACATGTTCCCTGCCCACAATGAGCTTATCATCATCATCAATCGTATTTATTGAGCGCTTACTGTGTGCAGAGCACTGTACTCAGCGCTTGGGAAGTACAAGTTGGCAACATATAGAGACAGTCCCTACCCAATAGTGGGCTCACAGTCTAAAAGGGTTTAGAGGGGGGATTGATTGTTGATCAGAATCGGTTGAAATGTCTGGACAGTTCCCGGTCCGAGGCTATCTTGGCTATACCAGGGTATGGTCACCCTAGTAGTAACTGAACCCAGCTATCTCCTCTGCCTAAGGGAGATCAGAAAGTCTGTGGAGGGACGTCTCCATGGGTTGGTGTGCATGGAAGTGGGAGTGTCAGTCAGTTGTGCAGTTTATTGAGCGCTTTATTGAGCAAGGTGATGGAGCGCTTTAAAACCAGTGGTGAGGAGTTTCTGTCAGATGCGGTGGTGGATGGGCAACCATGGGAGTTTTCTCTGGGTAAGGAGTTCCCCTCCTTAACTTCCATCTTCAACCGCTCACTCTCCACTGGTTCCTTCCCCTCTGCCTTCAAACATGCCCATGTCTCTCCCATCCTAAAAAAACCCTCTCTTGACCCCACCTCACCTTCTAGTTATCGTCCCACATCCCTCCTACCATTCCTTTCCAAACTCCTTGAACGAGTTGTCTACACGCGCTGCCTAGAATTCCTCAACAACAACTCTCTCCTCGACCCCCTCCAGTCTGGCTTCCGTCCCCTTCATTCCACGGAAACTGCGCTCTCAAAGGTCACCAATGACCTCCTGCTTGCCAAATCCAACGGCTCATACTCTGTCTTAATCCTCCTCGACCTCTCAGCTGCCTTTGACACTGTGGACCAGCCCCTTCTCCTCAACACGCTATCTGACCTTGGCTTCACAGACTCCGTCCTCTCCTGGTTCTCCTCTTATCTCTCCGGTCGTTCTTTCTCAGTCTCTTTTGCAGGCTCCTCCTCCCCCTCCCATCCTCTTACTGTGGGGGTTCCCCAAGGTTCAGTGCTTGGTCCCCTTCTGTTCTCCATCTACACTCACTCCCTTGGTGACCTCATTCGCTCCCACGGCTTCAACTATCATCTCTACGCTGATGACACCCAGATCTACATCTCTGCCCCTGCTCTCTCCCCCTCTCTCCAGGCTCGCATCTCCTCCTGCCTTCAGGACATCTCCATCTGGATGTCTGCCCGCCACCTAAAGCTCAACATGTCAAAGACTGAGCTCCTTGTCTTCCCTCCCAAACCTTGTCCTCTCCCTGACTTTCCCATCTCTGTTGACGGCACTACCATGCTTCCCGTCTCACAAGCCCGCAACCTTGGTGTCATCCTAGACTCCGCTCTCTCATTCACCCCTCACATCCAAGCCGTCACCAAAACCTGCCGGTCTCAGCTCCTCAACATTGCCAAGATCCGCCCTTTCCTCTCCATCCAAACCGCTACCCTGCTAATTCAAGCTCTCATCCTATCCCGTCTGGACTACTGCACTAGCCTTCTCTCTGATCTCCCATCCTCGTGTCTCTCTCCACTTCAATCCATAGTTCATGCTGCTGCCCGGATTATCTTTGTCCAGAAACGCTCTGGACATATTACTCCCCTCCTCAAAAACCTCCAATGGCTACCGATCAATCTGCGCATCAGGCAGAAACTCCTCACCCTGGGCTTCAAGGCTGTCCATCCCCTCGCCCCCTCCTACCTCACCTCCCTTCTCTCCTTCTACTGCCCAGCCCGCACCCTCCGCTCCTCCACCACTAATCTCCTCACTGTACCTCGCTCTCGCCTGTCCCGCCATCGACCCCCGGCCCACGTCATCCCCCGGGCCTGGAATGCCCTCCCTCTGCCCATCCGCCAAGCTAGCTCTCTTCCTCCCTTCAAGGCCCTGCTGAGAGCTCACCTCCTCCAGGAGGCCTTCCCAGACTGAGCCCCTTCTTTCCTCTCCCCCTCGTCCCCCTCTCCATCCCCCCGTCTTACCTCCTTCCCTTCCCCACAGCACCTGTATATATGTATATATGGTTGTACATATTTATTACTCTATTTATTTATTTATTTATTTATTTTACTTGTACATTTCTATCCTACTTATTTTATTTTGTTGGTATGTTTGGTTCTGTTCTCTGTCTCCCCCTTTTAGACTGTGAGCCCACTGTTGGGTAGGGACCGTCTCTATGTGATGCCAATTTGTACTTCCCAAGCGCTTAGTACAGTGCTCTGCACATAGTAAGCGCTCAATAAATACGATTGATTGATTGATTGATTGATTGATTGGGTATGTCACCCCCTCCTCAAAAATCTCCAGTGGTTGCCTATCAACCTTCGGATGAAGTAAAACTCCACACTCTCGGCTTCAAGGCTGGCCATCCCCTCGCCCCCTCCTACCTCACCTCCCTTCTCTCCTTCTCCAGCCCAGCCCGTACCCTCCGCTCCTCCGCCGCTAATCTCCTCACTGGGCCTCGTTCTCGCCTGTCCCGCCATCCACCCCCGGCCCACGTCGTACCTCTGGCCTGGAATGCCCTTCCTCCTCACATCTGCTAAACTAGCTCTCTTCTCCTCTTCAAAGCCCTACAGAGAGCTCACTTCCTCCAGGAGGCCTTCCCAGACTGAACCCCCACTTTTCCTCTGCTCCTCCTCCCCTCCCCATCACCCCTACTCCCTCCCTCTGCTCTACCCCACTTCCTGCTCCACAGCACTTGTGTATATTTGTGCATATTCTATTTATTTTATTAATGATGTGTTTATATCTATAATTCTATTTATCTGTTTTGATGCTTTTGATGCTCCAGATACCGGTCTACTTGTTTTGTTTTCTTGTCTGTCCCCCTTCTAGACTTTGAGCCCGTTGGGTAGGGATTTTCTCTGTTGCCGAATTGTAATAATAATAGTAATAATAATAATAATAATGGCATTTATTAAGTGCTTACTATGTGCAAAGCACTGTTCTAAGCACTGGGGAGGTTACAATGTGATCAGGTTGTCCCACGTGGGGCTCACAGTCTTAATCCCCATTTTACAGATGAGGTAACTGAGGCACAGAGAAGTGAAGTGACTTGCCCAAAGTCACACTGGCTATTGGCGGAGCCGGGATTTGAACCCATGAACCCTGACTCCAAAGCCCGTGCTATTTCCACTGAGCCATGCTGGTGCTTAGTACAGTGTTCTGCACACAGTAAGCGCTTAATATGATTGAATGGATGAACGATTGAATGAATGAATGAATGAATGAATTAATTAATTAATGAGAAGCGGGGAAACATGGCCTGTGTTTCCTGACTGAGCGCTTGTTGTGGGCAGGGAAGGTCACCATTTATTGCTGTATTGTACTTTCCAAAGCGCTTAGTACAGTGCTCTGCACACAGTAAGTGCTTAATAAGTACAATTGAATGAATGAATGCTTGAGTACAGGACAGGGGGGTTGGCTCTGCTGGCAGGAAACCTGCTGTGAGCCCTGCAGCCATGTAATAATAATAATAATAATAATGATGGCATTTATTAAGCACTTACTATGTGCAAAGCACTGTTTTAAGCACTGGGGGGATACAAGGTGATCAGGTTGTCCCACGGGGGGCTCACAGTCAATCCCCATTTTACAGATGAGGTAACTGAGGCACAGAGAAGTGAAGTGACTTGCCCAAAGTCACCCAGCTGACAATTGGCAGAGCCAGGATTTGAACCCATGACCATTGACTCCAAAACCCGTGCTTTTTCCCCTGAGCCACACTGGCGCTTAGTACAGTGTTCTGCACACAGTAAGCACTTAATATCATCATCATCATCAATCGTATTTATTGAGCGCTTACTGTGTGCAGAGCATTAATATGATTGAATGGATGAATGATTGAATGAATGAATGAATGAGAAGCAGGGAAACAGGGCCTGTGTTTCCTGACTGAGAGTTTGTTGTGGACAGGGAAGGTCACCATTTATTGCTGTACTGTACTTTCCAAAGCGCTTAGTACAGTGCTCTGCACACAGTAAGTGCTTAATAAATGCAAATGAATGAATGAATGCTTGAGTGCAGGACAGGGTGGCTGGCTCTGCTGGCGGGAAACCTGCTGTGAGCCCTGCTGCCGTGTAATAATAATAATAATAATGATGGCATTTATTAAGCACTTACTACGTGCAAAGCACTGTTTTAAGCGCTGGGGGGATACAAGGTGATCAGGTTGTCCCACGGGGGGCTCACAGTCAATCCCCATTTTACAGATGAGGTAACTGAGGCACAGAGAAGTTAAGTGACTTGCCCAAAGTCACCCAGCTGACAATTGGCAGAGCTGGGATTTGAACCCATGACCATTGACTCCAAAGCCCGGGCTCTTTCCCCTGAGCCACGCTGCTTCTCTACTGCCTGTCTGTACTGCCTGTGTACTCAATCTCCTTGCCCCCTCCTACCTCACCTCGCTACTGTTCTACTACAACCCAGCCCGCACACTAACTCACGGAGACTTACACCGAAAAATTTTCAGAAAGACGAGGAATGATGGATATGTGGAGAAGTGCTGAGAAGCAGCGTGGCCTAGTGGATAGAGAGCATGGGGCTGGGCTAATCCCAGCTCCGCCACTTGTCTGCTGTGTGAACTTCCACAAGCCACTTCACTTTTCTGTGCCTTAGTTCCCTCATCTGTAAAATGGGGATTAAGACTGTGAGCCCACACGTCCATGTCCAACCTGATTAGCTTATATCTTCTGTAACACCTAGCACAGTACCTGACACAGTGCTTAACAAATACCATAAAAAGAAGTGTTTAGTAAGGCTGAGCCATGATCAGTGGCAACAGGTTCATCGTTTAGGCTCTGAATTCTTTCTATACTGGAAGCCTGTTGTTGAGTAGGGACCGTCTCTATATAATAATAATAATAATGATAGCATTTATTAAGCACTTACTATGTGCAAAGCACTGTTCTAAGCGCTGGGGGGTTACAAGGTGATCAGGTTGTCCCACGAGGGGCTCACAGTCTTCATCCGCATTTTACAGATGAGGGAACTGAGGCCCAGAGAAGTTAAGTGACTTACCCAAAGTCACACAGCTGACAGTTGGCGGAGCCGGGATTTGAACCCACGACCTCTGACTCCAAAGCCCGGGCTCTTTCCACTGAGCCACGCTGCTTCTCTGATGCTTATATGTTGCCATCTTGTAATAATAATAATAATGATGGCATGTATTAAGCACTTACTATGTGCAAAGCACTGTTCTAGGCACTGGGGCGGTTACAAGGTGATCAGGTTGTCCCAAGGGGGGCTCACAGTCTTAATCCCCATTTTACAGATGAGGTATCTGAGGCCCAGAGAAGTGGGTAGGGACTGTCTCTATATGTTGCCAATTTGTACTTCCCAAGCGCTTAGTACAGTGCTCTGCACATAGTAAGCGCTCAATAAATACGATTGATGATGATGATGAAGTGACTTGCCCAAAGTCACACAGCTGACAATTGGCGGAGCCGGGATTTGAACCCATGACCTCTGACTCCAAAGCCTGTGCTCTTTCCACTGAGCCACGCTGCTTCTCTGTACTTCCCAGGCGCTTAGTACAGTGCTCTGCACACAGTAAGTGCTCAATAAATACGATTGAATGAATGAGTGAATAGTCCCGTGGCTGTTTCATTTATGGTTATTTCCTTCCTTTAGGTTCCTTTGTTTAAATTGCCTCTCTGATACAGATCAGGAGTATTCCAGAACATCTGCAAGGATATAGGCTATGATGAGGGCATACTTCTGACCCAGGAGTTTACCTCCACCGATTTGCCAACTTGTACTTCCCAAGCGCTTAGTACAGTGCTCTGCACACAGTAAGCGCTCAATAAATATGATTAATTGATTGACTGATTGATTGATTGTCTGTCCAGAGATGTCGCTGAAGGAAATGTGTCCTGGATCCCCACTGTTTTGCTGCAGTATATTCAATCAGTCAATCAATCGGTGGTCTTTATTGAGTGCTTACTATGTGCACTGTACTAAGAGCTTGAGAGAGTACAGTACAACTGAATTAATGTACTCCTGAGACTCATTTGGTGCCTTTAACAGCAGCTGTGCTTTGTTCAAACAGGTGCCATGGTCCCCACGACTTTTTTTTCTATAGTATTTGTTAAGCTCTTACCATATGCCAGACACAGTGCGATGCGCCGAGGCACTGTACTAATCACTTGATTTGGGCTCATTCATTCATTCATTCATTCGATCGTCTTTATTGAGCGCTTACTGTGTGCAGAGCACTGTACTAAGCGCTTGGGAAGTCCAAGTTGGCAACATCTAGAGACGGTCCCTACCCAACAGTGGGCTCACAGTCTAGAAGGGGGAGACAGACAACAAAACAAAACATGTAGACAGGTGGCAAAATCATCAGAACAAATACAGTTACAGCTATATGCACGTCATTAACAAAATAAATAGAATAGTAAACATGTACAAGTAAAATAAATAGAGTAATAAATCTGTACAAATATATATACAGGTGCTGTGAGGGGAAGGAGGTAGGGCAGGGTGGGGGGAAAGGGGAGAGGAAAAAGGGGGCTCAGACTCCCGGACTTGCCCATCCCAGTTCTCTAATGAGACTTGGAGTTCATTCATTCAGTCATATTTATTGAGCGCTTACTGTTTTCAGGGCGCTGTGCTGGGCTCTTGGGAGGGAGCAATATAACAGGAAGCAGACATATTTAGACATATTTTCTGCCCACAATGAGCCTACAGTCTTGCTTCTCTTCAAAGGGAATAAATCATGGCATAGTAGATAGAGCACCGGCCTGGGAGTAAGAGAGTCATGGGTTCTAGTCCCGGCTCTGCCAGTTGTCTGCTGCGTGGCCTTGGGCAATCAATCAATCAATCAATCGTATTTATTGAGCGCTTACTGTGTGCAGAGCACTGTACTAAGCGCCTGGGAAGTACAAGATGGCAACATATAGAGACAGTCCCTACCCAACAGTGGGCTCACAGTCTAGAAGGGGGAGACAGAGAACAAAACCAAACATACTAACAAAATAAAATAAATAGAATAGATACGTACAAGTAAAATAAATAAAGTAATGAATATGTACAAACATATATACATATATACAGGTGCTGTGGGGAAGGCAAGGAGGTAAGATGAGGGGGATGGAGAGGGGGACGAGGGGGAGAGGAAGGAGGGGGCTCAGTCTGGGAAGGCCTCCTGGAGGAGGTGAGCTCTCAGTAGGGCCCTGAAGGGAGGAAGAGAGCTAGCTTGGCGGATGGGCAGAGGGAGGGCATTCCAGGCCAGGGGGAGGATGTGGGCCGGGGGTCGACGGCGGGACAGGCGAGAACGAGGCCTAGCGGTGAGGAGATTAGCGGCGGAGGAGCGGAGGTTGCGGGCTGGGCAGTAGAAGGAGAGAAGGGAGGTGAGGTAGGAGGGGACGAGGTGATGGACAGCCTTGAAGCCGAGGGTGAGGAGTTTCTGCCTGATGTGCAGATTGATTGGTAGCCACTGGAGATTTTTGAGGAGGGGAGTAACATGCCCAGAGCGTTTCTGGACAAAGACAATCTGGTCAGCGGCATGAAGTATGGATTGAAGCGGGGAGAGACACGAGGATGGGAGATCAGAGAGAAGGCTGATGCAGTAGTCCAGACGGGAGAGGATGAGAGCTTGAACGAGCAGGGTAGCGGTATGGATGGAGAGGAAAGGGCAGATCTTGGCAACGTTGCGGAGCTCAGACCGGCAGGTTTTGGTGACGGCTTGGATGTGAGGGGTGAATGAGAGAGCGGAGTCGAGGATGACACCAAGGTTGCGGGCTTGTGAGATGGGATGGATGGTAGTGCCGTCAACAGAGATGGGAAAGTCAGGGAGAGGGCAAGGTTTGGGAGGGAAGACAAGGAGTTCAGTCTTGGACATGTTGAGTTTGAGGTGGCGGGCAGACGTCCAGATGGAGATGTCCTGAAGGCAGGAGGAGATGCCAGCCTGGAGGGAGGGGGAGAGAGCAGGGGCAGAGATGTAGATCTGGGCTCACAGTCTTAATCCCCATTTTACAGAGGAAGTAACTGAGGCACAGAGAATCAATCGATCAATCAATCGTATTTATTGAGCGCTTACTGTGTGCAGAGCACTGTACTAAGCACTTGGGAAGTACAAGTACAAGTACAAGAGAAGTTAAGTGACTTGCCCGAAGTCACACAGCTGACAAGTGGCAGAGCTGGGATTTGAACCGATGACCTCTGACTCCGAAGCCCAGGCTCTTTCCACTGAGCCACACTGCTTCCCCTTGCTCATAGGGCGCTGGGAAGTTGGGGATGCTGGTAGGGTTAAAGAAGGGCCATCCCAAAACCTCAGACTGTTTTTTTTTTTAACCAACTTGGGCACCCTGTTTCGCCAAGAATTCCAAATCGATAGCATGGGCCCCAGTTCAACCCTCCCACGTTGCCAGCTCTTGAAGTTCGTCTTCGAGCTGGTGGCTCATAACTCGTTCCCTCTCCAGAAACCGGTGGTTTTGTTCACAGGGACTGAACGTGGGTCTCGGGTGAATCAGTCAGTCAATCAATCAATCGTATTTACTGAGTTATTGAGTGCTTACTGTGTGCAGAGCACTGTACTAAGCGCTTGGGAAGTACAAGTTGGCAACATATAGAGACAGTCCCTACCCAACAGTGGGCTCACAGTCTAAAAGCGGGAGACAGAGAACAAAGCCAAACATACTAACAAAATAAAATAAATAGAATAGATATGTACAAGTAAAATAAATGAATAAATAAATAGAGTAATAAATATGTACAAGCATATATACATATATACAGGTGCTGTGGGGAAGGGAAGGTGAAGTTGCCTTGGAAACAGTGAGAACTGGGGCTGTTATCTTTGCCCTTTGTACATGTCACCAGCGCTTCCAAGTAGCTTTTGCAGTTGGTTGCAGTGGAGTAGCAGGTTCATTTATATACATCCCTCCTTCCTCTCCCCCTCCTCCCCCTCTCTATCCCCCCCGCCTTACCTCCTTCCCTTCCCCACAGCACCTGTATATATGTATATAAGTTTGTACGTATTTATTACTCTATTTATTTATTTTACTTGGACATATCTATTCTATTTATTTTATTTTGTTCATATGTTTGGTTTTGTTCTCTGTCTCCCCCTTCTAGACTGTGAGCCCACTGTTGGGTAGGGACCGTCTCTAGATGTTGCCAACTTGTACTTCCCAAGCTCTTAGTCCAGTGCTCTGCA
Organism: Tachyglossus aculeatus; assembly: GCF_015852505.1. Lineage (NCBI taxonomy): Eukaryota > Metazoa > Chordata > Mammalia > Monotremata > Tachyglossidae > Tachyglossus > Tachyglossus aculeatus. Next base: position 65,034,998 of record NC_052069.1, on the reverse strand, counting down.
CACAGTAAGCGCTCAATAAATACGATTGATTGATTTGTATTAATTTATTACTCTATTTATTTTACTTGTACATATCCATTCTATTTATTTTATTTTGTTAATATGTTTGGTTTTGTTGTCTGTCTCCCCCTTCTAAACTGTGAGCCCACTGTTGGGTAGGGACCATCTCTATATGTTGCCAACTTGTACTTGCCAAGCGCTTAGTACAGTGCTCTGCACACAGTAAGCGCTCAATAAATACAATTGATTGATTGATTGATTGATTGGTATTTATTTGTTACTCTATTTTACTTGTACATATCTATTCTATTTATTTTATTTTGTTAATATGTTTAGTTTTGTTCTCTGTCTCCCCCTTCTAGACTGTGAGCCTGCTGTTGGGTAGGGACCGTCTCTATACGTTGCCAACTTGTACTTCCCAAGTGCTTAGTACAGTGCTCTGCACACAGTAAGCGCTCAATAAATACGATTGATTGATTGATTGATTACTCTATTTATTTATTTTACTTGTACATATCTATTCTATTTATTTTATTTTGTTAATATGTTTTGTTCTCTGTCTCCCCCTTCTAGACTGCGCGCCCACTGTTGGGTAGGGACCGTCTCTATGTGTTGCCAACTTGTACTTCCCAAGCGCTTAGTACAGTGCTCTGCACACAGGAAGCGCTCAATAAATACGATTGATTGATTGATACATTTCATTATATTCGTTTTGGGAAGCAGCGTGATGTAATGGAAGAGCACAGAAGACCTAATAATAATAATAATACTTGTGGTATTTGTTAAGCTTTCCTGAGTGCTTTCTGTGCTATCATAACGTTTTAGCAGTGAACCAATGGAGAAGCAAGCGTGGCTCAGTGGAAAAGAGTCAGAGGTCATGGGTTCAAATCCCAGCTCTGCCAATTGTCAGCTGTGTGACTTTGGGCAAGTCACTTCACTTCTCTGGGCCTCAGTTACCTCATCTGTAAAATGGGGATGAAGGCTGTGAGCCCCCCGTGGGACAACCTGATCACCTTGTAACCTCCCCAGCACTTAGAACAGTGCTTGGCACATAGTAAGCCCTTAATAAATGCCATTATTATTATTATTATTATTATTATTATTATTATTATTATTATTATTATTATTATTATGGGAACCAGTAATAGCATTTCACATCCATTCCTGTCAATCAAAGAGGAGAAAATATTCGGTGAACTTAGGAAGCTCTCACATATGAGAATTTGTCACATCTGTCAAATCAATAATGTAGCATATCTCAGTAAACATTGTCTATCAGGATCTCAGAATTCTTTCCCGATTTCCTTGGAAAAAATCTAGCATTAACCAGGGAACAACTGATTCGCATTTCCTGATATCATTTTCTGTTGTTTGTACAGTATTAGGGCAGCTGACATTAATGTGTGTTGAAGTGATAGCTAAACGTTTCTCTTGAAAAAGAATATCAATATTAGTTATTATTGACCTTAGATTTGCAGTTCTGGATTTGTCATATTATTTTAGAAACTTGAAACTACAACCATTACTGATATTTTTCTCCCCTTTTTGCAAATATATCTCTTTTTCATGCATTTTTAAATACCTGCATACGTATACAGGTGTATGTCTTTGTGTGCATATATATATATATATACAGATATGTATATCTACATCTCTGCTATATAATTTAATATCTGCTATCTTTTTTTAATCATTTTTGTTAAGAGCTTGCTGTCTGCCAGGCAAGGTACTAAGCGCTGGGATAGATAGTAATTAATTAACAGTAATAATGGCATTTATTAAGCATTTACTATGTGCGAAGTACTGTTCTAAGCGCTGGGCGGGATACAAGGTCATCAGGTTGTCCCACGTGGGGCTCATCAGGTTGGACAAGGTCCATGTCCCACATGGGTCTCACAGTCTTCATCCCCATTTTTTACAGATGAGATAACTGAGTCAAAGAGAAGATAAGTGACTTGCCCAAGGTCGCACAGCAGACAAGTGGAGGAGCTGGGATTAGACCCCAGGTCTTTTGACTCCCAAACCCATGCTCTATCCCCTAGGTGACACCGCTTCTTCATCCAAATTATAATCTATCTATGTAGAGCCTTTTTTTTACTTTTTTCTTACCCTGGTATCACAAATATATCCCATTTTGGAAATAGGTTTTACAGCTATACATAGATATTGCTTTTGTTTTTATTTTAAAACAGTATGTTTTTCCTATTTCTCAATTGTTTCACAATTGAGTTGTTGATGTGTATACCAAAGTATTTTTCTGAAAATCCATTTTCCAGCAATTGTTTTCAAACAAAATTGTGCTGAACACCTTTCTCTGTCCGATTCCCATTTATTTCATCCATGCGAGTCTGCCCTTCTCTTTGCCACAGCTTGTCACTGTTCTCTTGGGTTTAATAATAATAATAACAATAATAATAATAATAATAATAATAATAATAGTATTTGTTAAGTGCTATGTGCCAAGCACTTTTCTAAGCACTGAGCACTGTTGGGCTTAGAAATTCCACTCAGGCAAAGCTGTTCAGCTTTCATTCATTCATTCAATCGTATTTATTGAGCGCTTACTGTGTTCAGAGCACTGTACTAAGCACTTGGGAAGTACAAGTTGGCAACATATAGAGACGGTCCCTACCCGACAGTGGGCTCACTCTTGTCTATTATGTTGTTTTTGTGTTTTTATCATTCTTCCTGTGTTTCTCATCAGTCTCTTTCCCCTCTCCCACCATTTTTGACTTTGAGCCTCTGTGGACCTAAGGACTGTGTCCAAGGTCTCTCCTGTTTACTTTTTTCCTGTGTTTAGTGCAGTGCTTTGAATACAGACATTTAATTAAAATTACTACTACTACTTAATGTACATCTGTATATATTCATTCATTCATTCAAACGTATTTACTGAGTGCTTACTGCGTGCAGAGCACTGTACTAAGTGCTTGGACAGTTCATGTTTTGATGTCTGTCTCCCCCTCTTCTAGACGGTAAGGTTGGTGTGGGAAGGGATTGTCTCTCTTTATTGCTGAATTGTACTTTCCAAGCGCTTAGTAATAATAATAATAATAATTTTGGTATTTGTTAAGTGCTTACTATGTGCCAAGCACTGGTCTAAGCACTGGGGGAGATACAAGGTGATCAGGTTGTCCCTCGTGGGGCTCACAGTCTTAATCCCCATTTTCCAGGTGAGGTAACTGAGGCACAGAGAAGTTAAGTGACCTGCCCAAAGTCACACAGCTGATAAGTGGCGGAGCTGGGATTAGAACCCATGACCTCTGACTCCCAAGCCTGCGATCTTTCCACTGAGCCACGCTGCTTCTCGACCCAGTACAGTGCTCTGCACACAATAAGTGCTCAATAAATACGATTGAATAAATACTACTATCAATCAATCAATCAATCAATCGTATTTATTGAGCACTTACTGTGTGCAGAGCACTGTACTAAGCGCTTGGGAAGTACAAGTACTCCTAGTAATCAGCTTCCTGTCTGGCCCTTCCTGCCTCCAGCCATTGTAAGGATCTTCTGATTTTTTCCTTAGTCCTCCTACCATAGGCCAGAACGGGAAAACCTTAGGCTGGTCTAACAATCATAATTATTATTAAAATAATAATTGCATTTAAGTGTTTACTTTGTTCCAAGCAGGGTAGTAAGCAGTGGGGTAGAATGTTCAGGAGGGAATATATAGAGATATAAATTAATCAATCAACGATATTGAGGGCTTATTGTATGCAGAGCACAGTACTAACCCATTAGGGAATACATTACAACAGAGTCGATAGACGTGTTCCCTGCCTGCTTAGACTGTGAACCCCATGTGGGACCTGATTATCTTGTATCTACCCCAGTGCTTACTGCAGTGCTTAGCACATAGTAAGTGCCACAATTATTATTAAGGAGCTTACAGTGTGGAAATTAATTAATTAATTAATATTAATATTAATATTAATTAATATATTTATTTTATTTTGTTAGTATGTTTGGTTTTGTTCTCTGTCTCCCCCTTTTAGACTGTGAGCCCACTGTTGGGTAGGGACTGTCTCTATATGTTGCCAACTTGTACTTCCCAAGCGCTTAGTACAGTGCTGTGCACACAGTAAGTGCTCAGTAAATACGATTGATTGATTGATTGATTGATTGATTGGAAGAGGAGACAGTCCCTATCCCACTTGGGGCTCATAAACCTGGGGCAGAGAGAAAAAGTATTTAATCTCGATTTTACGGATGAGGAAACTGAGGCACCAAGAAGTGAAGCGACTTGCCTGGGGTCGCATAACAGACAAGTGGTGGAGCTGGGATTAGAACCCAGGTTCCCTCACTCCCAGTCCTATGCTCTTTCCGCTATGACATATTGCTTTTCAAGGGCTCGGCTTTCTTCGCACCAGCTCATGAGTCCTCCTCCTCTTCCTCGTCTTCCTCGTCTTCCTCCTCCTCCTCCTCCTCTTCACAAGGTTAGAGTTAGTTTCTGGCAGCCCAAACCAAGTAGTATTTCATAGGACCAGTTGGAGGAGGTGGAGGTAAGGGGGTTTAAAGAGACAAGCTGTACTAGCCACTGCAATAGTTCTACTCTTTAGGATGCCTCCTCCGTCCATCACCTTTAGAGGCCTTGGTTTTGGGGTCACGGGCTTGTTTGGAGAGGGGATCGTTTAAGCAGAAGTAGTAGAACGGCTCAGCTCCTTTCTTAAACTTCCTTTCCTGCCGAGCCCAAGGTCACAAAATAATGATGATGGCATTTATTAAGTGCTTACTATGTGCAATGCACTGTTCTAAGAGCTGGATGTCGGCTTACCCCAGTCAATCAGTCAATTAATCAATGACATCTGTTGAGTGCTTACTGTACTAGGTGTTTGGAAGAGTACAATATAATAATAATAATAGTATTTGTTAAACGTTACTATGTGACAAGCGCTGTTCTAAGACCTGGGGTAGATACAAGGTAATCAGGTTGTCCCACGTGGGGCTCACAGTCTTAATCCCCATTTTACAGATGAGGTAACTGAGGCACAGAGAAGTTAAGTGTCTTGCTTAAAGTCACACAGCGGACCAGTGGCGGAGGTGGGATTGAGAGGGATTAAGGCGGGGGGGATGGGGGAGGGGGGAGAGAGGAAGGAGGGGGCTCAGTCTGGGAAGGTCTCCTGGAGGAGGTGAGCTCTCAGGTTCACAGTCTTAATCTCCATTTTACAGATGGTCTTAATCTCCATTTTACAGATGAGGTAACTGAGGCACAGAGAAGTTAAGTGACTTGCCCAAAGTCACATAGCTGATAAGTGGCAGAGGCTGAATTAGAACCCACAACCTCTGACTCCCAAGCCCGTGCTTTTTCCACTAAGCGATGCTGCCTCTGGCTTACTGTACTAAGCACGCGGGAGAGTACAATGCAACAATATAACAGACACATTCCTTGCCCACAATGAGCTTACGGTCTAGAGAGGGGGGCTCCTCCTCCCCCTCCCATCCCCTTACTGTGGGGGTTCCCCAAGGTTCAATGGTTGGTCCCCTTCTGTTTTCCATCTACACGCACTCCCTTGGTGACCTCATTCACTCCCACAGCTTCAACTATCATCTCTACGCTGATGACACCCAGATCTCCATCTCTGCCCCTGCACTCTCCCCCTCCCTCCAGGCTCGCATCTCCTCCTGCCTTCAGGACATCTCCATCTGGATGTCTGCCCTCCACCTAAAACTCGTTCAAGCCCTCATCCTATCCCGTCTGGACTACTGCATCAGCCTTCTCTCTGATCTCCCATCCTCATGTCTCTCCCCACTTCAATCCATACTTCATGCTGCTACCCAGATTATCTTTGTCCAGAAATGCTCTGGGCATGTTACTCCCCTCCTCAAAAATCTCCAGTGGCTACCAATCAATCTGTGCATCAGGCAGAAACTCCTCACCCTGGGCTTCAAGGCTGTCCATCCCCTCGCCCCCTCCTACCTCACCTCCCTTCTGTCTTTCTCCAGCCCACCCCGCACCCTCCTCTCCTCTGCCGCTAATCTCCTCCCCGTACCTCGTTCTCGCCTGTCCCGCCATCGACCCCCGGCCCACGTCATCCCCCTGGCCTGGAATGCCCTCCCTCTGCCCATCCGCCAAGCCTGCTCTCTTCCTCCCTTCAAGGCCCTGCTGAGAGCTCACCTCCTCCAGGAGGCCTTCCCAGACTGAGCCCCTTCCTTCCTCTCCCCCTCGTCCCCCTCTCCATCCCCCCCGCCTTACCTCCTTCCCTTCCCCACAGCACCTGTACATATGTATATATGTTTGTACATATTTATTACTCTATTTATTTTACTTGTACATATCTATTCCCGTTATTTTATTTTGTTAATATGTTTGGTTTTGTTCTCTGTCTCCCCCTTCTAGACTGTGAGCCCACTGTTGGGTAGGGACTGTCTCTATATGTTGCCAACTTGTACTTCCCAAGCACTAAGTACAGTGCTCTGCACACAGTAAGCTCTCAATAAATACGATTAATTGATTGATAGATTGATTGATTGATTCTAGAGACAGGCTTATATTCCACAGACGGATTTATAGTCTAGAGAGGAGCTAAAAGGCAGAGGGCAACTGTGAGTGGCCGGGGCAACCAGGGGTGGGCTGGGCAAGGCCATCAGAGGGAGGAAGAAGGAGGAAGAATAGGGGGAGAGGTGGGTTGGCCTTATCCCAAGCATCCTGATGCTGGCAGCAGCAGTGAATATATGAGCATGAGCAGCAGTGAATACATGAGAAGCAGCGTGGCTTAGTGGAAAGAGCCCGGGCTTTGGAGTCAGAGGTCATGGGTTCAAATCCCGGCTCCACCAGTGTCAGCTGTATAACTTTGGGCAAGTCACTTCACTTCTCTGTACCTCAGTTACCTCATCTGTAAAATGGGGATGAAGACTGTGAGCCCTCCGTGGGACAACCTGATCACCCTGTAACCTTCCCAGCGCGTAGAACAGTGTTTTGCACATAGTAAGTGCTCAATAAATAATAATAATAATAATAATGGCATTTATTAAGCGCTTACTATGTGTAAAGCACTGTTCTAAGTGCTGGGGAGGTTACAGGGTGATCAGGTTGTCCCAGGTGGGGCTCACAGTCTTAGTATGTTTGGTTTTATTCTCTGTCTCCCCCTTCTAGACTGTGAGCCCGCTGTTGTGTAGGGACTGTCTCTATGTGTTGCCGACTTGTACTTCCCAAGCGCTTAGTACAGTGCTCTGCACACAGTAAGTGCTCAATAAATACGATCGATTGATTGATTGATTAATCCCCATTTTACAGATGAGGTAACTAAGGCACAGAGAAGTTAAGCAACTTGCCCAGAGTCACCCAGCTGACAAGTGGCAGAGCTGGGATTTGAACCCATGACCTCTGACTCCAAAGCCCGGGCTCTTTCCACTGAGCCATGCTGCTTCTCCAAAGAAGCAGCCAATAAATGCCATCATTATTATTATTATTACTCTCTCATTCATTCAGCACGGGACAGCAGGCCTCAGTAACACCCAGCCCATGTGTACTTCCTGACAGTGAATGAACTTTTGTTGTGGGGCAGTCCAATGCAACAGAGTTGGCCAGGGGTACCTGCCCACAACGGGCTTTCAGTTTAGAGGGAGAGACAGGCGTTAATATAAATAATTAAGGGTTTGGGCGTAAGTGCCGTGGGACTGTGGGTGGGGTGAATGTCAAGTGCTAAATGGGGACACATCCAAGTGCAAAGGTGATGCAGACAGGAAGGAGAGTAAGGAAAAAGAGGGCTTAATCAGGGAAGGACTCTTGGAGGAGATATGAGTTAAGTATATAATATTATTGAATGCTTTTTTGTTTAATATTGATTCAGTGATCATTTGCATTAACCAATTACTTAGCAGTCTAATAATTAAAGTACCATTTCTTAAAGAGAAATAGTTTCTTAAGAGAAGCAGCGTGGGTCAGTGGAAAGAGCCCGGGCTTGGGAGTCAGAGGTCATAGGTTCGAATCCCGGCTCTGCCAGTTGTCAGCTGTGTGACCTTGGGAGCCACTTAACTTCTCTGTACCTCAGTTACCTCATCTATAAAATGGGGATTAAGACTGTGAGCTCCACGTGGGACAACCTGATCACCTGAGCGTTTAGAACAGTGCTTCGCATATAGTAAGTACTTAAGAAATACCATCATCATTATTATTATTAAAATCGAATGGAAATAAGAAGCACACGCCTCATGATTCAGCTCAGTAGTATTGATTGAGGTGGGTACAGACCCAGCTGTGTGACTTTGGGCAGGTCACTTAACTTCTCTGTGCCTCAGTTACCTCGTCTGTAAAATGGGGATTAAGACTGTGAGCCCCCCGTGGGACAACCTGATCACCTTGTAATCTCCCCAGCGCTTAGAACAGTGCTTTGCACATAGTAAGCGCCTAATAAATGTCATCATTATTATTATTATTATTATTTGGGAGAGTACAGTACATTCCTGCCATCAAAGAAAATATAATCAAAACATTAATCAGAGAACTTCAAAATAAAGATGAGTAGAAATGGATAAGCAACCACTCTCCGTCCACCCCCCCGGGCCTCCCTTCTTTCTCTTATCAGCCTTCTATTTTCCGTGTCCTTCTCCATCTTTCTTCAGCTAATCTCTTCTTTCCAAACCAATCAATCAGTTGTATTGATTGAGCGCTTGCTGTGTGTAGGGCACTGTACTGATTGCTTGGGAGAGTACAACACATCAGTATAATAGACATAGTCCCTGCCCACAGCAAGCTTACAGTCTAGAGGGGGAGACAGACATTAATATAAATAAATAATTTACCGATATATACAGAAGTGCTGTGGGCCTGGGGGCCGGTTTGGTGAATTCAGGGAGGAAGTCAGTGTGACTCAGGAGAGAGTGGGAAAAGAGGAAAGGAGGGCTTAGTCAGGGAAGGCCCCTTGGAGAAGATGGGCCTTCAATCAGGCTTTGAAGGTCTTGCCCCGCTTTGCAGCAAAAACCCCCCATATTTATTTAATATTTATAGACTCTTGCCAGCATCCTTGCTGGAGCTCTGTGCAATCCCAAGGACGCTGGCGCGAGTCTATAAATATTGGTATTGCACAGACCTCAGAATTATTTTTGAACAGATTGGCACCCCGGGCACATCTCACCCTGTAACCTCCCCAGCGCTTAGAACAGTGCTTTGCACATAGTAAGCGCTTAATAAATGCCATTATTATTATTATTATTATTATTATTATTATTATTATCTCTCCCAGAACGCCCCACCTCCATCTGCAATCGTTCTGGTAGTGGATCTAGAGAGTTTTCTTGGTCAAAATACGGAAGTGGTTTACCGTTGCCTCCTCCCACGCAGTAAACTCGAGTCTCCCCCCTCGACTCTGTCCCCCGATGCTGCTGCCCAGCACAGGTAAGTTTTGACTTACTGTAGCAGGATGCCTTCCAGTCGCTAGTCACTGCCCAAGCTTGGAATGGAATGGGTAGGCCCTTGCCGGACTCTCCCTCCCATAGCCGAGACTGGTAGAGGACTGGAAACTCTCCAGGTGCGACACCGAGAGGGAGATTTGAAGGTAGGGAGAGTAGTTGTCTTCACCATCATCATCAATCGTATTTATTGAGCGCTTACTGTGTGCAGAGCACTGTACTAAGCGCTTGGGAAGTACAAATTGGCAACATATAGAGACAGTCCCTTCCCAACAGTGGGCTCACAGTCTAAAAGGGGGACACAGAGAAGGGAGGGCTTTCCAGTCCAGAAGCAGGATGTGGGTGTGAGATTGGCGTCGAGGTCCCCGACTGGGCCGGTTAGCTCGGTTGGTTAGAGCGTGGTGCTAATAACGCCAAGGTCACGGGTTCGATCGCCGTACGGGCCATCTGGTTTTCCTTCTAGACTGTGAGCCGGTTGTTGGGTAGGGACCGTCTCTATATGTTGCCAACTTGTACTTCCCAAGCGCTTAGTACAGTGCTCTGCACACGGTAAGCGCTTAATAAATGCAATTGATTGATTGAGGTAAGATGAGATTGAGGTACAGTGAGTAGGTTAGCGTTAGTGTTAGCAAAGTGTGCGGATTTGATTGTAGTAGGAAATTAGCATGGTGAGGTACGAGTGGCATTGAGTGCTTAAACCTGATGGGAAATAGTTTCTGTTTGATGCAGAGGTGGATGGGGTTCCCCTTTTCTCCCCATCTTGTTCTAGCCCCCCCAATTTGTTTTTCCCCTCTATTTTTCCTTTCTTCAGCTTTAACGTACTTCTCTGTAGACTTTAAGCCACTGACTTGATTGTACTGTACTTTCACGAGTGGCATTGAGTGCTTAAACCTGATGGTAAATAGTTTCTGTTTGATGCAGAGGTGGATGGGGTTCCCCTTTTCTCCCCATCTTGTTCTAGCCCCCCCAATTTGCTTTTCCCCCCTATTTTTCCTTTCTTCAGCTTTAACGTACTTCTCTGTAGACTTTAAGCCACTGACTTGATTGTATTGTACTTTCACGAGTGGCATTGAGTGCTTAAACCTGATGGTAAATAGTTTCTGTTTGGTGCAGAGGTGGATGGGTTTCCCCTTTCCTCCCCATCTTGTTCTAGCCCCCCCAATTTGCTTTCCCCCTCTACTTTTCCTTTCTTCAGCTTTAACGTACTTCTCTGTAGATTTTAAGCCACTGACTTGATTGTATTGTACTTTCACAAGCACTCAGTACAGCGTGACCTAGTAGAAAGAGCTCACTCCTAGGAGTCAGAGGACATGGGTTCTAATTATGGCTCCGTGACTAATAATGATGGTATTTGTTAAGCGCTTACTATGTGTAAAGCACTGTTCTAAGCACTGTGGGGATACAGGGTGATCAGGTTGTCCCACGTGGGGCTCACAGTCTTAACCCCCATTTTACAGATGAGGGAACTGAGGCCCAGAGAAGTGAAGTGACTTGCCCAGAGTCACACAGCTGACAATTGGCGGTGCCGGAATTTGAACCCATGACCTCTGACTCCAAAGCCCGGGCTCTTTCCACTGAGCCAAGCTGCTTCTCACTTGCTGTTGGACCTTGGACATGTCACTTAACTTCTCAGTGCCTCAGTTTCCTCATCTGTATAATGAGGATTCATTCCCTGTTCTCCCTCCTCTTCAGACTGTGAGCCCTATAAGGGACAGGGACTTTGTCCAACCTGATGATTTTTTTGTCTACTCCAGTGCTCAGTACAGTGCTTGGCACATAGTAAGCACTTAAATTCCATTGTTATTATTATTATTACAGTGTTGTGCATACAGTAAATCCTCAATAAATCCCATTGATTGATGGATTGTTTTCTTCCCCTGCAGTATATTGTGTATAAAAAGGCACTTGGAAATTTGACCATAAAAAACCTCAATACAGACATGAATTGCAGAAGTTACACATTCATACTGTGCTAGTTTGTTAAGAAAATGACCAATCCGTATATTTCCTTTCAAATTTTTTTCTACTCTGTTCTAGGAATGCACATTACAAGTTTAATGTATTTTTCTCCAATGGCTTAAGGACTTTCTGATATCCTGATTATCATAGTGCAATAAAATATTTTATGTTGCTTTTTTGGTGAAAAAAAGCTCAGCCGAGTTCTTGGATAATTAATTCTATCTAACATTTATATTTGCACATTAATAAAAATGATTGAAATGATTCACTTTTATCTTCTATAGGCCTGACATTTCATATTGATAAATTATTAAAGAACAAATTGCTTTATGTTTGAAGATTTTTGGTACTTTAAAATACAAAGATATTTCTAGAGCATATTTTAGTACTAAATCAAGAGACTAATTGAAAAAGAGAACAGGAAAAAAAGAGTTGAATCTTCTGTTACTTAACTTCACCACTAAGGAGACTTTATTGTTGTGTATTGGCTGTTTCTTACTAGAAGATGCTTCTCAGGAGGAGAAATAAGAAAAAAATGTTGAACTTCTGTAAAGTGATTTGACGTTAAAGCATTAATGCATAAGTGCCTGTATGTGTTATGTAATATTGTGGTCGGTAGCCAGATTGCAGCTAGGAGTCTGTCAGACTTTCCATTATAAATCCTTCTTTGGGTGTTTATAACTTTTGGCTGAAAATTCTTTCCAGGGAACAATTCATATACAGATTTTCAGCCTGGGAGAGAATTCCCTACCCCCAACACTCACATAGCGTTTTGAAATTTTGAACTAAATTTTGGGGGCCATTTTAGGGAAGGTGATTTTTACATTCCCTTTATATCAAATAATAGTCTTATGTAACTGTAGAGACTATTCTTGGTGTGGGTAAAATGGTTTCAGTGTACTGTACAAACTGTATGACTTGAATGTGACATTGTAGGCTTAGAAGAAATCGAACTGTCCTGATTTCTAGTGTGAGCCATGTGTGTTCAGTATCAGTTTGCAGTGAGTTATGTTCTAGCAGTTACTAATCTGTTTAGTCAAGTTTACAAGATTGTAGAGGCTTAATAACAGGCTCTAGAATTTTAATAGTAGCGATAGTACTTATTGAGCAGTCTCTGGTTGCAATGCACTGTATCAGATGCCTGGGAAATGCAAAGCAATTCTTCAGCGGCAATGCATATTAGCATATATGTAAACTGTAGAGGAAAATATTCCTTTTTCTTTCAGGTTTCGGTGTTGCACTTTGCACTAAACAAATACACTTGTACATTGGTTCTTTAAAATCTTGTTTGATATTCATTGAACCTGCATTAGGTTCTGGGTTAGAAAAGGAGATAGTAGGCCAAGCGGAAGAGAAATGGGAAGAGAAATAGTGGGTGCTTCATTCATTCATTCAATCGTATTTATTGAGCGCTTACTGTATGCAGAGCACTGTACTAAGTGCTTGGGAAGTAGAAGTTGGCAACATAAAGAGATGGTCCCTACCCAACAACGGGCTCACAGTCTAAGTTAAAACTTCATTATTATGCTGAAGTTTTAACTCTTCAATGAGTTGTTGTAATTTTTTTATTTGGTATTTGTTAAGCGCTTACTATATTCCAGGCCCTATACTAAGCACTGGGGTAGATACAAGCTAATCAGGTTGGATACAGTTCATGTCCCACATGAGGCTCAAAGTCTTATTCTTATTAGAGAAGCAATAAATAAAGAATAATAAATAATAAATTAATCAATACATTAATAATTAACACATCAATTAACTAATGATAATTAATTAATAAATTAATAATAATTAAAGTACTAAGCACTGAGGTAGATACAAGCTAATCAGGTTGGATACAGTTCATGTCCCACATGGGGCTCAAAGTCTTATTCTTATTAGAGAAGCAATAAATAAAGAATAATAAATAATAAATTAATCAATACATTAATAATTAATACATCAATTAACTAATGATAATTAATTAATAAATTAATAATAATAATTAATAAGCACTGAGCACTGGGGTAGATACAAGCTAATCAGGTTGGATACAGTTCATGTCCCACATGGGGCTCAAAGTCTTATTCTTATTAGAGAAGCAATAAATAAAGAATAATAAATAATAAATTAATCAATACATCAATAATTAATACATCAATTAACTAATGATAATTAATTAATAAATTAATAATAATAATTAATAAGCACTAAGCACTGGGGTAGATACAAGCTAATCAGGTTGGACACAGTTCATGCCCCACATGGGGCTCAAAGTCTTATTCTTAATTAGAGAAGTAATAAATAAAGAATAATAGATAAATTAATAAATCAATAATTGATAATCATCAGTCGCGTCAATAACAATTCATTAATAATAAATCAGTAAATTAATAAATGGTAAATTAATGCATCATAAATAAATAAAGAAGTCTTAAGTCTTACTAGAGAAGCAGGGTGGCTCAGTGGAAAGAGCACGGGCTTTGGAGTCAGAGGTCATGGGTTCAAATTTTGGTTCTGCCAATTGTCAGCTGTGTGACTTTGGGCACATCACTTCACTTCTCTGGGCCTCAGTTACCTCATCTGTAAAATGGGGGTTAAGACTGTGAGCCCCCTGTGGGACAACTTGATCACCTTGTAACCTCCCCAGCTCTTAGAACAGTGCTTTGCACATGGTAAGCGCTTAATAAATGCCACTATTATTATTTTTATTATTATTATTCCCCATTTTACAGCTGGGGTAACTGAGGCACGGAGAAGTGAAGTGACTTGTCTAGGGTCACCCAGGGAGACAAGTGGCGGAGCCGGGGTTAGACTCCAGGTCCTTCTGAGCATCTGCTATGTGCAGATCACTAGACTGAGTGCTTCGGACAGTACAGCGGAGTTGGTAGACGTGTCTCTTGCCCTCAAAATCAATCAATCGTATTTATTGAGCGCTTACTGTGTGCAGAGCACTGTACTAAGCACTTGGGAAGTACAAGTTGGCAACATATAGAGACAGTCCCTACCCAACAGTGGGCTCGCAGTCTAAAAGAGTTTACAGTCTGCAGGGGAGACACTAATATTTTGCAGAGGAAGAAGAAAAATGAATATATGGATGAGTGAGTGCTTAGGTGCCTTCTCAGGGTCACACCTGGAGAGTTTCCAGAACTCCCCCAGTCTCTGCTGTGGGAGGGAGAGTCAAGCAGAGGCCTAGCCATTCCATTCCTAGCTTGGGCAATGGCTAGCAAGTGGAAGACAATCCACTACAAGTCAAAACTCACCTGGGCTAGCGCTTAGTACAGTGCTCTGCACACAGTAAGCGCTCGATAAATACGATTGATTGATTGATTGATTGGGCTGGGCAGCAGTGGCATGGGAGAGAGTCGAGGGCGGAGACTCGAGCTTACTGCGCCGAAGGAGGCAATGGTAAACAATTCCGGATTTTTACCAAGAAAACTCTATGGATCCACTACTGGGAAAATTGCAGATGGAGAGCAGGGCGTTCAGGGAGAGATGTGTCCGTGATGTCGCTATGGGTCGGAGACGACTCGACGGCACAAGACAGGACAAGTGCTTAAGTAATAGGGTATGGAAATTGATATGTACAGAAATGCCACAGGTGGTTGTGAGTTCATAAGTACCTCGTTGATGCCAAAGTATTGAGGTGGGAGAGAGGAGAATGACAAAATGGAAGTAAAGGAATAGCTGCTCCCCAAACCTCCTACTTCATCTCTCTCTCTCTCTCCCATCCCCACAACCCCCCAACTCAGCTCCAGGCATGCAGTTGCTGACACCTGTCAAATATCCTCTCCTATTGGTTTATTGGAAGACTACAAACTGATACATACCTAGTTAATTTTTCTGGAAGCATTTTCCCGCACCGTCAGTTATGCTGCTATTTACTATTTAGGAGCTCTGCACACAGTAAGTGCTCAATAAATCCGATTGAATGAATGAATGAATGAATTTAGGAAGGGGATGATACATCTCGATTCTGGTGGCTTGAAGGGTGGCAATCAAGGTTGGGTGAATCCTGGGTCTAAACTGGAGGAGAGGAGAATAGGGGAAGACTTGGGAGCCTGGAGTTGGATTGAAATTGAGACGGAGATGAAATCCTGGAGGATGATGGGACCAGGGAATGAGAACCAACTGAGAGGCTTAATCAATCAATCAATCAATCGTATTTATTGAGCGCTTACTGTGTGCAGAGCACTGTACTAAGCGCTTGGGAAGTACAAGTTGGCAACATATAGAGACAGTCCCTACCCAACAGTGGGCTCACAGTCTAAAAGTCCTTAATGCCAGCTACAGACAGTGCTAGGCGGGAAAGTGGCCCTGGATCAAGTGGGATAGAGTTGGGGTGCACAAGAACTGACACGTAGGCGAGACCAGAAAGCCAAGAGTGAGGGAGAAGGGTGAGGAAATCTTACAGCGAAGTTGAATGTTGCCTTGGTTTGCTTTTCTACCTCCTTGTCCACCTTTGTGGTGATGAGCAGAATTCCTGCCCATGCCAAATTCTGAGACCTCCTTCAACTCTGTCTCAATTACTCTATCTATTTATTTATTTATTTATTTTACTTGTACATATCTATTCTATTTATTTTATTTTGTTAGTGTGTTTGGTTTTGTTCTCTGTCTCCCCCTTTTAGACTGTGAGCCCACTGTTGGGTAGGGACTGTCTCTATATGTTGCCAATTTGTACTTCCCAAGCGCTTAGTACAGTGCTCTGCACATAGTAAGCGCTCAATAAATATGATTGATGATTGATGATAATAATGGGAATTCTGGGTTTAGAATTAGTTTAGCCAGATTTGGGTTGGGTCATAACTGCCACCTATTAATTTAAGAAGAACACAAGAAAGTTCCATTTTAATCAATCAGTTGTATTTAGTGCTTACTGTGTGCATGGCACTGTACTTAGTTCATTCATTCACTCAATTCATTCAGTTGTGTTTATTGAGTGCTTATTGTGTGCAGAGCACTGTGCTAAGTGCTTGGAAAGTACAGTTTGGCAACAAATAGAGACAATCCCTGCCCACAGTGGGCTCACAGTCTAGAAGGGGGGAATGCTTGTATTTGAGAGTTCAATATAGTGGAGTTAGTAGACACATTAGCTACCCACAATGAGCTTTCAGTCTAGGTAGAGGGAGAGGAAACTAAAGTCTTTTTAAAGATAAGTGGTTGTGGAAATTAAAACAAAAAAACAAAAACTTTGGGTCTTACATATTACTGCAATAGGTGGATTTTTTTACACACTGTACTATTTGCATGGGCAGTCACTGATAGATTTTGAATTATTAGCATTCAATTGTTATAGAGTATTTCCTGTAATACTTGGCCACTCTTTCAAAACTGTCATCTCAAACAAATGGCATTGTTTATAGCTCCACACATACTCAAGCCTTAAGTGGGAAAAGTCCTAACTATCTTGGCTCTCAGGGTAGAAAGAACAAAGCTGGTGAAAAGATTTGGAGGCCGAAGGCGTTGATAAGATTTATTTCTCTGTAATAGAACTTCTGCATCTGCATCTAGTGTATGTATCTGTGCTGGCAGTAGGTGAGGTTAATGAAGTCTGAAATTAGAGTACAAACTGCATAATCTGAGCTGGGGCTCAGGCAGAATAATAATAATAATAATAATGATGGTAGTTGTTAAACGCTTACTGTGTGCCAAGCACTGATACAAGGTAATCAGGTTGTCCCACATGGGGCTCACGGTCTTAATTCCCATTTTACAGATGAGGTAAGTGAGGCACAGAGACTAATAATGATGGCATTTACTAAGTGCTTACTATGTGCAAAGCATTGTTCTAAGTGCTGGGAAGGTTACAGGGTGATTAGGTTGTCCCACTGGGGGCTCACAGTATTAATCCCCATTTTACAGTTGAGGTAACTGAGGCACAGAGAAGTTAAGTGACTTGCCTAAGGTCACAGAGCAGACAAGTGGCAGAGTCGGGATTAGAACTCACGCTCTCTGACTCCCAAGCCCTTGCTCTTGATAGACTGTGAGCCCACTGTTGGGTAGGGACTGTCTCTATATGTTGCCAACTTGTACTTCCCAAGCGCTTAGTACAGTGCTCTGCACACAGTAAGAGCTCAATAAATACGATTGATTGATTGATTGCTCTTACCATTAGTGGGCAGAGTTACGTGTGCGTGTGTGTGTGTGTATTTATATACAAGCCTATATATACACACATGTGTATAAATTATATATTTTAAGTCATGTATATTAATGTCCGTCTCCTCTAAACTGTAAGCTTGTTGTGGGCAGGAAACATGTCTATCAACTTTGTTGAATTGTGCTCTCCCAATTACTTAATACAGTGCTCTGCACACAGTAAGCGCTCAATAAATACAATTGATTGATTGATTATGTCCGGCACCTTTTTAGCCCCCTGGGGACTGCTGACCTGAGCCCATGGCAAGTTGTGATCAATCCAGTCTCAGGCTGTGTGGGAGCAGAGGCAGAATGGCGGAACTTCCAACTACTCAAACCCCTCACCCCTCCACCTCTTCCTTCCACATTTCCAACTTCTCCCTCCTATCATCCTCCCTTCACCCCGTCAGAGCCTCTTTTACAAGGATCACTGAGAGAGATACCCGTTTGCCAGGCCCCAGAACCTATCCTGGTACAGAAGAAGTGCCGAGCACAAAATATCTGAGGTTATCAATCAATCAATCAATCAATCACATTTATTGAGCGCTTACTGTGTGCAGAGCACTGTACTGAGCGCTTGGGAAGTACAAGTTGGTAACATACTGTTAGTCAAGTAATGGTATTTACTGAGTGCTTAATGGATGCTGAGCTCTGTACTACTACTACTACTACTACTAATAATAATGATCATCATCATCAATCATATTTATTGAGCACTTACTGTGTGCAGAGCACTGTACTAAGTGCTTGGGAAGTACAAGTTGGCAACATATAGAGACCGTCCCTACCCAACAGTGGGCTCACAGTCTAATGATGGCGTTTGTTAAGTGCTTACTATGTGCGAAGCACTGTTCTAAGAGCTGGGGGGGATACAAGGCGATCAGGTTGTCCCACGGGGGGCTCACAGTCTTAATCCCCATTTTACAGATGAGGGAACCGAGGGAGAGTGCAATTCGATAGAATTGGTAGTCAAGCCTATAAACAGTGTACAGTCTAGAGGGAGAGACAGACGTGAAAATAAATTATGGATATGTACATAATGCTGGGGGCTGAGGGAGGAGTGGATATCAAGTTCTCACAGGGTGCATATCCAAGTGCATAGGCAACACAGAAGGGAGATCAAATAGGGGAAGGAAGGAGAAAGCCTCTTGGATGAGATTTGATTGTAATACGGCTTTGAAGCTGCGGTTTGTTGTATTTGGACGGGGAAGGAATTCCAGGCCAAAGGAGGATGTGGGCAAGATAGATGGGACATCTAACATTAGCATTAGAGGAGCTAAGTAGGTGCGTTGGGTTGTAGTAGGAATCAACGAGGTACGATAATCTGGGATGAGCTGATTGTGTGCTTTAAAGCTGACCGTCGGGAGTTCTGTCATAGCAGATGTGGTTGGGCAACCTCTGGAGGTTCTTGAGGAGTGGGGAGATGTGGGCATTGGGTAACCAATCAATCAATCAATCGTATTTATTGAGCGCTTACTATGTGCAGAGCACTGTACTAAGTGCTTGGGAAGTACAAGTTGGCAACATATAGAGACAGTCCCTACCCAACAGTGGGCTCACAGTCTAAAAGGGGGAGACAGAGAACAAAACCAAACATACTAACAAAATAAAATAAATAGAATAGATATGTACAAGTAAAATAAATAAATAAATAAATAGAGTAATAAATATGTACAAACATATATACATATATACAGGTGCTGTGGGGAAGGGAAGGAGGTAAGATGGGGGGGGATGGAGCAAGCAAGCCAACAGTGGTATTTTTTGAGGAGTTACTATATGCAGAACACCTTACTAAGTGCTTGGGGGAGTTCAATCCATTTAGTAGACCTTATCCTTGACTGCAAGGAGCGAACAGTCTAGAGGGAGGGAAAGGAAGGGAGATGGATTTGAGCTGGGATCAGTAGGTTGTGGTGGTGGGGCTGGGGGGCGGTCACGGGGAGGTTAGGAACCCTTGGTATAGTAGACAGACTCAGGTAGGGACTTCTTCAAATATATGCATAATGACATTTATTAAGCGCTTACTATGTCCCTCCCTTCCCCACAGCACCTGTATATATGTATATATGTTTGTACATATTTTTTTTTGCTCTGTTTATTTATTTATTTAATTTATTTGTACATATCTATTCTATTTATTTTATTTTGTTAGTATGTTTGGTTTTGTTCTCTGTCTCCCCCTTTTAGACTGTGAGCCCACTGTTGGGTAGGGACTGTCTCTATATGTTGCCAATTTGTACTTCCCAAGCGCTTAGTACAGTGCTGTGCACATAGTAAGCACTCAATAAATACGATTGATGATGATGATGATGATGATGTGCAAAGCACTGTTCTAAGCACTGGGGAAGTTACAAGGTGATCAGGTTGTCCCACAGGGAGCTCACAGTCTTAATCCCCATTTTACAGATGAGGTCACTGAAGCCCAGAGAAGTGACTTGTCCAACGTCACACAGCTGACAATTGGCAGAGCCGGAATTTGAACCCATGACCTCTGACTCCAAAGCCCGGGCTCTTTCCACTGAGCCACGCTGCTTGTCTATATAATTGAGCAGATTAATAGGAGATTTGCTGTTAAAAAATCAGGGCACGCAAATGCAAAATGATTAGCCTCTCTGAAGGTTTACTGCTTTAACTCTACCCTGAAATTCCTTTAATACAACACTTACCAGAGCCCTATTACCATAATTAACATTCCGTAATGTCATTAAAGTCTCAGGTCTCAGACTTTAACAGACATGGAACGATGTGACTTTCTCGCTCAACAGCAGCATGATTTGTGTTGGGTCTAGCGGTAACAGTTTCACCTTGGTTTTTTTTTTTAACCCATTAGCTGTAGTGCAATACCGAGGTTCAGTTTCTTTGTAGGTAAACGGAATCAGGATTTTAGACATGTCATATCTCAGTAGAGTTGGTGTGGCTTTCTTTTTCCATAAAGACTTTTTTTATGGAGCCTTTCTCATGGTCTTTGAAATGAAAGGTAGTAAATGGCCTCATTGAGAAATTAAAAGTAGAAATCAGTGGCAAGTGGTGTTTTGTTACCAATAGTTTTTGAAGCAGTAAAACTCCTGAAGTCATTTAGAGGACTAATGATTATTTAAGGTACTAAACATTGCAGTTCTTTTCATCTTTCAATTTTTAAAATTGAAAAGCATTTGACCAAAGCCTTTTGTAAAAATAAAGTTACTGTCTTAATCATTCAGAGTCAGAACACAGTCTCAAAACAGCACCTCCAAAATAAGCAGATAATAATAATAATAATAATAATAATAATAATGGCATTTATTAAGCACTTACTATGTGCAAAGCACTGTTCTAAACACTGGGGACAGGTGATCGGGTTGTCCCATGGGGGGCTCACACTCTTAATCCCCATTTTACAGATGAGGTAACTGAGGCAAAGAGAAGTTAAGTGACTTGACTTTGGGCAAATATCTTCAAATATATGTATAATGGCATTTATTAAGCACTTACTATGTGCAAAGCACTGTTCTAAGCACTAGGGAAGTTACAAGGTGATCAGGTTGTCCCAGAGGGAGCTCACAGTCTTAATCCCCATTTTACAGATGAGGTAACTGAAGCACAGAGAAGTTAAGTGACTTGTCCAAAGTCACACAGCTGACAATTGGCAGAGCCGGAATTTGAACCCATGACCTCTGACTCCAAAGTCCGTGCTCTTTCCACTGAGCCACGCGATAGCTTGAAGTAGCAGCTGCGGGATCAGTCAATCAATCATATTTCTTGAGCGCATACTGTGTACAGAGCACCGTACTAAGTTCTCGGGAGAGTCCAGCGCTTAGAACAGTGCTTTGCATATAGTAAGTGCTTAATAAATGCCATTATAAAAAAAAATAGAACAGAGTTGGAAGGCATGTTCCCTGATCAATCAATCAGTGAATGAATAGTATTTATTGAGCGCTTACTGTGTGCAGAGCACTGTACTAAGTGCTTGGGAAGTACAAGTTGGCAACATATAGAGACAGTCCCTACCCAACAGTGGGCTCACAGTCTAAAAGGGGGAGACAGAGAACAAAACCAAACATACTAACAAAATAAAATAAATAGAATAGATAGGTACAAGTAAAATAAATAAATAAATAAATACAGTACAAACATATATACATATATACAGATGCTGTGGGGAAGGGGAGGAGGTAAGATGGGGGGATGGAAAGGGGGACGAGGGGGAGAGGAAGGAAGGGGCTCAGTCTGGGAAGGCCTCCTGGAGGCGGTGAGCTCTCAGTAGGGCCTTGAAGGGAGGAAGAGAGCTAGCTTGGTGGATGGGCAGAGGGAGGGCATTCCAGGCCCGGGGGATGACGTGGGCCGGGGGTCGATGGTGGGACAGGCGAGAACGAGGCACCGTGAGCAGGTAAGACACAGAGGATCACAAGCTTACAGTAAAGAGGGGGAGATAGGCATTAATATAAATAAATAAATCACAGATATGTACATGAGTGCAGGGGGGCTGAGGGAGGGGTGGAAAAAAGGGGGCAAATTCAAGTGCAAGGACAATGCAGAAGGGAGTGGAAGAAGAGGAATTGAGAGCTTAGTCAGAGAAGGCCTCTTTTAGGAGATAGGCCTTCAGTAAGGCTTTGAAGTTGGTGAAAGCGATTGTCGGATATGGAGAGGGATGGCGTTCCAAGCCGGAGGCGGGACGTGGGTGAGAGGTTGGCGTTGAGATAGACGAGATCGAGGTGCAGTGAGCAGTTAGAGGAGTGGGCTTTGTGGCCTGGGTTATAGTAGGGAATCAGGGAGGTGAGTTGAGAGCCGGCAAGGGGATTGAGTGCTTTAAAGCCGATGGTAAGGTTTAATGTTTGATGTGGAGGTGGATGGGCAACCACTGGAAATTCTTGAGGCACAGAGAAACATTGGCCAAATGTTTTTGTAGAAAATTGATCCAGGTAGCAGAGTGGAATTTGGACTACTGGAGTTGGGACAGATAGGAGGCAGGGAGGTCAACGACGAGGCTGATGCAGTAACCAAGGGAGGTAGCAGCATGGCTTAGTGGAAAAAGCCCGGGCTTGGGAGTCAGAGGTTGTGGGTTCTAATCCCAGCTCCGCCACTTATCAGCTATGTGACTTCGGGCAAGTCACTTGACTTCTCTGTGCCTCAGTTACCTCACCTGTAAAATCGGGATTAAGACCGTGAGCCCCACGTGGGACAACCTGAATGCCGTGTATTCTACCTCAGCGCTTAGAACAGTGCTTGGCACATAGTAAGTGCTTACCGAATACCATTAATATTATTATAAGCACTAGTACAGTGCACTGCCCACAGTAAGCGCTCAGTAAATACAATTAAGTGAATGAATTAATTTTAGCAGTTTGGATATAGAGGAAAGGGTGGATTTTAGCCGTACGAAGGTTGGACTGACAGATTTAGTGGTAGATTGAATATATGGGTTGAATGAGACAGATGAGCGTCAGGGATAAATCAGTTGTGGTCTAGTGCACAGACCACGGGACTTGAAGTCAGAAGACCAGGGCTTTAGTCTCTGCTCTGCCGCTGAGCTCTAGTGTAACTGTGGACAAGTTAGTTAACCTCTCTGAGCCTCAATTTTCTCTTCTATTTAATAGGGCTAAGGTAGATTGTGAGCTCCGTGTGGGCTAGGGATTATGTCCAACTTGAGAAACTTGATTTGACCCCAGTACTTAGCATTCATTCATTCAATCGTATTTATTGAGCACTGACTGTGTGCAGAGCACTGTACTAAGCACTTGGGAAGAACAAGTCGGCAACATATAGAGAAGTTCCCTACCCAACAACGGGCTCACGGTCTAGAAGGGGGAGACAGACAACAAAACAAAACTTGTAGACAGGTGTCAAAATAGAACAAATAAAATTGTTCATTCATTCATTCAATTGTATTTATTGAGTGCTTACTGTGTGCAGAACACTGTACTAAGTGCTTGGGAAGTACAAGTTGGCAACATATAGAGATGGTCCCTACCCAACAACGGGCTCACAGTCTAGAAGGGGGAGACAAAATATATTAACAAAATAAAATAAATAGAATAGTATAGAATAGAATAAAATAGTAGAATAGTAGAATAAATAGAATAGAATTAAAGCTATATGCTTTAAATAGCATGCTTTAATAGCATTTGCTAGCATGTAGAATGTGCTTAAAAATTCCATAATTCATTCATTCAATCGTATTTATTGAGTGCATACTGTGTGCAGAGCACTGTACTAAGCACTCGGGAAGTACAAGTTGGCAACATATAGAGACGGCCCCTACCCAGCAACCGGCTCACGATCTAGAAGGGAGAGACAGACAACAAAACAAAATGTATTAGCAAAATAAAATAAATAGAATAGTAAATATGTACGAGATATTTATTATTGCTATTCTTGTAACTATAAAATATTAAAAATGAAATTGAAAATGATTGTGCTGAGTTGTTGATATGGATGATGGGGCAGCAGTCTCCTTTGCAGTGGAGAAAGGGCCTCAGAGCGAATTTTGACTCCCCTCTGTTCATATTTAGCATTCAGTTGGGGGAAGCAGTGTCTCCCAGTAGAGCACAGGCCTGAGAGTCAGAGGACCCGGGTTCTGATTCCGGTTCTGCCGCTTGTTTGCTGTGTGACTTTAGAAAAATCATTTAACTTGTCTGTGCCCCAGTTTCCTCTTTTGTAAAGTGGGGATTAAGATTGTGAGCCCCACGTGGGACAGGGACTGTGTCCAAACTTGTTCATTATTGTATTGCACTTTCCCGAGTGCTTAGTACAGTCTCTACACACCGTAGGCGCTCAACAAATACGATTGAATGAGTGGGTGAAAGAATGAATTAGCCATGTTTTGCTTTGTTGTCTGTCTCCCCCTTCTATCATCATCATCATCATCAATCGTATTTATTGAGCGCTTACTGTGTGCAGAGCACTGTAGCCCATTGTTGGGTAGGGACCGTCTCTATATGTTGCCGACTTGTACTTCCCAAGCGCTTAGTACAGTGGCCTGCACACAGTAAGCTCTCAATAAATATGATTGAATGAATGAATGAATTGTACCTCAGCGCTTAGACCAGTATTTGACACATCGTAAGTGCTTAATAGATATTGTAAAAGCAAACAAAAACCTAAGCACTGTTTAGATCTTCATTAAAATCCCGTGTCCAGTTTAGGTCACCTCTCTTTAAAATGGAATTGAAGAAACTGTAGAGGGATCCAGAGTACAAGGATGCTAAGAAATGGGAGAGGGTCCACAGAAGAGTTACAAAAATGTTTTAAAGGGATAGAAAATGGCTCCCTTGAGGAGAAGTTAAAGGAATTTAACTTTTAAGTTAAAGGAATTTAATTTTGTTTGGCCTAGAGAAATTGCAAAGAATTGACTGTCTTCAGGTAGTTGAAGGGGTAGGTGCAGATATAGGTGCTAATTGTTTAAGGTACATTTGATTCGATTATAGGCATACACGGGTGCCTATATCTGATCGTCTCCCACCCCCCCAGTTGAAGTGCCCAATTTATGGCATGCTCATGAGCCATGTCCTCTGATCGGTTCATGCAGACAGGATTTGACCGATTGGAAAAGCTGCCAATCTTCTGATGCAGTGAAATCATAGTGTGGCACAGAGATGGAGTCAGTCAGTGGTTTTCATTGAGCACTTCCTGCGTGCAGAGTACTGTACTAAGCACTTTGGAGATTACAGTACAACAGTGTTGGTAGACATGTTCTCTGCCCACCAGGAGCTTACAGTCTAGAGGGAGACAGAGGAAAAAATTATGAAAAATCAAAATCAGTGTCATTCCCTGCCCTCAGTTCCCTTGCTGTATCATAATTAGCTCACCCTGGCCAGGTGTGGAGAACTGTCCCTGCTGCTGTCACCTTAATAATAATAATAATAGTAACAACAACAACAACAACAACAATAATAATAATAATAATAATAATAATAGTAATGGTATTAAGCGCTATGCACCAGGCACTGTTCTAAGCGCTGGGGTGGACACAAGCAAATTGGGTTGTTCACAGTCCCTGCTCCACAGGGGGCTCGCAGTTTCAATCCCCATTTTACAGATGAGGTAATTGAGGCCCAGAGAAGTGAAGTGACTTACCCAAGGTCACGCAGCAGACAGGTGGCAGAGCCGTGTTTAGAACCCCTGACCTCCCAGGCTCGTGCTCTATCTGCTATGCCATGCTGCTTCTCTAAGCCTCAAAATGCTGGATCACAGTTCCTTGGGGTTGGGGGCGGGAGATAATGTTCGCCACCATTCTGGTCAGAGAGGAGGCGGAGGAAAACCTGAAGTGGATCTGATCTGGTTCCCTGGGAGGCATTGTGGCCATCTGGGGCATTTCCATCTGTAATAATAATAATAATAATGATGGCATTTATTAAGCGCTTACTATGTGCAAATCACTGTTCTAAGTGCTGGGGAGGTTACAAGGCAATCGGGTTGTCCCACAGGGGGCTCGCAGTCTTATTCCCCATTTTACGGATGAGGTAACTGAGGCACAGAGAAGTTGCCCAAAGTCACACAGCTGACAATTGGCAGAGCCGGAGTTTGAACCCATGACCTCTGACACCAAAGCCCGGGCTCTTTCCACTGAGCCACGCTGTAGCTCCCGGTCCCTGCGTCCGCCACCCCTCCGGGACCAGGGCCGGAGGCAGATAGGCGGAGGGGTAGTGTCAGTAGAGAGGGAAAGAGAGGTGGCTGTGGAAGGGGGGGAGAGCTGGTCATACTGGACTCCCCCAACTCCGACCTCATGTCTCTAGGCCCCTAACTAATGCAGCTTAAACAACCTAGACAGCATATAAGGCAGCGAGATACCGCAGCAGCTTATCCGATTATCTCGAAGGACTTTGCCAATTAAACGGGTCGTAGATCGAAATGACGTCAGTCCTGCAGGTTTTATCAGGAGGGTGTTGATCAGTTCTCCATGTGTGCTGAGGAGCAATTGAGAGGGGAGGACTTTAATTGAAGAAGCAGGAAAGAGTACAGTTGGACTAGTGATAAAACACAGTAATGGACAACCAGGAGATATCGCTATCCCCGAAAACCTTAAAGAAAGATGAAGTCGCTATCTGTTGGAGGTTCAGTTGGTTCTTTTCATTCATTCATTCATTTAGTCGTATTTATTGAGTGCTTACTGTGTGCAGAGCACTGTATTAAGCGCTTGGGAAGTACAGTTCGGCAACAGATAGAGACGGACCCTACCCGACAACAGGCTCACAGTCTAGAAGGGGGGAGACAGACCACAAGACAAAACAAGTAGACAGGTGTCAATACCGTCAGAATAAATAGGATTATAGCTATATATGCATCATTAATAAAATAGAGCAGTAAATCTGTACAAATAAAATAGAGTAATAAATATGTACAGGGGTTGCATACTTGAAGCACCCTGTATTAAGGACTACCTGCCTTTGTGCACCTATTTTTCCTAGAACACTGGGCTTGAGTTCTTGCAGAATTCCATGTTAAGGAAAACTTGTGCTGCAGTTAGTAATAATAACAGTATTCTTTAAGCACTTACTATGTGCCAAGCACTGTTCTAAGCGCTGGGGTAGGTACAAGGTAATCAGGTCATCCCATGTGGGGCTTACAGTCTTAGTAAGTGCTTAACAAATACCATTATTATTATGATTATTATTATTATTATTATTAATCCCCATTTTACAAATGAGGGAACTGAGGCCCAGTGAAGTTAAGTGGCTTGCCCAAGGTCACACAGCAGTTAACATGGCAGGTCCCATGCCACGTACACCTTTTCTTGCTACTGTGTCACTGCTGCTGGTTGACTATTCTCTAATAGTCAACGGGAAGCAGCGTGGCTCAGTGGAAAGAGCCCGGGCTTTGGAGTCAGAGGTCATGGTTCAAATCCCGACTCCGCCACTTGTCAGCTGTGTGACTTTGGGCAAGTCACTTAACTTCTCTGGGCCTCAGTTCCCTCATCTGTAAAATGGGGATTAAGACTGTGAGCCCCCAGTAGGACAACCTCTTCACCTTGTAACCTCCCCAGTGCTTGGAACAGTGCTTTGCACATAGTAAGCGCTAAATAAATGCTATCATTATCATTAATAATAACTTTCTAGCCAAAACACGCTATGAAAGCACACATGATGTCAGAACCAGGTATACTCAAGCCTTGCCCCGCAACGCACAGACATGTCCAATCACTTTTTTTGCCACTACACTGCTTTCTATCTAGTCAGATGTGCATGGTTGGAAGGACGTTCCCAAATTCTGCAATAGCGGTCCATCCACAGTGCATAGTGGAAAGAGGGCTGACGGGAGAACTAGGAGAATTGACTGTTGTTTTAGCTATTTGCTTTCCTGGCGGTGGGGGCTGGAATCATCATCATCATCATCATCATCATCATCATCATCATCATCATCAATCATATTTATTGAGCACTTACTATGTGCAGAGCACTGTACTAAGCGCTTGGGAAGTACAAATTGGCAACATATAGAGACAGTCCCTACCCAACATTGGGCTCACAGTCTAAAAGGGGGAGACAGAGAACAAAACCAAACATACTAACAAAATAAAATAAATAGAATAGATATGTACAAGTAAAATAAATAAATAAATAGAGTAATAAATATGTACAAACATATATACATATATACAGGTGCTGTGGGGAAGGGAAGGAGGTAAGATGGGGGGGATGGAGAGGGGGACGAGGGGGAGAGGAAGGAAGGGGCTCAGTCTGGGAAGGCCTCCTGGAGGAGGTGAGCTCTCAGCAGGGCCTTGAAGGGAGGAAGAGAGCTAGCTTGGCGGAGGGGCAGAGGGAGGGCATTCCAGGCCCGGGGGATGACGTGGGCCGGGGGTCGACGGCGGGACAGGCGAGAACGGGGTACGGTGAGGAGATTAGCGGCGGAGGAGCGGAGGGTGCGGGCTGGGCTGGAGAAGGAGAGAAGGGAGGTGAGGTAGGAGGGGGCGAGGTGATGGACAGCCTTGAAGCCCAGGGTGAGGAGAATCATGCGGTCTCTCCTGCTGCCTTCTAGCTTTATGATTTTGTGATTTCACCTAAATTCCAAGGTCCCATAATTAAAAAGTTCAGACTGAATCAGGCTCCCTAAAGGATATCGTGGTGAGTTTCCTGGGGGAAAGGGCTGTGCAACCGGAAAACCGGTTTCCGGATAATATGTTGGAAACAAGAATAACTGCATTCATTCTTCTCCTAAAGCATCATTTAATTTCTGGGTAATAAACATTCATTCATTCATTTATTCAATCGTATTTATTGAGAGTGCTTACTGTGTGCAGAGCACTGTACTAAGCGCTTGGGAAGTACAAGTTGGCAACATATAGAGACGGTCCCTACCACTCATGCCAAGTCTAAAGAGTCCGTTTCATATAACAGAAACTTTCTTTTTTCAATGTCAGGATGTGGAGAACATAAAACTGAGTCCCTGGCAAGACCCATAGCAAGAATATTAGGCTTGACAGCGCCAACATGATTTGGTAATCGCAAATAATGCTTCCATAAAGAGCAAACTAGGGTACACCCTCCTAAAAATCTAGATACGTTCTTTCA
The DNA here is from genome assembly GCF_015852505.1 of Tachyglossus aculeatus. Taxonomy (NCBI): domain Eukaryota; kingdom Metazoa; phylum Chordata; class Mammalia; order Monotremata; family Tachyglossidae; genus Tachyglossus; species Tachyglossus aculeatus. The sequence goes on along the minus strand of NC_052069.1, from coordinate 65,006,085 downwards.
CAGCATGATATATTTTTAAAGGGGAAAGATCAAATGTTTGGAGGAGTGGCAGGTATCCAAAATAGGTCTTAAAGGACTATTAAAAAGTAGTATAGAGTCATTATTGCTGTAACATGTAATTGTGGTGTGGGAAACTTATGTTAGAGTATGCCCACTGTTTGCACTTCCTCTCTCCCAATTCTCTCCATGATTCCCTCCAATCTGGCTTCTGCCCCCTTCATTCCATAGAAACTGTCCCCTCAAAAGTCACCAATGATCTACTTCTTCCCAAATCCAGTGGCCCCTATTCCAACCTCCTCAGATTCCCAGCTTCCTTTGACACTGTGGACCACCCCCTTCTCCTGTCATCTAACCTTGGCGTCACTGATGCTGTCCTTTCCTGGTTCCCCTCCTATCTCTCTGGCCGCTCTTTCTCAGTCTTTTGCTGGCTCTTCTCCTTGGCCTTCCACCCAAGTAGCATGGCCTAGTGGCAAGAGCACGGGCTTGGGAGACAGAGGTTGTGGGTTCTAATCCCGGCTCTGCCACTTGTCTGCTTTGTGACCGTGGGCAAGTCACTTCACTTCTCTGGGCCTGTTACCTCATCTGTAAAATGGGGATTGCGACTGTGAGCCACACGTGGGACAAGTGATTATCTTGTATCTACCCCAGCAGTGCTTGGTACATAGTAAGTGCTTAACAAATACCATAATTATTATTATTATTCCTCCAGGCTCAGTTCTGGGTCTTCTTCTGTTCTCCATCTATGTGCACTCCCTTGGAGAGTGTATATATGTATATATATTTATTACTCTATTTTATTTGTACATATTTATTCTATTTATTTTATTTTGTTAATATGTTTTGTTTTGTTCTCTGTCTCACCTTTCTAGACTGTGAGCCCACTGTTGGGTAGGGACCGTCTCTATATGTTGGCAACTTGTACTTCCCAAGCGCTTAGTACAGTGCTCTGCACACAGTAAGGGCTCAATAAATATGATTGAATGAATGAATGAATGAGACCTCATTCTCTCCCATAGCTTCAACCACTATCTCTCTGCAGATGATTCCCAAATCCACCTCGTCACCCATGTCCTCTCTCCTGCAGTCTCTCATTTCCTCCTGAGTTCAGGATATCTCTGCTTGGATGTCCTGCAGACCCCTCAAATGGGACATGTCCAAAACAGAAATCCTCATCTTCCCAGGGCCTCCCTGCCTTTCCCATCACTTGTAATAATAATAATGATAATAATAATAATAATAATAATAATCCTCCCTGTCTCACAAATCCATAGCCTTGGCATTATCCTTGATTTATCTCTCACACTCACCCTGCATATTCGGTCCATCACCAAGTCCCGTCAGTTAAACCTTCACATCGCAAAATTCCATCCTTTCCTCTCCATCCGAACTGTGCTGATCCAAGCACTTATATCTCCCCTTGACTACAACATGGGCCTTCTCACTGACCTCCATGCCTTTGGTCTCTCCCCATTCCAGTCCATACTTTGTTTTTGTACAAAACTCTTCAGTCCATGTTTCTCCGCTCCTCAAGAACCTCCCTTGGTTGCCCAGCCACCTCTGCATTCAAACGGAAACACCTTAACGTTGGCGGTAAAGCACTCATTCTACTCATCTCCTCTTCTCTTACCTCACTGATTTCCTACTACAATCCCGACCACATGCTTCACTCCTCTATCGCCAGTGTACTTACTGTACCTCCGTACCAGCTATCTCACTTCTGATCCCTTGCCCTTGCCCTCCATCTGGCATAGAACTCCCTCCCACTTCATATAATAATAATAATGATGGCATTTATTAAGCGCTTACTATGTGCAAAGCACTGTTCTAAGCGCTAGGGAGGTTACAAGGCAATCAGATTGTCCCACGGAGGGCTCACAGTTTTAATCCTCATTTTACAGATGAGGGAACTGAGGCCCAGAGAAGTTATTGTCCAAAATCACACAGCTGACAGTTGGCAGAGCTGGAATTTGAACTTGTGACCTCCGACTCCAAAGCCCGGGCTCTTTCCATTGAGCCACGTTGCTTCTTATAAGCAAAATTTCCGTTTGATGCAGAGGTGGCTGGGTAACCACGGGAGGTTCTTGAGGAGCGGAGAAACATGGACTGAAGAGTTTTGTACAAAACTCTCAAAACTGCTTCATATACGACAGGCCACTTTTCTCCACACCTTCAGAACCTTATTAAAATCCCATCTCCTCCAAGAGCCTTCTTTGACTAACCCCTCACCTCCCTAACTTCTCCCTTCTACGTCACCTGTGCACTCATATCATTTAATTACTTGATAGTCACCCCAACCTCAGCCCCACAGCACTTATGTACATATCCATAGTTTATTGTAATGCCTGTCTCCCGCTCTAGACCATAAGCTACTTGTGGATAGGGAACATGTTTACTGACTCTGTTGCATTGTAATAATAATGATGGTATTTGTTAAGCGCTTACTATGTGTGAAGCACTGTTCTAAGCACTGGGGGATACTAAGTGATCAGGTTGTCCCAGGTGGGGCTCACAAACTTAATCCCCATTTTACAGATGAGGTAACTGAGGCACAGAGAAGTTAAGTGGCCTGCCCAAGGTCATATAGCTGACAAATGGTGGGGCTGGGATTTGAACCCATGACCTCTGACTCCCAAGCCCGGGGTCTTTCCACTGAGCCATGTTGTTTCTCATACTATTCTCGTTGTACTCTCCCGCTCTCTCATTGTACTGCTACTCATTGTACAAGAGTTTAGTGTAGTGCTCTGCATACAGTAAGCGCTCAAGAAATTCACTGATTTATTCAATCAATCATATTTATTGAGGACTTACTGTGTGCAGAGCACTGTGCTAAGCGCTTGGAAAGTACAGTTCGGCAATGCCATTGGTTAATTGATTGATAGTAAACACTCATTCAACAGGAATTAATCAGGGGGTAGGTTGTTAGAACTTGTCTCTTGGGTGACTTTGGCCCAGCGCTTGGCCGTCTAGACAGTGAGCTTGTTGTAGGTGGGGAGTGTGTCTACCAACTTGGTTGTATTGTAATTTCCCAAGTGCTTAGTACAGTGTTCTGCACACATTAAGTGCTCATTGTACTTCCCAAGTGCTTAGTACAGTGCTCTGCACACAGTAAGCGCTCAATAAATACGATTGATTGATTGATAAATGCGATTGATAAGTAGTTACTTAACTTCTCTGTGTTTCAGTTTCCTTTTCTGTAAAATGGGGATTCAAGAACTGTTCTTCCCTCCTACTTAGACTGTGAGCCCCTTGTGGGATAGGGACTGTGTCCAACCAGCTACCCAGTGCTTGGTACAGTGCTTGGCACATAGCGCTTGACAGACACCACTATCACTATTACGATTATCATCATTATTAGTATACCATCAACATTAATCTCTTTTGATACAAATTCTCTCTTATCTTTAGCAGGATGAACAGTCTTGCTTCTGGTTGTTACTTTATTAAATATCAAAAAGTTGCAGGAACACAAGGAAACATCAAGTATTGTGCAATACTGTACAGGAAGGCTGAGGCAGGGGCTGGAAAATATAGCAGCATCTTGACGGTTTTCCAAACATATGTGCCCAACTGTTTCTTCCAACAGCAAATCGACTTGCACCAACCTGCGGCTTGTGTTATACCCAGAGCTGGTTGGGGTTGTGGGAAGAACGTTTCCTAATACTTCCATTGCGTTACATCTAAGTCATGTATTAAAACCCCAAATTTTAGCAGAAATGAATGTAAAATGAAGTTTGCTTTCTGCTCCTATCTTCACCCTTTCAATCAATCAGTCAGTAATTGTGATCTTGGGCAAATCACTTCACTTCTCTGTGCCTCAGTTCCCTCATCTGTAAAATGGGGATTGAGTCTGGGAGCCCCATTTGGGACCGAGACTGTGTCCAACCCAATTTGCTTTTTATCCACCCCAGCATTTAGTACACTTAACAAGTGCCACTTAACAGTAAGCACTTAACAAATGCCACAGGTATTATTATTACTGGTATTCATTAAGCACTTACTGTGAGCAAAGCACTACATTTGGGAGAGTACAGCATAACAGAACTAGCAGACACATTCCCTGTCCATAGCGAGCTTACAGTCTAGAGGGAGAGACAGACATAAATATAAATAAAACAAAACCCACTACATAAAAAGTTGAATATTAAATATCTAACATGTTTCCTGAAAGCATGCTTGCAAGATAAATTGCTGCTGAACTTTTTTGTAAATATCCATTCTGTAACTTCCTAAAAGATCCCAGTGTCCATCAAGACACTGTACTTGATTCCTATCAATCAATCAGTGGTATTTATTGAGCACTTGCTGTGTGCAAAGCATTGTAGTAAGTGCTTGGGAGAGTACAGTGAGCGCCATGTGGGAGAGGAACTTTGTCCCATCTGATTATCTTGTTTCTACCCCAGTGCTTAGTACAGTGCTTGACACATAGTAAGTGCTTAACAAGTATAATAATAATAATAATAATAATAATAATAATAATAATGCAACAAGTGTTGGAAGACTCATTCTCTGTAAAGATTGAAGTATTCAGGGCAGAGGGGGATTGAGTCGGGGTGGAGAGGGCCTTCAACAAAGATGGAGCCAGAGTGGCTGGCTTTTAATTCTATGTGGGGGTATAGAAGGGGTTGCTGTCTCTTGCCTACTTGCTGGAAGTGGTATTGTTTAGGACACAACTGCCGATCCTTCTGTTTTCCCAATGGGGGACTTGTTATCCCATGGAGTGGATAGTTGATCTTTCTGGCTCTGAATTTGCTGGTGGTACCTCCTTTCTTTCTCCCCAGAAAGAGATGAGGCGATTGAGAAGTAGCATGGCCTGCAGGTTAGCACACGGCCTTGGGAGTCAGAAGGATCTGGGTTCTAATTCTGGCCCCGCCACTTGTCTACTGTGTGACCTTGGGCAAGTCTCTTAACTTTTTTGTGCCTCCGTTCCCTCATCCAAGCAACACAGTATAGTGGATGAGCCCGTTGTTGGGTAGGGACCGTCTCTATATGTTGCCAACGTGTACTTCCCAAGCGCTTAGTACAGTGCTCTGAATGGGCCTAGGAGTCCGAAGGCCATAGGTTCTAATCCCTGCTCTGCTACTTGTCTGCTGTGTGGCTTTGGGCAAGTCACTTCTCTGTACCTCATGTACCTCATCTGTAAAATGGGGCTTAAAACCGTGACCCCCGTGTGAAGACAGGGACTGTGTACAGCCCGATTTGCTTGTGTCCAACCCAGCGCTTCATACAGTGCCTGGCACATAGTAAGTGCTAAACAAATGCCGCAATTATTATTATGTGGAATATGGACTGCGTCCAACCTACTTAGCTTGTACCCTTCCTTTCCAAACTCCTGGAGCAAGTTGTCTACACCTGCTGCTGTGAATTCCTCTCCTCCAACTCTCTCCTCCAGGACCCCCTCCAACCTGGCTTCTGCCCCCTCCACTCCACTGAAACCGCACTCTCAAAGGCCGCCAATGACCTCCTTCTTGCCAAATCCAATGGCTCCTACTCAATTTTAATCCTCCTTGACTTCTCAGCTCCCTCCCTCCAGGCTTGCCTCTCCTCCTGCCTTCAGGACATCTGTATTTGGATGTCTTCCTGCTCTTCCTCCCTTCAAGGCCCTACTGAGAGCTCATCTCCTCCAGGAGGCCTTCCCAGACCGAGCCCCTTCCTTCCTCTCCCCCTCATCCCCCCTCCATCCCCCCATCTTACCTCCTTCCCTTCCCCACAGCACCTGTATATATGTATGTATGTTTGTACATATTTATTACTCTATTTATTTTACTTGTACCTATCTATTCTATTTATTTTATTTTGTTAGTATGTTTGGTTTTGTTCTCTATCTCCCCTTTCTAGACTGTGAGCCCACTGTTGGGTAGGGACTGTCTCTATATGTTGCCAGCTTGTACTTCCCAAGCGCTTAGTAAAGTGCTCTGCACACAGTAAGCGCTCAATAAATACGATTGATTGATTGATTGATCCATCCCAGCATTTAGTACAGTGCCTGGAACATACTAAGCACTTAACCAGTACCAGAAAAAAAGATTAGGTAGCTTCAGCTTCGTCAATCCACCTTACTAGTTACAAGGGGCAGGAAAGAAAATGGTGGGTTCATTCAAGAGGGCATGACTCCCCCAAAGTCAGTCTTTCTTGCCAATGTCAGTGTCAGCACAAAGCAATCCAGATACCGGCATACACCAAGTTCCAGGGAACTATATATATCTATGTGCATACTAAAGAAGGAGGAGTTACTCTCTGTGTTGAGTCTGAGCCCTGTAATGTGCCTAGGCCAATTACAGATCACAGAGGGTTTACGCGGTAATTGGATGGTGGGATTATGTCCGGGAGAAACCCATTCAGTCAGTGGTATTTATTGAGCACTTACTATGCGCAGAGCACTGTGCTAAGAGTTTGGGAGAGTACAGTACAACAGAATTAGCGGGCACGTTCCCTGCCCTTAACGAACTTATGGTCTAGAGGGGGAGACAGACATTAATATGAATAGATAAGTAACTTATGAGATATAATATAAAGATATATACATAAATGCTGTGGGATTGGGGGTGGGGAGAATATCAAATATTCAAAGGCCACAGATCCAAGTGTATGATCAATGTGGGATAGGAAAAGAGAGCTTAATGGGGAAGGCCTCTTGCTCATTATGACCTGCAGCATCTTTTTCATTCATTCGGTCGTGTTTATTGAGCGCTTACTGTGTGCAGAGCACTGTAATAATAATGTTGGCATTTGTTAAGCGCTTACTACGTGCCAAGCACTGTACTAAGCATTGGGAGAGTAGAATATAACAATAAACAATGCCATTCCAATTTACCTCCCTCCTTTCCCCCCCACCTTCCACCCCCTCAGTTTGACATAAGCGCTCTTCCCTCCCCACCCTTTCCAAACAGAAACTAAAGTCCCTACTTACAAATGCCTGGAACAGTCCAGGTAACTGGAGAAGGTAGGTTTAAGCGACTTCTGATTTCCTGGCCATCGTGGCCGGCTAAACCGAAAACGTGGCCGGGATTCATCGAGTCCGGTGGGCGTGAACTCGGCCAGACCGTGGTGGCGGTAAGAAATGTGCCTGTGACCGGGTCTGCGGTCTTGGCCTGCGACTGGCTGGACGAGTTCCAGCAGCAGCTCCTAAAGGATCTGTGCCAGGATTTTCGCCCGGCCAGCGGTCACTTAACCTTCGTCCCGTTGTCGGGGCCGTGTCTCTCCTTTGGGAGCCTGTAGGTGTGAATTCTTCAGTCTCTGTGAACATGGCTCTGTGTCTGGCCAGGAGCTGTTGAGGGGGTTGCAGAGAGGAAGATCTTGGGAGGGAGGACCCAACTCGGAGTAAGTGAAGGGGGGAACCTAATAATAACGATAATAATTGTGGCATTTGTTAAGCGTTTACTATGTGCCGGGCACTGTTCTAAGTGCCGGGGTGGATACAAGCAAATGGGGTTGGGCACAGTCCCTGTCCCACTTGGGGCTCACAGTCTTAATCACCGTTTTACAGCTGAGGGAACAGAGGCATAGAGACATTAAGTCACTTGCCCAAGGTCACACAGATGACGTGGCAGACTGTAAGCTTGTCGTGGGCAGAGAATGCATCTGCTTATTGTTACACTGTACTCTCCCAAGCGCTCAGTACAGTGCTCTGCACATAATAAGCACTCGATAAATAAGAGTGAATGAAGGAATGAGGGAATGGTTTAGAACCCCGGTCCTTCTGATTCCCAGGCCCGTGCTCTGTCCACTAGGCCATGCTGCTTCTCTGAATGGGAAACCTAGGAAAAAGAAGAGTGATATGGGCCCGGGAGAGGAAAATTAGGGATGTCCTAGGAGGCAGGGATGGAGCTGAGGGATGGTTTCTACAGGACGGGAGAGAGAGACCTTAAGAAGGTATTTGAAGGGGCCAGAAAGAGGAAGGAGAGGAGTGATATGGGCCCGGGAGAGGAAAATTAGGGATGATGATGGCATTTGTTAAGCACTTACTATGTGCAAAGCACTGTTCTAAGTGCTGGGAAGGTTACAAGGTGATCAGGTTGTCCCACGAGGGGCTCACAGTTTTAATCCCCATTTTACAGATGAGGTAACTGAGGCACAGAGAAGTTAAGTGACTGTCCTAGGAGGCAGGGATGGAGCTGAGGGATGGTTTCTAGAGGACAGGAGAGGGGGACCTTAAGAAGGTATATGATGGGGCCAGAAAGAGGAAGGAGAGGAGAGTCTGGAGGATGCAAGTAAGGGAAGAAAAAGATGTGTCTTGGGAAGATGGGGTATTTTTTGTAGTACATATGTGTTTTTGTGGATATGGCTAGAGTTATGTAAAACACGAACGTTAAGCAATTCTGTTGAGTGTAGATCCTGGAGAGAAGAGTGGTGAACATTTTATTGAACAGACTCTGAATCTACGAAAACTTTAGGTCAATCAAATTTAACTTTTGGTTGTGGTCAGGTGGGTGTGAATGAACCAAAGTTAGAACTTTGTAGGACTGTATGTGGAATGTGTGTCATTAAACGCGCTGAAGCAGCGTGGCTCAGTGGAAAGAGCACGGGCTTTGGAGTCAGAGGTCAGGGGTTCAAATCCCGGCTCCGCCACTTGTCAGCTGTGTGACTTTGGGCAAGTCACTTAACTTCTCTGGGCCTCAGTTACCGCATCTGTAAAATGGGGATTAAGACTGTGAACCCCCTGTGGGACAACCTGATCACCTTGTAACCTCCCCAGCGCTTAGAACAGTGCTTTGCACATAGTAAGCGCTTAATAAATGCCATTATTATTATTATTATTATTATTATTAAATAAGTTTGAACAAGGACTCTGGTATCAATCAAAAATAAATTTTGAGCAATATTGAAGAATACTGTGCCGTGGGAGAGTATAGGAGAATTACTGGACTTGGTCACTGCCCTCAAAGAACTGAGCCTGTTGTGGGCAGGGATTGTCTTTATTTGTTGCTGAATTGTACTTCCCAAGTGCTTAGTACAGTGCTCTGCATGCAGTATGGGCTTAATAAATACGACTGAATGAATGAATGAATTCACAAAAGTAAACTACAGCAGACACTAAAACAAACTATAGATAGGAAAAAGAAGTAGAATATAATAATAATAATAATAATAATAATAATAATAATAATTTTGGTATTTGGTAAGTGCTTACTATGTGCCAAGCACTGTTCTAAGCACTGGGGGAGATACAACATAATCAGGTTGTCCCAGGTGGGGCTCACAGTCTTAATCCTCATTTTACAGATGTGGTAACTGAGGCCCAGAGAAGTTAAGTGACTTGCCCAAAGTCACACAGATGGTAAGTGGCAGAGCTGGGATTAGAACTCATGACCTCTGACTCCCAAGCCCACACTCTTTCCACTGAGCCACGCTGCTTCTCTAAATATAAAATCATGCACTGAAGTGAATAGGGGGGTGCGGATATCCAGACACTAAAGTGGCAGTAGAGGGGATATAAGGTAGTGAGATTAGAAACTAACTAGGAAGAACCATCCTGGAGGAGCTGAAATTTCAAAAATTTCAGAAAATTCAGAAGCTGAAATTTCAGCTTTGAAGATGCCAAGAGCCAAATAATCTTTCAAGGAAGGGAAAGAGAGGTCCAGGCAGGAAGGCGGGTGTGAGCTCTCCAAGGGAGTGAGTCTAGATTGAGAAGAGAACGGGACTCATGACTTCTGGGTAATAGGCAAAAAAAGTGCTCGTGAAAAGGACAGAAAGGGATCGGCAGAGAGGTAAGAGGAGAAGCTTTAAAGGACTGTGTCAGAAAAACCAAGGTTAATACCTCTAGACTGTAAGCTTGTTGTGGGCAGGGAATGTGTCTGCTTATTGTTGTATTATACTTTTGCAAGCACTTAGTACAGTGCTCAGCACACAGTAAGGGCTCAATAAATATGATTGAATGAACAGAATGAATCCTGCCAAATGGGGATTTAATACCTGTTTTCCCTCTTACATTATACTGCGAGCCCCATATGGGATAGGGATTGTGCCTGACCCAATAAACTTGTAAATTATCAATCAATCAATCAATCAATTGTATTTATTGAGCGCTTACTGTGTGCAGAGCACTGTCCTGTACTAAGCGCTTGGGAAGTCCAAGTTGGCAACATATAGAGATGGTCCCTACCCAACAGTGGGCTCACAGTCTAACAGGGGGAGACAGAGAACAAAACCAAACATACTAACAAAATAAAATAAATAGAATAGATATGTACAGGTAAAATAAATAAATAAATAGAATAATAAATATGTACAAACATATATACATATATATGAGTCTCTCCTCTTCGTGGTTTGTCACACACCTCCGCCGCCTCAAAACCTCCAGCGCCTGCCAACCCGTCTCCGTGCCCTACTGGAAGCTCACCTTCTCCAGGAGGCCTTCCCAGACTGAGTCCCCCCTTTCCCCTGTTCCTCCTCCCCTCCCCATCGCCCCGACTCCTTCCCTCTGCCCTACTCCCCTCCCCGCCCCACAAAACTCGTGTATATATGTACATATTTATTATTCTATTTCTTTAATTAATCACGCACATATATCTATAATTCTCTCTATATTGACGCTACGGATGCCCGTCTACTTGTTTGGTTTGGTCTCTCCCCCTTCTAGACTGTGAATCCGTTGTTGGGTAGGGTTTGTCTCTATAATAATTATGGTATTTGTTAAAGGACTTATGATGCACTGAGCACTGTTCTAAGTGTTGGGGTAGATAAAGGGTAACCAGGTTGTCCCAAGTGGGGCTCACACTCCCAAGTAAGCACTTGGGAGAGTATAATGCAACAACAAACAGACATATTCCTTGCCAACCCACACACTCCGCTCCTCTAGCTCCAGCTTGCTCACCAGTTTCTGATCTCGTCTAGCTCACAGCGGACCCCTTGTCCACGTCCTCCCTCTGGCCTGGGACACCCTCCCTGCCTCTGTATAGGCCAGACTACCACTCTCCCCATTTTTAAAGCCTTATTGAGGTCACATCTCTTCCAAGAGGCCTTCCCCAGTTAAGCCCTCTTTCCCCAGCTCTCTCTCTCCGGTCTGTGTCATCTATACACTTGAATCTGTGACCTTTGGGCATTTGATATTTGCCTCACCCTGAGCCCCAAAGCACTTAGATGCAGATCTATAAATTATATACTCTAATTTATTTATATTAGTGTCTTTCTCCCCCTCTAGATGGTAATCTCACTGTGGGTAGGGAATGTGTCTATGTGTCTCTGTGTTTAGAGAAGCAGCGCGGCTCAGTGAAAAGAGCACGGGCTTCGGAGTCAGAGGTCATGGGTTCAAATCCCGGCTCCACCAATTGTCAGCTGTGTGACTTTGGGCAAGTCACTTAACTCCTCTGTGACTCAGTTACCTCATCTGTAAAATGGGGATGAAGACTGTGAGCTCCCTGTGGGACAACCTGATCACCTTGTAACCTCCCCAGTGCTTAGAACAGTGTTTTGCACATAGTAAGCGCTTAATAAATGCCATTATTATTATTATCATTACCAACTCTGTTGTATCGTACTCACCCAAGCCCTTAGTACAGTGTCTGCCCACAATATATGCTCTAGCAATACCATTGATGATGATGATGAAGATAGAAGGGGGAGAGCTGGTAGAGTGTTGTAAAGCCAATGGTTAGGAGTTTCTGTTTGAGGCAGAGATAGATGTACAAATATTAGAGGCTTTTGAGGCGAGGGGGGACATGGACTGAGTGTTTTTTAGAAAAATGATCCAAGCTGCAGTGAAGTGCGGATTGGAGAGGGGAGAGGTGAGAGGAAGGAAGGTCAGTAAGGAAGCCCTTGCAGCGTGGTGTAATGGATAGAGCCTGGGAGTCTGAAGGACCTGGGTTCAAGTCCTGGCTCCACCACATGTATGCCATGTGAACTTGGACAAGTCACATCACTTCTCTGGGCCTCAGGGACCTCATCTGTAAAATGAGGGTTAAAAGTGGGACATGTGGGACAGGGACTGTGTCCAATCTGAACTCATATCTACCCCGGTCCTTAGAACAGTGCTTGGCACATAGTGCTTAACAAATGCCATTATTATTATTATTATTATTATTATTATTATTAATAATTATTAGTAGTCAAGTCCTTGAATCAGCATGACAGTAGTCTGGGTGGAGAGGGAGGACAGATTCCAGACATGTTGTGAAGGTAGAACTGCCAGGGTTTGGTAACAGACCAAATATACGTTGAATGAGAGAAATTTGCTTTGTACTCTATCAAGCACTTAGTGCAGTGGTCTGCACACGTTAACTATTCAACAGTTACCATTGATTGATTGACTGAAAAGTGAGCTGAGGATAGTGCCAAGGTATGGACTTGTGAGACAGGGAGGATGGTGGTGTTGTCTACAGTTATGGGGAGGTCTGGGAGAGGACAGGGTTTGATTGGGTTTGGTTGGGAAGATTAGGAATTCTGCTTTGGTCCTGGAAAGGAACTAGCAGAGAGTGAGTAGTTGGAAGATGGTGATCAAGAAAGGGAGACAAGCGCTCCTCGTGTTTTTCCAAAGTGAGAAAGGAAGGGATCGGGGCTTAATAGTGGAGATAGATTTTGAAAGGAGGTGGGAGAGCTCTTGAGAGGTAGTGGAGGAGGATGACAGAATTGATCTGGAAATGTGAGGGAGTTAAGTGATGAGGGGAAGGTGTTTGGGAGCTCAATACCCACTGCTTTCTATTTTGTCAACAAAGTCGTTGGCAAGGTCGGAAGTAGAGAGAGCAGAGGGAAAGAGGTCTTTCTCTTTTTTCCTCCCACCAGATGTGGGAATCTGTGCATCTATCATAATCCTCAGAGGTTGTGGCTAAACAGTTTTTAAATATGACATGTGCAAGGAAGAAGTTTGCTATGAAACTCAGCCTGATCATTCATCTAGGGAGTTTATATCTTTTGGCCGCTGTCATAAAAAGCATTATCTGTGCCTCCCTAAAAAGGTATGGGTGTGAGCTTGTGATTAGAGAAGCCAGCGTGGCTCATTGGAAACAGCACGGGCTTTGGAGTCAGAGGTCGTGGGTTCAAATACCGGCTCCGCCAACTGTCAGCTCTGTGACTTTGGGCAAGTCACTTCACTTCTCTGGGCCTCAGTTACCTCATCTGTAAAATGGGGATTAATCAATCCATCAATCATATTTATTGAGCGCTTACTGTGTGCAGAGCACTGTACTAAGCGATTAAGACTGTGAGCCCCCCGTGGGACAACCTGGTCACCTTGTAATCTCCCCAGCGCTTCAAACAGTGCTTTGCATTGTAAGCGCTTAATAAATGCTATCATTATTATTATTATTACGTTTTTATTGCTCCCTGCCTACGTTTGCAATCTACGGTGAACCTAGTTTTAATGCAGGATATATGAAAAACGTTATTCAGCTCCCAAGTTTTGCCAGTTTGGGCCTCATCAGGCTTCCAAAGTAACAAAGTCTGACTGCTAAGTGTTTTGGAACAAACAGCAGCTGCCAGCTATTTTCCAGTTTTATCGCTCTGCTTATGGTAATATCTTTAGAAATCATAACAATTTCTCAGTGTTCCTGCTGGCAGGAATTCAGGGCTCTTCTTGGCCCTTTACAGATGATCGGGGAAGATTTGATCACTGATCGCCTAATATTAATGTAATTACATTTCCCGTGGCTAGCATCACTGTCTTCTCCTTCTTAATATCTCTGGTGAGTGATATTTCACATTTCCAGGAAAAAACAACAGTCGTCTTGCTTGCCCAGTCTACCCTTCTCAAACCCCCGATTAACTCGATATGGCGGATATATGTGACTAGCCTTCACACTCAGGAACTGCAAGGCAGAAATTCAGAAGTGGAAAGTAAAGTCAGTATCGTGGGTGGATTAACCACCTAAAGAGAAGGGCTAGACAACACCACTGGGAGGATGCTGGCTGACTCAGTCAAACAGAGATGCAAAGTTGCGGTCAGGAGCACATCATTTCTACTGAATGGCTACTGAGGGGCCAAGAAAAATATTTAGCTCAGCTCTTGAGATTTCAGACAGTGCCAAGTATCAGTCAAGCGTAAGCCTTTCACGGTTTCCTTTCATTTTCTCAGAGCTACGTATGTATAAAGATTAACAGCTTCTGTTTGGTAGGCCACTAGCGTCACTGAAATAAAATAATCTCCAACTCTTTCGCCATTATTCTGCTTGTTTTAGCTGCTTCAGTCAACGGAGAGTGTCCTGTTGTAGTCTGAGGAGAAAGAAAAGAATCTCTCCAGTATTTGTGTAGCTGAAACCTTTAGGAGGAACTAAAATAGGATCCGACAAGATCTGCAACTCGAGAAGGGACTGCTGTTGATGCTAAAAACGGGTTTGCTCTTACTCTTGCAATTCTAAGAGGTAAAATGATTTCGAAAAGCTACTTTGTAGTAGTCTCTCTTCAGATTGATTCCTTTTTGGTTTTTCTGGCTAATCACTTTAGATAATTGCTTCACTGAAAGGATTTCTTAAAGTTGAGGATTTTGAGAACAGTGTAAAGGCATAATTCGTCCATAGAAGGATAAATTGTCACACCGCATATTGTGATCAAATGGAGTTTATTTTGTTGTTTAACAGAAGTTGAGTTTTTGAAGCCGGAGTAGTGATCCCCGAGAAGTACATGCTCTGGCTTTGGCTTTGGCTTTCTCCCAGCTTTCTTCATTCTTTCTTTGTTTCGTGTGTTTGATAGTTCATATTGGGTCGGAAGGAAAATATTTTTCTTTCTAACTTAAAGCTCACTGATATTGATCCAAGAATTTGAGAACATGATTGTGTTGTTTTAAAATGTTGATAAAGAACAAAATCATATTTTCAAATAAAGTAAAATCAAAATGTATCTGTTTTTATCGAGGTCATATTTTTACGTGCATCTTATTCTGACTAAATAGATATTGAATAACCTAGGTAGTAATTTAATGAGAGCTAGATTGATTTAGATTTAGTATTTCACTTAAATATTTATCACTAGTTTATTTTAATTCTTCATTGGGACTGTGTATTGTTTTAGGTTTCATTTTGACTACTGTATCAAGCTATGACACTGCTCTTCAGCCGCTAATTCATTCTTTTATAGACAAAACTCCTGACTAGGAAGGTTTATGATGAAAGGCTTTTGAAGTTAAGTTTGACATTAATTGAATTCTGGGAATCGAGCGGCATACTACTTACTGCGTAGGAGTTGTGGATTTATTTGGTCCTCTGAAATGAGATTGATAAGTATCCTTGAGTCAGAGCAAAGTTAAAATTAAATTATTGGGACAATAGTGTTGTAGAGTTTTCCTTAGGTTGTAATGAGCTGACTTATCCGAGACTAAAGAATTTAGCAAGTCATTAAAATTGTGAAATCGGCAATGGTGTTCCTATAGTCTTTGAGAGCTATCATTTTTGTCCAATGACATTCTTTCTCCCTCAACTCCTTTTCCAATTCATCATCATCATCAATCGTATTTATTGAGCGCTTACTGTGTGCAGAGCACTGTACTAAGCGCTTGGGAAGTACAAGTTGGTAACATATAGAGACAGTCCCTACCTAGCAGTGGGCTCACATTTCAAAGCTCCCAGTTGAATGAAGGACACCGTTTGGCTGAAGATTTTCTTTCACTGTTGAGGGTATTTTTGGTAGTTAGTTGGTTTTTTCACTGTTGGTAATCATTGCAATCCTTGTGGTTGGAATTAGTCATGGTAAATCCAGTAAATACTAATTTTTGTTTTACAGTTTTTTTTACCCTCAAGTGGCCACGTGTTTCTGTTTAAAGCCTACCATTTGAGGTTTACATTACCTAGTTCCGAACATTTATTTTAGACCAGAATGTTTAACTGGGTCATGTTTTTGTTCAATTACCTTATTTTGGGCTTCTGAAAGTATTCTGAAATTCTGGACTTCAAATAAAGTTCGTGCAGTAAATAATGATGAATGTTTTTTCATATATGGGTAGGGACTGTCTCTATATGTTGCCAACTTGTACTTCCCAAGCGCTTAGTACAGTGCTCTGCACACAGTAAGCGCTCAATAAATACGATTGATTGATTGATTGATTGATATATCCTCAGTACCTCATCCACTAAAGCAAAATAAAAAAATTCATTCAATCATATTTATTGAGCACTTACTGTTTGCAGAGCACTGTACCAACGATTACTGATTACCTCAAAAACAATTTTTTCAAATTGAGACTTGTTCAGATCCTGGAAAAAAGACATCTAATGTGACAAAAATTGGATGGGCATTGTCAGAGATAGCCAGAACTAATTATTTTCAATTTTCTGGAACAGTCTCAGCCGTAATAGTTTGGTTATCTGGCTTTCTACTATAAGTATAATATCTTTATTTGAAAATGTAATTTAATTTCTTCTTGTTGTACAGCATTTTGGGTTTAATAATGTTAGACTACCTAATATCACATGCATTTTAATAATAATAATAATAATAGTGGTACTAGTTAAGCATTAACTATGTGCCAAGCACTGTTGTAAGTGCTGGGGTAGATACAAGTTAATCAGGTTGTCCCACATGGGGTTTACAGCCTTAATCCCCATTTGACAGATGAGGTCATTGAGGTACAGAGAAGTTAAGTGACTGGCCCAAAGTCACACAGCTGACTAGTGGTGGAGTGGGATTAGAACCCATGACCTCTGACTCCCAAACCCATGCTCTTTCCACTAAGCGACACTGCTTCTCATGCTTCCCATTTTCCACTTGATCCTTTTTAGATGGTCATCAAAACACTAAAGATAGCAATAAAATAGAAGTTTTCATTGAGAACATATGTAGGTACAAGATTCTGCAACGTAGCAGATGTTCAGTAAGTGCTGCTACTGATAATTTTATTTGTGTCAGCCCTGTTGGTAAGAGTGGGTGGATTTGTGTAAAAAATGACACTTCCAGCACTTGAACTAGACATTGATTGTCAGTGGGCCATCGTTTTGCATGCTCTAAGGGAAACTCCAGGTTTTAATTCAGAATATTCAATAATTAAATGGACTGGTGGACTTTTGAGAATCATGTGCTTGAAGATTAGTAATCAGGCATAATTTCGGGTGCATTCTCTTTTTAAATATTTTATGGAAAGGCAGGTATGATGATGATGGCATTTATTAAGCGCTTACTATGTGCAAAGCACTGTTCTAAGGTATTCAGGTGGTTCTTTTGCTTCAGGAGTAAGCAGACTGATTTATTTTCATGACTCAGTTCCTCAGGATACTGATAATTTGATGAACGTGCAAATGAAATATTTTTCTTTTTTCCTTTTTTGCAGACTCTGAACGTGCCTGTTGGTTAATAAAATGGATGAACAGCCACAAGGCATGCAAGGCCCACCAGTTCCACAGTTTCAGCCACAGGTACTTTATTTTGAATTAGTGTAGAAATATTCAGTATAGAAGCCAATATAATAAAAGCCAGTTTTGCAGGTCTAAAGCAGCGTGGCCCAGTGGAAAGAGCACGGGCTTTGGAGTCAGAGGTCATGGGTTCAAATCCCGGCTCCACCAATTGTCAGCTGTGTGACCTTGGGCAAGTCACTTAACTTCTCTGGGCCTCAGTTACCTCATCTGTAAAATGGGGATTAAGACTGTGAGCCCCCTGTGGGACAACCTGATCACCTTGTAACCTCCCCAGCACTTAAAACAGTGCTTTGCACATAGTAAGCGCTTAATAAATGCCATTACTATTATTATTATTAAAGCACTGAGGAGTTTTTTTTAATGATATTTCTTAAGCACTTACTGTATGCCAGGCACTGTACTAAGCACTGGGGTAGATACAAGCTTATCAAGATGGACATTGTCCATGTCTCACAAGGGCCTCACAGTCTTAATCCCCATTCTACAGATGGGGTAACTGAGATACAGAGACACAGAGAAATTAAGTGACTTGCCCAAAATCACACAGCAGACAAGTGTCAGAGCTGGGATTAGAACCCAGATCCTTCTGGATCCCAGGCCTGTGCTCTATTCAGTAGGCCACATGGCTTCTCAAGAAGTGTAATAAGTCATTAAGATACCACCAAATGTAATTATGGTTTTAAATCATATTAATCTCATCTAGACTGTAAGCTTGTTGTGGGCAGGGAATGTGTCTGTTAATATTGTACTCTCCCAAGTGCTTAGTGCAGTGCTCTGCACACAGTAAAGCTCAGTAAATACTATTGACTGACTGACTGACTTGGCTGGGGCAACTTTTTGGAAAAAGTGAAAATAGTGTTGGTCTCTTGATCTAAATGATCCTTCAACATTTTAAGCGTCCTGAGCAAGGTGTGATTGTGGGGACTGCAGCTGCTTCTGGAATGCAAATGCTGCAACCTGCCTTTTGTCTTCTAGCCTAGCTGATGCTTCCCATTACCCCTTGTACAACTCGTATTTGTCCGTTTCTCTCTTTTTGTTCTTCTCCTCCCTGTTTACTGTGCTTACACATTACTTGAGGAGGAGGGAGAAATCATTTTCGGAATCTGTTTGGGGATGTGTATTAGTTAGGCATGGACTCTATATTGATAGGAAATAATTGGATATTCAGGTTTTAATAGGCAGTTGTTCCAGAGCCAGAATGGTAGATGTTGGCCGTTAGCAACCCGCAATTGGTTTCTTTTACAAAGATAAGAAAAGAGAGCACAATTTGCTACTCTTCAAAGGTGTCACTGTGATTTTCTTTCCTTTCCTTCATTTTAGCTGCCTTCACTGAAATTGTACGTACAGAAAAGACCTCCTTTATGGTCTAAGAAATAGAATATTATCCATGCCATTTTTGTACTTTTCATTTTCCACATAGTCTGAAATAGAGCGTATTAACAATATATCTAGTGGTGCTTTTGTGTATCTGCCCTTGCCTCTGCCCCATCCCTACTCCTTCCTTTCACCCCGACACTACTCCTATCCCTGCTCCTGCTGCTTCAATTTCAATATCCTTTCTCTAGGCCTAGTTTGACTCTCTCCTCGAGCTGTTCTGATAGCTCCGTGCTTCACTAGCTCTCACTGCTTTCTCTTTTTTTTTGCTGGTATTCACTAAGCATTTACTATGTGCCAAGCACTGTACTATGCTGCTGTAGATGCAGCATGGCATAGTGGACAGAGCATCAGCCTGGGAGTCTGAAGGTTCTAATCCTGGCTCTACCACTTGTTGCTGTGTGACCTTGAGCAAGTCACTTTACTTCTCTGGGCCTCAGTTACCTTATTTGTAAAATGGGGATTGAGACTGTGAGCCCCATTTGGGACAGGGACTGTGTCCAACCCAATTTGCTGGTATCCACCCCAGTGCTTAGTACAGTGCCTGGCATATAGTAAGCACTTAGGGATTGTCTCTATCTGTTGCCGAACTGTACTTTCCAAGCGCTTAGTACATTGCTCTGCACACAGTAAGCTCTCAGTAAATGCGATTGAATGAAATACCACAATTATTATTCTTATTATTACTAAGTGTTGGGGTTGATACTGGATTATCAGGGCAGATACAGTCCCTTGCCCACGTGGGGCTCGCAGTCTAACTGGGGTGGAGTAGGATTTAACCCCCATTTTATTGATGAGAAAACTGAGGTAGAGGGAAGTTAAAGTGACTTGTCCAAGATCACATAGCAGACAAGTGGTAGAGCCGGGATTAGAACATAGGTCCTTCTAACTCCCAGGCCTGTGTTCTTTGCATTAAGTCACATGCATCATTCCTGCTGGCCTCCTTTCTCTTTTCTCTCCTGATTTCCCCTACCCATCTCCTGTTCCCACACCTCCCATGGCCTAGAACTCCCAATCACCTCTGGGAACCATCATGGAACTACCTTGGTTCCTTCAGCTGTGACCTGAAGGAGACCTCTTCTCAAGTATTTTGATTCTTAAAGTGGGTGACACCTGCCTCTATACTACAGTAGCCTCTAGCTAAAGTAATGGTAGGAGTAATATAGCGTAGATGCATGCCTACCCCATGGGGGTGGTGGGGAAAAGGCTCCCACTACTGTTTGAGACCTAAACCCCCAGACTCACTCCCTTGGTGAACTCATTCCCACCCATGGCTTCAACTATCATCTCTATGCAGATGACACCCAAATCTACATCTCCTCCTCTGTTCTCTCTCCCTCCCTCCAGGCTCGTATCTCCTCCTGCCTTCAGGACATTTCCACCTGGATGTCCGCCCGCCACCTAAAGCTCAATATGTCCAAGACTGAGCTCCTTATCTTCCCTCCCAAACCCTGTCCTCTCCCTGACTTTCCCGTCACTGTGGACGGCACTACGATCCTTCCCGTCTCACAAGCCCACAACCTTGGTGTCATCCTTGACTCTGCTCTCTCATTCACTCCTCACATCCAATCCATTACCAAAACCTGCCAGTCTCGCCTTTGCAGCATTGCCAAGATCTGCCCTTTCCTCTCCATCCAAACTGCTACGTTGTTGGTTCATTCTCTCATCCTATCCCGACTGGGTTACTGCATCGGCCTCCTTTCTGATCTCCCATCCTCCTGTCTCTCCCCACTTCAGTCTATTCTTCATTCTGCTGCCTGAATTATCTTTGTACAGAAACACTCTGGGCATGTCACTCCCCTCCTCAAAAATCTCCAGTGGTTGCCTATCAACCTTTGCATGAAGCAAAAATTCCTCACTGTCGTCTTCAAAGCTCTCCATCACCTCGCCCCCTCCTGCCTCACCTCCCTTCTCCCCTTCTACAGCCCAGCCCACACACTCTCTGCTCCTCTGCCGCTAACCTCCGCACCGTGTCTTGTTCTCGCCTGTCACCTCGTCGACCCCTGGCCCACGTCCTACCTCTGGCTGGAATGCCTTCGCTCCACACATCCTCCAACTAGCTCTCTTCTTCCTTTCAAAGCCCTACTGAGAGCTCACCTCCTCCAGGAGGCCTTCCCAGACAGAGCCCCCTCCTTTTCCTCTGCTCCTCCTCCCCTCCCCATCGCCCCCACTCCCTCCTTCTGCCCTACCCCCTTCCCCTCCCCACAGCACTTGTGTATATTTGTAAATATTTATGACTCTATTTTATTAATGATGTGTATATAGCTATAGTTCTATTTATTTTGATGGTCTTGCCACCTGTCTACTTGTTTTATTTTGTTGTCTGTCTCCTTCTTCTAGACTGAGCACATTGTTGGGTAAGGCCCGTCTCTATATGTTGCTGATTTGTACTTCCCAAACGCTTAGTACAGTGCTCTGTACACAGTAAGCGCTCAATAAATATGACAATCTGAGGTGTCTGGTCATCCACCAGTCAGTCAATTATTGGTATTTATTGAGCATTTACTATGTGCAGAGCACTCTGCTAAGCGCTTGGGAGAGTACATCAGAAATAGCGGGCATGTTCCCTCCATAGCCTAGTAAGAAGATCATGGGCTTGGGAGTCAGAGGACCTGGATTCTAATCCTGACTCCGCCAATTGCTTGCTGTGTCACCTTGGGCAAGTCGCTTAACTTCTCCCTTCCTCGGTTCCTCAACTTTAAAATGGGGATTAAATGCTTATTCTCCCTCCTACTTAGACTGAGCCCAATGCAGGACAGAGACTGTGTCCAACCTAATTAACTTGTACCTACTCCAACATTTAGAGCAGGGCTCGACAAGTAGTGATCACTTAACAAATGCCATGAAAAAGTTCCCAAAACGAAAAGAGACCTTACAGCCTAGAGGATGAGCTTGCAGTGAAGACTCAAAAAGCTACAAATGACAAGTTTCTGGCCTGTTTGCCCTTCAATGCCTGTTCCCTTGCAGTCCTCATTCTTTTCTGAAATCCCTGATCCTTTCCCTTTCATGCTCAGAATGAAAAGTATTTAGTAAGTGTCTACTTTGTGCAGAACACTTAATTAGGCACCGGGAAAAAATTCTCACGTGAGAATTACACAAAGTCCCTGGCTTTCAAGGGGCTGACAGTCTTAGAAGGGGCTCACGGGCCCACATTTTAAATTCCATTCCAGCTTCTTGAGCATTTCATCAAGGGTATCCCAAAATCTCCAGGGACATCTAGATGTGGAGTAATCTCAGATTTGTCCATTGAGGTGAGTGGCACTTTAGACGTTTGGCATCTCCTGTTGAATGTGTTTCTAATGGAAGGTAATGGGAGAACCAGCCTTAAAATTTATACCACCGCCGATTTTGAAATCCACAGTTTTTTCAGTCTCGCGTTTCAAAGGGAAAAGAAAACACTTTCATTTTTGCCTCCCACTGACACGGCCAACTGGGAAAGGTCGGCGTGGTGGTAGGAGGCGAAAATGAAAGTAATTGTTTTCTGGTGAGACGGTGGGCTGCCACACGCTATAAATTTCAAAATTAGAAGAATTATTCGGCATTTCTTTTCACACCATTCCTACGGTTTGCTGATCCTGTGTGTGTTTGTGGCGGGGAAGTGGGGGGAGCCTCGCCCCATTGGAAATGGGCAAGTGTCACCCCAGGTTTGAGCTGCCCTGTGGCAAGGCACGGGAAGGGAAAAGGTTTTCTTTTCCTTCTTGCATTCCGGCTGACGGTGAGAGACAGTGAAAGAAAGGCGACCTGACAAGGGATATGGGAGTCACTGCTTATTAAGTCTTTGAAAACCATTGCCACTCTCAGTAACATTATTTTAAAGGCCTCTGAAAGAACAGCCTCTGCTCCGGGATGACAATCTCTCCTTGTTTTGTTCCACGCCATTGGCCTGAATAATAGGGGTGATGTGGCAACATATGGTTAGTAGAGTGACTCTTTTACTTTTGTAATACTAATAGAAGGCTGGCTGCAAACTGAATAAACTAAGATTGGAATTCAGCATTTTAAGTGTCCAAGTACCAGTTCCCTTCTATAATAGCGAGTGATTTATATATTCTTGGCTTGGCCTTTCTATTTTTTTTTTTTGTTCCAACATCAAAACCTGTGACGGCGAGTCTAACGTTAGGAAATGACCTGCCCATTTCCCACAATTTTTCTAATGTAGCCTCTTGTATGTAGCACAGGGATGGTTTTATTTTGTTAGTTTTAGAAAGCAAGATTTTAAATTATCGGTGTATTATTGTGTTTTGTATAACTGTCCTGATTTCAACAAGTGAAAACATTTATAAAGTACCCTGTAAAATAAAAATATAGCATGCCATTTTAGCTTGTTATTTCAGATAGGGATCACATAGCCAACATCACTTCTTTTTTATTTTACTCTTTTGCAAAACTAAGATTGTGTTTTTGTCTGTTTCTAAAATTTCGTGGATATTTTTCCTAAAAATCAAGACACCTCAGCTTTGCCCGTCCTTTTTCTAAAAATATTACTATTAATATTATTAATAATCATATTTATTGAGTGCTTACTGTGTGCAAAGAACTGTTCTAAGCACTAGAGATAGTACAATATAACATCAGACACATTCCCTGCCCACAATGAGCCCTAGTTGATCTCAAATGAAATCTATCCCCTCATTGCTCCATATCAATCAATCAATCAATCAATCATATTTATTGAGCGCTTACTATGTGCAGAGCACTGTACTAAGCGCTTGGGAAGTACAAATTGGCAACATATAGAGACAGTCCCTACCCAACAGTGGGCTCACAGTCTACAAGGGGGAGACAGAGAACAAAACCAAACATACTAACAAAATAAAATAAATAGAATAGATATGTACAAGTAAAATAAATAAATAAATAAATAGAGTAATAAATATGTCAAACATATACATATAATATTCACCTCAAAGTTATAGCAGAAAAAGGATTAATAATAATAAGCAGCGTGGATCAGTGGAAAGAGCACGGGCTTTGGAGTCAGAGGTCATGGGTTCAAATCCCGGCTCTGCCAACTGTCAGCTATGTGACTTTGGGCAAGTCACTTAACTTCTCTGTGCCTCAGTTCCCTCATCTGTAAAATGGGGATTAGGACTGTGAGCCCCCTGTGGGACAACCTGATCACCCTGTAACCTCCCCAGTGCTTAGAACAGTGCTCTGCACATAGTAAGCGCTTAATAAATGCCATTATTATTATCATTATTATTATTTGTTAAGCGCTTACTATGTGCCAGACACTATACTAAGCACTGGGGTGGATACAAGCAAATCAGGTTGGACACAGTCCCTGTCCCACGTGGAGCTAACAGTCTCAATTCCCATTTTACAGGTGAGGGAACTGAGGCACAGAGAAGTGAAGTGACTTGCCCAGGTCATACAACAGACAAGGGGCAGATCTGGGATTAGAACCCATGACCTTCTGACTCCCAAGCTCTCTCCACTGCGCTATGCTGCTTCTCCTGCAAAAGAAATTTGCAACAGAAATTTGGGGAAATAAGTACATTCATTCATTCATTCGGTCGCATTTATTGAGCGCTTACTATGTGCAGAGCACTGTACTAAGCCCTTGGAAAGTACAGTTCAGCAGCAAATGGAGACAATTGCTACCCAACAATGGGCTCACAGTCTAGAAGACAATAATGTTTTTTATTTAGCGCTATGTTCCGAGCACTGTTCTAAGCACTGGGGAATCAATCAGTCAATCAATCAATCAGTCGTATTTATTGAGCGCTTACTGTGTGCAGAGCACTGTACTAAGCGCTTGGGAAGTACAAGTTGGCAACATATAGAGACAGTCCCTACCCAACAGTGGGCTCACAGTCTAGAAGGGGGAGACAGAGAACAAAACCAAACATATTAACAGAATAAAATAAATAGAATAGATATGTACAAGTAAAATAAATAAATAATTAAATAGAATAATAAATATGTACAAACGTACAAGGAAGATACATGGTACAAGGTAATCAGGTTGTCCAACGGGGCAGTGGGGGGCTCACAGTTTTAGTCCCTATTTTACAGATGAGGTAACTAAGGCACAGAGAAGTTAAGTGGCTTGCCCAAGGTCACACAGCAGACAAGTGGCGGGGCTGGGATTAGAACCCACATCCCCTGACTCCCAAGCCCAGGCTCTTTCCTCTAAGCCACGCTGCTTCAGGTTGTCCCATGACGGGGCTCACAGACTCAATTCCCATTTTACAGAAGAGGTAACTGAGGCACAGAGAAGTGAAACGACTTGCCCGAGGTCACACAGCAGACTAGTGGCAGAGCTGGGATTAGAACCCATGACCTTCTGACTCCTAGGTCCGTCAGAAGGAAGTCAGAAGGACCTGGTTTCTAATTCTGGCTTTCTAATTCCGGCTCTGCCACTTGTCTGCTGGGTGACCTTGAGCAAGTCACTTAATTTCTCTGTGCCTCAGTTACTTCATCCGTAAAGTGGGGATTAAGATTGTGAGCCCTATTTGGGACAGAGACTGTGTCCGACCCAATTATCTCGTATTATTATCCACCCCAGTGCTTAGTACAGTGCCTGGCACATAATAAGCACTTAACAAATACCACAGTTATTATTTTTATTATTGAACATCTACTGAGTGCCATTTATCATGCACAGCACTTAGGAAAGTACAAAGAAACGTGACACATTCCCTGTCCATAAGAAGGAACACAATCTGATACAGCTGTCTCGAAGGTATGAAACAAAAGGATAAATTGCTCCTTTTAGGGATGGAATCGAGCAAACTGTGAGGTTTTCCCCCCCATTTCCCTCTACCCTTTTCCCTTTTCCCTTTACCCTTTATTTAAAATAAAACGTTATTTTAAATGATCCAGAGGAGGGTGTGAACAAACAATCTCTAGGTTTTCAGATGACACTGAAGCTTCCAGGTGCTGAAGTGCTGGACTGACAGGATTAACTACTGAAAGAGCTCAAAGCTAATCAATCAAATGCACTTATCAAGCTCTTACTGTGTGCAGAGCACTGTACTAAGCGCTTGGGAGAGTCCGGGACAGTATAACAGACGCATTCGTTGCCCACAACATGAGTGGAAAAATGGCAAATGAGCTTTAGGACAAGCAAGATAGCACATGTAGGGGAGAATGATTTAAATTACAACTATACAAAGGGCTCTGAGGTATCACTCATGACTCAGGGAAGAGATCTTCGAGCCATTGTTGATTGTTCTGTCAAAATATCAGTGGTGTCAGCCAAAATGCTGGGCACTAACAAAAAAGTATTAGCAAAAACCCGTGATTTAAAAAAAAAACTTGCAAAAAAACAAAAAAAATCCCCCTAAAACTGTGTTGCATCCAGACCTGGGTTACTGCATTGGGAAGACCATGAAGGAGCTAGAAAACATTTAGGGAAGGGCACCTAAAGTGATCAAGGAGATTGGAGTACTTTCCACATGAAGATAGGTTGAAAGGCTAAGGTTCGTCACCTGGAAATGATTAAAGCTGAAAGGGGAACCAGATTGGAGACAGAGGCAAAATGAAACAAAATTGTTCAGATATTTTTGAATGGCTACTTTGTGGGACGTTACCAAAAGAATATATAGCTCTATTGAAGAGGGCCTGTGTCCAATCCAGCCACAGTGATGCGCAGGAGTCCTGATGGGGAAGGAGAAGGGCTGAGGGTCCAAGCCCTCAGAGGTAGCCCCGATAGCAATAATGATAATAATTGCTATTTATTAAGCACTTACTATGTGCCAGGCACTGTACTAAGCACTGGGGGGAATACAAGCAAATTGGGTTGGACGCAGTTCTTGTCCCACATCGGGCCCACAGTCTTAATCCCAGGTTTCCAGATGAGGGAAATGAGGCGCAGAGAAGTGAAGCGACTTGCCCAAGATCTCACAGCATACGAGTGGCAGAGCCGGGATCAGAACCCATGACCCAGTACAGTGCTCTGCACACAGTAAGCGCTCAATAAATACGATTGATGAGGATGATGACCTTCTGACTTCCAGCTCTGTGCTCTGTTCACTATGCCATGTTGCTTCTCTGGTGGAGACTTGAACCCGTCTCCCTGCCGCTGAATCAGAGCTAGCTTGAGCTGCATTTTTAGGCACCGACAGCGGTTCGGGTGTGCTCTGGGAATAATAATGATGGCATTTGTTAAGTGCTTCCTATGTGCTAAGCGCTGGGCACAAGGTACAAGGTAATCAGGTTGTCCCACCTGGGGCTCACAGTCTTAATCCCCATTTTACAGATGAGGTAACTGAGGCACAGAGAAGTTAAGTGACTTCCTCAAAGTCACACAGCTGGCAAGCGACAGAGCCAGGATTAGAATAGAATGGGAGCAGTGACGAGGAGCATAGGAAAGATAGTGGGGCAGAGGTCACCACCTCTCTGTAGTCAGGAAGGTATGTAAATTCATTCATTCATTCAACCGTATTTATTGAGCGCTTACTGTGTGCAAAGCACTGTACTAAGCGCTTGGGAAGTACAAGTTGGCAACATCTAGAGGCGGTCCCTACCCAACAGCGGGCTCACAGTCTAGAAGGGGGAGACAGAGAACAGAACAAAACATATTAACAAAATAAAATAAATGGAATAAATATGTACATCAAATAAATAGAGTAATAAATATGTACAAACGTATCTATAATATATAATAATATATAATTATCATATATAAAAACGTATAATATACAATATAAATATATTTACATAAATATCCTTACATATTTATATATAGATGCATATTCATGCATATAAATACATAATTATAATTATATATAGATATGTTCATATATAATAATTATGTATAAATATATTCGTATATTTATATGTGAATATATTCACATATAATTATCACCATATGTGAATATATATCTGTATATTATAAATATATTTATAATATATGATACATAAATAAACAAAATTTATATGTGATATGAATAATAATATTTATTAATAATATAAATAATAATAAATAATAATAATATAAATAAATAAATCCTGATATTTGGCTACCAGGAGCTGCTGGCTGAGAGAAAACATGAGGCCGGTTGGACTCTCGGTCTGGCTCAGTATAGCAGATGTTGTGTTCATTCATTCATTCATTCAATCAGATTTATTGAGCACTTACTGTGTGCAGAGCACTGTACTAAGCGCTTGGGAAGTACAAGTCGGCAACATCTATATGTTCTTCTAAATATATGTTCTTATAAACATATTTGTTCTTATAAAATGCTCATGAAAATGGCCAAACTGATCAATACAAGGTTACCAAGCCAAACAGAAACTGGTCATTTCCCGATTGTTCAGACTAGCGACTTTGAGTGTGGGTTTCTGTGGCCTCAGGATGGGCAGAGGGACCTGTCTGAATTGGTCTTCCAGTAATGGAATGGCAGTAACCGAATTCTTTCCTGGAATTCATTTATGGAAGCTAGTGTGCTTGTTTGGCTTGGCAGGCTGATCTGGTGAAATCATTTTTGTAAGGTACCAGGTGACCGAATCCATAATTCATTCCTCAGAAATAAAGGATGCTTTTGAATGAGGTTATGGCTTCCCAAATGTGAAAGAACTATTCATGGAATATGTGTTAAATTTTTGTCCGCCAAATGGTACTTAACGTATGGGACGGACAGATGACTTGAATAATGGCAGACGGGCGGAATTGATGGTGAAGTTTTCACGATGTCAAAATTACTCAGGAATGACAGGAGGTGACAGAGACTTAAAATGGTGAATGACGATAAATCCGCTAAATAATGGATTAGCTCTTGAAAGCCATCCTTGTTTCCTGGAGCTGGCAGGTGGCAATTATGAGAGGCTGGGAGAGCTCAGGGTTTCCGAGGACTTAGTACAGTGCTTTGCACACAGTAAGTACTCAATAAATACGATTGAATGAATGAATGAATCCTCCAGGTTTTCTGGTAAAATCTGGGAGGTTCTGCAGTGGGTGTGAGTAGCACTTATTCTACCCCAAATGGGAAGAAAATGGGCTATTCATTCATTCACTCATTCGTTCATTCATTCGTTCATATTTATTGAGCACTTACTGTTTCTAGACTGTGAGCCTGTTGTTGGGTAGGGATTGTTTCTATCTGTTGCCGAATTGTACTTTCCAAGAGCTTAGTGCAGTTCACTGCACACAGTAAGCGCTCAATAAATGCGATTGAATGAATGAATGAATGAGTGCAAAGCACTGTACTAAGCTTTTGGGGGAGAGCACAGTATAACAATAAACACACATTCCCTGCTAAGCTCTTAGTACAGTGCTCTGCTTGCAGTAAGCGCTCAATAAATACAATTGAATGAATGAATTCCCTGCCCATCATGAGCTTACAGTCTAGAGGGGGAGACAGATATTGATATAAGTAAAGAATAATAATAATAATTTTGCTATTTGTTAAGTGCTTACTGTGTGCCAGGCACTCTATTAAGCACTAGGGTATGGATACAAGCAATTCGGGGTGGCCACAGTCCGGGTCCCACATGGGGCTCCCAGTCTCAATCCTCATTTAACAGATTAGGTAACTGAGGCCCAGAGAAGTGAAGTCCCTTGGCCAAGGTCACACAGCAGACAAGTGGCCACGCCGGTATTAGAACCCATGACCTTCTGACCTCCAAGCCTGTGGTCTAGCCACTACCCCATTCTGCTTCTCTATAATAAATTAATAATAATAATAATAATAATGGTATTTGTTAAGCATTACCATGTGCCAAGCACTGTTCTAAAATTGCAATTATAACAAAGCAGACACCTACACTAAATAGGTCCTCTTTGGTCACTTGGATCAGCCTTACTGCTTATAATGATTCCCTGATTTGCTGCTCGACTGTGTTTGGATGTCACTTTCCATTGGGATGGTGCCTGTTTTAACACCCTTTTTGTGAAACAACCACTTTAACCATGATTCTGGCTACAGGGTTTCTCTACTTTTGCCTTGGAGTTGGAAGAGACTGGTGTGAGGATGGCCACGACACTTGTAGTGGACACCCTGCTGGGCCCTGAGCTCCATGCGTCTTCCTCCTCCTCTTCCTTCTACCACCTTCACCCCTGGAAGGGGGTTGGGGGGAGCACCTGTATTTAGGCGGCAGGAAAACAAGCAGCTGTGAAAATATCCTGGGACCAAGCTGGGAACGGGAACTGGACTCCAGATTGGGCCGAGGGGCCCTTCAGGACGTGGTCCCCTTCCTGCCTCACAAGAGAAGCAGCATGCGTAGTGGTTAGAGCACTGGCCTAGGGGTCAGAAGGTCATGGATTCTAATCCTGGCTCTACCACTTGTCTCCTGTGAGGCCTTGAGGAGGTCACTCTGCCCATCCGCCAAGCTAGCTCTCTTCCTCCCTTCAAGGCCTTACTGAGAGCTCACCTCCTCCAGGAGGCCTTCCCAGACTGAGCCCCTTCCTTCCTCTCCCCCTCGTCCCCCTCTCCATCCCCCCCATCTTACCTCCTTCCCTTCCCCACAGCACCTGTATATATGTATATATGTTTGTACATATTTATTACTCTATTTGTTTATTTTACTTGTACATATCTAGTCTATTTATTTTATTTTGTTAGTATGTTTGGTTTTGTTCTCTGTCTCCCCCTTTTAGACTGTGAGCCCACTGTTGGGTAGGGACTGTCTCTATATGTTGCCAACTTGTACTTCCCAAGCGCTTAGTACAGTGCTCTGCACACAGTAAGCGCTCAATAAATACGATTGATGATGATGATGACTTCACTCTTCTTCCTCAGTTACCTCATCTGTAAAGCGGAAAGCAAGACTGTGAGCCCCAGATGGAACAGCAACTGTGTCCAACACAATTTATACGTATCCACCCCAGGTCCATGATGGGGCCTTAAAGAGCGGGGACATGTTAGGCCAAATGGAGGAGCAGCAGCTACTAAATTTACAGGCCCAGCCCCCTCAATAATGACTTGAAACTATTCCGCCTTCTTGGGAAACGTTCTCTGATGAAGGATTTTTCTCTGCCCTGGTGAAGTGCTGGAGGGGGCCTCACCCCTGCTGTAAGAACTGAGGGCTGTGATGTGGTGTAGCATGGTACTCAATCTCCCTCAGGGGGAACCATATCAAGCATAAACTCCCCACTATTTTCTTCAAAGCAGTCCATCACCTTGCCTCCTCCTACTTCACCTCCCTTCTCTCCTTCTACAGCCCAGCCTACACCCTCCGCTCCTCTGCCGCTAACCTCCTCAATGTGCCTCTTTCTCTCCTGTCCTGCCGTCGACCCCTGGCCCTCGTCCTACCTCTGGCGTGGAAAACCCTCCCTCCTTAAATTGGCCGATCACACTTCCCCCCTTCAAAGCCCTACTGAAGCTCACCTCCTCCAGGAGGCCTTCCCAGACCAAGCCCCCTTTTTCAGTCACTCCCCTTCCCCTCCCCATTGCCCCGACTCACCCCCTTTGCTCTACCCCCCCTCCCCGCCCCACAGCGTTTGTGTGTATATGTACATATCTACTTGTTTATTTACTTGTTATTACTTGTTATTACTTGTTTACTTACTTATTTACTTGTTTTGAGGTATATATATATGTGTATATATATATATATATATATGTATCTGTAATTCTATTTATTTATATTGGTGCCTGTTTTACTTGTTTGGATGTCTTTCTCCCCCTTTCTAGACTATAAGCCCGGTGTGGGCAGGGATTGTCATTCTATATTGCTGAATTGAACTTTCCAAGTGCAGAGCACACAGTAAGCGCTCAGTGGAAAGAGCACGGGCTTTAGAGTCAGAGGTCATGGGTTCGAATTCCGACTCCACCACGTCTGCTGTGTGACCTTGGGCAAGTCACTTAACTTCTCTGAGCCTCAGTTACCTCATCTGTAAAATGGGGATTAAGACTGTGAGCCCCACATGGGACAACCTGATCACCTTGTATCCCCCCAGTGCTTAGAACAGTGATTTGCACATAGTAAGCGCTTAACAAATGCCATCATTATTATTAATAATGTCAATTGAATGAATGAATGAATGAATTTTTTTTATTTTTTTATGGCACTTGTTAAGCATCTACTTATGTACCAGGCACTGTACTAAGTGGTGGGATAGATGTGCAAGCTAATCAGGTTGGACATGGTCCTTATTTCACATGAGGCTCACAGTATTAATCCCCATTTTACAGATGAGGCAGCTGAAGCCCAGAGAAGTTAAGTGACTTGCGTAAAGTCACATAGTGGAGAAGTGGCAGAGCCAGGATAAGAACCCATGGCCTTCTGAAACTCAGGCCTGTGCTCTATCCATTAGGCCAAACAGCTTCTCAAACTGCTTGTTGTAGTAGTATTAGAAGTAGTAGTATTTATTGAGTGCCCATTTGGGGTAATACAATACATTAAATAACTGGAAAGTAGAAAACAAAGTAGCAGCACCTTTCCTGTCCACAAAGAACTGAAACTTTAATGGGATAGATAGATGTATAACATTTACAAATAGAATAGTCAAGAAAAATAATGTAATGTACATTCGAATAAATGTTTATCTGAAAATTCTGGTGATGGATTGATTAATTAATTCGGGTATTTGTTAAGTACTGACTATGTGCCAGGCACTGTACTGAGCCCTGGGGTGGATACAAGCAATTCTGGTTGGACACATTCCCTGTCCCACATAGGGCTCTCAGTCTCAATTCCCATTTTATAGATGAGATAACTGAGGCACAGAGAAGTGACGTGACATATTAATAATAATGATAATAGTAATAATTATGGTGTTCATTAGGCGCTTACTATTTTCCAAGCACTGTTCTAAGCATTGGGGTAGATACAAGGTAATCAGATTGTCCCACATGGGGCTCACAGTCTTAATCCCATTTTAGAGATGAGGTAACTGAGGCACAGAGAAATGAAGTGACTTACCCAAGGTCAGAGAGCAGACAAGTGGTGGAGCCAAGATTAGAACCGACGTCCTCTGACTCCCAAGTCCGTGCTCTTTCCAAGGTCACGCAGAGGATAAATGGCAGAGCCGGGATTAGAGTCTGTGACCGTCTGATTCTCAGACCCATGCCCTATTCACTATGCCAAAATGCTAGAGATGACATTGGTTTTAATGATTTGGACTATTGTGAATTAGTCAGGAAAGGTTTGCATTTGGGCAGTGGGGAATTCCAAGTTGAGAGACTGTCCTTATCGTTAACCTCACTACTGGCTATTGGACTGACAATTATCCTACTCTCCAAGAGATTCATTCTCTCTTTTTTTTTAATGGTATTTGATAAGCGCGCACTATGCTCTGGATGCAGTACAAAGTGCTAGTGCAGATAAGTGAGACAGTGTCCAGTCCATGTCCCACACTGGGGCTCACAGTCTTAATCCCCATTTTACAGATGAGGCCACTGAAGCACAGGGAAGTGAAGTGACTTGCCCAAGGTCAACAGCAGACAAGTGGCAGAGCTGGGACTAGAACCCAGGTCTTCTGAATCTCAGGACCTTGCTTTTTCCACTAGACCCCACTGCTTTCCCAAATGTTTCTCTTCTCTTCTCTACCCTAAAACCCTACTCACCCTGTCCCTCATAATCTGTCTTATAAATCAATCAATCGTATTTATTGAGCGCTTACTGTGTGCAGAGCACTGTACTAAGCGCTTGGGAAGTACAAGTTGGCAACATATAGAGACAATCCCTACCCAACAGTGGGCTCACAGTCTATCCTTCCTTTTGCTGTGATCTAATCTGTCCTGACTGCTCTTGTACCATGGAGTCGACTGGCTTTTTTTAAACAGCAGTGTGCCGTACTTTCCCTATTATAAATAACGCCGATTTTATTGTAGACAATTGGATTTCAGTGTTAATGTGTAAGACCAGATGACCAGTGGATGGGAGTGAGGGTGGATGTAAGTTATGAAGTGACCACTCTCTCTGCAGCAGGAAGGTGCAATAAATCTATACTTTCCGGTGTGCGATTTTCAGTTGAGCTTAATTGACGTTGTAGATTTGGTGATTGAACCCCGCCGATGCCATTGCTCTATAAGTGTTTAGTGTTGATGAACAGTTGGTTGCCATTAATTGCAGATCTCTGTGGCATTTCACTGAATTCCTTCTGCAGAGTAATAGATCATTTTTATCAACCACCAGTTCTTTGGGCAATGATTTGCAAAAAAAAAACAAAAAACCCAAACCAAATTGAAACCTAAAATACGCAGGGGGTTTTCAGTTGTAGGTTCCTGGCATGCTTTATTTGAAATCATTTACATTTTAGCGTGGAAGAAGGTTCAAGAAGATAGATTTTAAAATAGAAAAATTTGATTATTAGGTGTTTGCTCCATTTGGTAGGCTTGAGTTTCTAATGAGAGCTGACTCAGCGGTTCAGCCTGGAAAAGTACTGTAGGCCGTATTGCCAGAAGGGATTTTCTGTATTTATGGATTTGGAAAAATAGCTTTCAAGATTGATAATAATAATAATAATAATAATAATAAATGGTACTTGTTAAGTGCTTACTATGTGCCAAGCACAGTTCTAAGTGCTGGAGTAGATACAAGTTAATCAGGTTGGACACAGTCCCTGTCCCACATGGGGCCCACGGTCTTCATCCCCATTTTACAGTTGAGGGAACTGAAGCCCAGAGGAGTGAAGTGAAGTGCCCAAGGTCACACAGCAGACAGGTGGTGGAGCCGGGATCAGAACCCAGGTCCTTCTGACTCCCAGGACCGTGTTCTATCTGCTGCTTCTCTAATATATAGAGACTTGCTCTTTATTACAGGTGAAATCAGGGGATTGCTGAAAAGTGTTCTTTTCTTTTAATGAAGAAATGAATAAGATTGTACTACTCCAGAGAAATTTGCTAAATGAGAATAAATGGTAAAAATGAAAACTTGCTCTTGCAACATAAAGCTAAATTACAGTGTTACAAATGAATAGGCAAAAACAATAGTCATGGGTGATATTTTTTGACCCTCGATACTTACGGGAATTATCAAGAGATAATTGTGCCTCTGAAGCATCTGGTGACAATGCTGTGACTTTTCTAATTCTCAGAGGGAGAATTCTCATCACAGTATTACCCGAAGTCATCTTATTACTCCACACGTATTTTGCCACTCAAATATAGAGCAAATTAGGTAAATTAATTTGGTCACTGGAAATTTAAGTCATTTCAAGAAATTTTCAGCACTATGGGTTGAAAGATTTTTCCAGTTTCTCTAAAAAGTTATCTTGGAACCCAGCGCATTCCAGATGGAACAGAAATAGTTTCCCAGGTCTGGTGTGTATTTTAAATTAGTCCTCCCATAATCTTCATTATCATGAAGAGTTTTGGATTTAATTCCCAAAACTCATTCATCTGTCTGGATAGAACGTGATGCTCTGCTGAAATATTCTGCTGAATGGTGCATTACCATGGCATCGATTAAGGAGAAAACTATATTGTAAGTTTGTTCTGTGGTGGGGTCCCTCAAGAATGTAATCCTGGCATTATCAAAGAATTTGTCTGCTCCGTGGCCACAGGCCACTCAACTTCTCTGTGCCCCAGTTCCGTCACCTGTAAAATACCTGTAAAAATACCTGTAAAAATAAATACGTAATGTAAAAATACATATTTTTAATATGTAAAAATAAATACCTGTAAAAATACCTGTAAAAATAAATAAAAAATAAGTTCCGTCACCTGTAAAATACCTGTAAAAATAAATACGATTGATGATGTAAAATGGGGATTAAGACAATGAGCTCCTTGTGGAACAGGGATTGTGTTCAACCTGATTAAGTTGTATCTACCCCAGTGCTTAGAACAGTGCTTGGCACATAGTAAGTGCTTAACATATGCCACTATAATAATAATAATAATTATCATTATTAATAACTGACTGTGCCCTAATTAATAAGCAGAGTCAGTTAATGGGTAAAATGTACTTTGTGATTATTAATTTCCCCGATGTTACAGAAAGGAGCCTCGAATGATAGAATTTGCCTTTAGAAGAGTGTTAAAAGCCCAGTTTTATGTTTTCCCCTTTCATTTGAGGGTTGTTAATAGTTTATGTTTTATTTATGTTTCAATAACGATCAGTAAATCAAGCTTGTATTAGGTACAGAAGGTTTCAACATAGACGTTTATCATTTCTTAATATCACAAGCAAATTTAACTTCCATAAAAGATGCCATATGCTTACATGCAAAGTTTCAAAGTGTTTTGGTTAGCTAAAGAAGGACAAAGTCTTGTGGACATGAAATACATGCTATTGAACAAAAGCTACTGAAACCAGTTTTTCCTCTGCAAAAAGAGCAATATGGTTTTCAAGGTAGGATAATTTAGCTGCTTATCCTGATTATCCAGTCATTATTGAACACTTTATCCTCTTCTTTTATCCTACATTACAATAAGATGTATTTTACTGATATTAATGTCTGTCTCCCCCTCTAGACTGTAAGCTCATTGTGGGCAGGGAATGTGTCTGTTTATTGTTAAACTGTACTCTCCCAAGCTTTTAGACAGTGCTTTGCACACAGTTAAGTGCTCAATACGTATGATTGAATGAATGAATGAATGCTTTGCACACAGTTGTGTCCAATAAATATGATTGAATAAATGAGTGAAAGAATGAATTCCTAATTCATTCATTCATTCAATTGTATTTATTGAGTGCTTACTGTGTGTTGAGCACTGTACTAAGCGCTTGGGAAGTACAAGTTGGCAACATAAAGAGGTGGTCCCTACCCAATAATGGGCTCACATTCTAGAAGGGAGAGACAGACAAAAAACCAAAACATGTTAACAAAATAAAATAAATAGAATAGTAAATATGTACAACTAAAATAGAGTAATAAATCTGTACAAACATATATAAGGTGCTGTGGGGAGGGGAAGGAGGTAGGGTGGGGGTGGGGGGAGAGAGGAAGGAGGGGGCTCAGTCTGGGAAGGCCTCCTGGAGGAGGTGAGCTCTCAGTAGGGCTTTGAAAGGAGGAAGAGAGCTAACTTCTCAGATGTGCGGAGGGAGGGCATTCCAGGCCAGGGGAAGGACATGGGCTGGGGGTCGATGGCAGGACATGCGAGAATGAGGCACAGTGAGGAGATTAGCGCTAGCAGAGGTGCAGAGGGTGTGGGCTGGGCTGTAGAAGGAAAGAAGGGAGGTGAGGTAGGAGGGGACGAGGTGATGGACAGCCTTGAAGCCGAGGTTGAGGAGTTTCTGCCTGATGCGTAGGTTGACTGGTAGCCACTGGAGCTTTTTGAGGAGGGGAGTAACATGCCCAGAGATTTTCTGCACAAAGATGATCTGGGCAGCGGCGTGAAGTATAGACTGAAGTGGGGAGAGACAGGAGGATGGGCGATCAGAGAGGAGGCTGATGAAGTAATCCAGTCGGGATAGGATGAGAGATTGAACGAGCAGGGAGCAGTTTGGATGGAAAGGGCAGATCTTGGCGATGTTGCGGAGGTGAGACCGGCAGGTTTTGGTGACGGATTGGATGTGAGGGGTGAATGAGAGAGCAGAGTCGAGGATGACATCAAGGTTGTGGGCTTGGAGACGGGAAGGATGGTAGTGCCATCTACAGTCATGGGAAAGTCAGGGAGAGGGCAGGGTTTGGGAGGGAAGATAAGGAGTTCAGTCTTGGACATATTAAGTTTTAGATGGCGGGCAGACATCCAGATGGAGACGTCTTGAGGGCAGGAGGAGACACGAGCCTGAATGGTGGGAGAGAGAACAGGGGCAGAGATGTAGATTTGGGTGTCATCAGCGTAGAGATGATAGTTGAAGCCGTGGGAGCGAATGAGTTCACCAAAGGAGTGAGTGTAGATAGAGAACAGAAGGGGACCAAGAACTGACCCTTGAGGAACCCCTACAGTAAGGGGATGGGGAGGGGGAGGAGAAGCCCACAAAGGAGACTGAGAATGAATGGCCAGAGAGATAAGAGGAGAACCAGGAGAGGACGGAGTCTGTGAAGCCAAGGTTGGGTAGCGTGTTGAGGAGAAGGGGGTGGTCCACAGTGTCAAAGGCAGCTGAGAGGTCAAGGAGGATTTTGGTAGAGTATGAGCCGTTGGATTTGGCAAGCAAGTGGTGACCTTTGAGAGGGCAGTTTCAGTGGAATGTAGGGGACGGAAGCCAGATTGAAGGGGGTCGAAGAGAGAGTTGGCATTGAGGAATTCGAGGCAACAGGTGTAGACAACTCATTCAAAGAGTTTGGAAAGGAATGGTAGGAGGGAGATAGGGCGATAACTAGAAGGGGAGGTGGGGTCAAAAGAGAGTTTTTTTAGGATGGGGAGACTTGGGCATGTTTGAAAGGCAGAGGGGAAGGAACCAATGGAGAGTGAGTGGTTGAAGATGGAAGTTAAGGAGGGGAGGAAACTGAGCCACAGTGAAGTTAAGTGTTTAAAGGGAACACCAGGCCAGGATTGACCCCATTGAGCTAATAATGAAATTATATATTTTATTCCAGAGAGAAACTATTGAATGCGTGGGAATGAGGTGACAAATGACCACTTTTGCCACCCCCATCACTTGGTGGGTTTTTCTGGAGGGTGTTACCATCAGTGATAGAGCACATCCAATATAGGTGTATTGGGGATACTGTAACCCAAGAATATGGGGCTCTAGCAAAGGCCCAGAGAGAGAGATCCTATTTACTTTTCCTCCTGCAGTCTGTTTGATCACCACCTGACTCTATATAATTGGCCGATGAAGGGAGGATGTGCCTGTGCTTGTGTCTGTGTGTATGTGTGGTTTAACTGCTAGCCTCATAAAGAAAAGCAGTGAAAAGAAAAATCGACCTTTCCAGTAAGCATGGAAAAGAATGGTAGCCAGCTTGCCCAACATTAATGGAACCAGGAAGGTGTGATCGTACATGGCTTTTATTTCTACTGTTTTAATTCTCATTGATTTCAGTGAGTTTCACT